>NC_046372.1:15784176-16126676 GCF_011125445.2 Fundulus heteroclitus
AGATTTTTAATATCTAAATTTACTTTATTTCTTTTTAACTCTCTGACTAATATCTCTCTTTCCCGATTGTACTTATCACAATCTAGAAAAATATGCTGCACTGTTTCTAACTCTCCACAATAATTACACAACCCTGTACTATGTTTATTAATTATTTTCAAAGTACTATTTAGCCCCGTATGCCCAAACCTTAATCTGGATATAATATCCTCTTCTTTTCTATTCCTATTACCTTCCCTACATTCCCCTACTTTTCTTTGAATGTTATAGTAAAATCTTGCCTTTTCTTCTCTATCCCATAATTCCTGCCACTTCTTTTTAAAATATATTTTACTAATATTCTTGACCTCATTTCTACTTATTTTGACATTTACCTCAACATTATCCCTTTTTGCTGCACTCTTAGCAAATTGATCCGCCAATTCATTTCCTACTATCCCAATATGAGCAGGAATCCAAATTAACTTAACCCTAGATCCATATTTTTTAATTTTAAAAATTGATTGGTTAATATTCAATATGATATCTTGTCTCGTTTCTGAGTTTTGTTCTAAGATACTTATTAATGCACTGCTTGAATCTGAACAAATCAATATTTCCTTCTTCCTTGTTTCCTCACACCACTCTAGAGCCATTAATATAGCCACTAGCTCACCTGTATAAACTGTCATTCTATCTGTTATTCTTTTATTTTTCATAATGTTTAAGTCCGGAATTATAAATGCTATTCCAATTTTATCATTTAACATTTTAGAAGCATCTGTAAATACTTGTAAATATTCAACATATTCTTTATTTATATACTTTTCCACCTCTTTTTTTTCTATTTGTCTGCCTTTTCCCAATAAGTTTAAATCAACTTCAGGTTTTCCACTTACCCAAGGTGGAGTATTTGGAATACACATCACAGGACTAATTAAATAATGATTTATTCCTAACTCACTTATCTCATTATTTATAATCCATCCAAAACTATTGATTCTCTTTTTTTTATTTTTTCCTGACATGGTTGTAACATAACATTTGGAGGAAAGTTTCCTTATGCCCTTTTACATTTGCCCAATAATTTATGGCTAGTTGTTTTCTTCTAAGTTCTAGTGGCATCTCCCCCATTTCAACTTGTAAAGCTGATACTGGGGTTGTTTTCATTGCTCCACAACAAGTTCTTAAAGCCTGATATTGTATTCTATCTATTTCTTTTAGTAAACTATTAGAAGCTGAATTATATACAATACATCCGTAATCAATTACTGATCTAATAAGTCCTATATATATTGTTTTTAATACCTTCCTATCAGCTCCCCAATCTTTACCTCTTAAACATCTCATTATATTTAGGATTTTTTTACTTTTCTCAATTATTTTTTTTATATGCATCTTCCACGTAAGTTTTCTGTCAAACCAAATTCCTAAATATTTAATCTGATCTATGCTTTCTACTAGCCTCGTGAGACCATCCTGATCTCGCGAGGTTTCAAGGTTTCACTCGCAGATCAGTCTGGCTACTCTCCGTTGAAGAAAATTTGGAGCCGTTCACCAAACGAACGTCCAATCAGCGTTGGCTTTGAGACGGGTTGAGGTGTGACGCAACGGGAAGCGCGTCAGTTCAGTCTTAACAGCATGGCGGCTTCAGCCGATGAAACTAGCGTTAGCGTGGCTATCGAGCAAGTTTTATCGGAATTACAGAGTATTTCTTTGCTGAGCTAACGAGCCTTTACCTGCAGCAGCAAGAGTAGCTTGGCTTGTGGTTGTGTTTTCGTCGTCGCTCGTAACCGAGCGACGACGAATCTGATTGGTTTATTTGGCCCGTCTATCACAAACATAGGCCAATCAGCTAACCAGTATTTTCGCCCCTTCCCAAAGTTACTTCAACGGAAGGTTTCCAGATGGATATGCGGAGCAAATCTATCTGGCGGCGTCAGGTAAGCTTTCTACATCATTCTCATATAATTTAAGATTTACATTTGTATTTATTTTCCTATTAGTAAAAGTAATGAACTTAGATTTAGATATTGAAATTCTAAAACCCCATTCTAAAGCCCAATCTTCTACATTATGTATTGCCTCTTGCATTTTCTTATTTATAAATGTTAGATTTTTTCCCCTTTTCCAGATAAGGCCATCATCTGCAAATAATGATACTCCAAAATATTTATCTATTTTACTAAAAATATCATCAATCATTATAACAAATAACATAGGACTTATTATACTTCCTTGAGGAGTACCGTTTTCAATTTGATGTTTTGAACTTACTTCACTACATATTTTAACTTTTATATTTCTTCCAGTTAAAATTTTTTTTATCCATCTATAAATTTTACCCCTTAAACCTATTTGTTTTATTTTAATCAATAATCCTTCTTTCCACAACATATCATATGCTTTTTCTATATCCAAAAAGATTGCTATTAAGACCTCTTTATTCACCTGTGCCCTCCTAATTTCATGTTCTAAATATAGTATAGGATCTATTGTACTTCTTCCTTTCCTAAACCCAAACTGATATGGTTTAATTTTCTCCTTGGATTCCAGAAAATATATTAATCTGTTATTTACCATCTTTTCCATCACCTTACCAATACATGATGTTAATGCTATCGGCCTGTAACTCTCTGCTAAATGTGGATCTTTGCCAGGTTTACAAATGGGAATAATTATAGCTTCTTTCCATTTATCCGGTAAAATTCCTTCCTCCCATATCTTATTATACATTTCTAGTAATATCTTCTTACTTTTTTCACTAAGATTATTCAACATAATATAATTAACTTGATCCTCCCCAGGTGTTGATTTATTAGAATTTTTTAATGCTCTATTTAATTCCATTAAAGAGAATTTCATATTCATAATATTCTCATCATCTTCATCATTACACAGCAGCTCACTGTGATTTTTTAATGTCGTTTCCCGTCCTTTTTTTTCAGTATTACTAAGATTCTCCATACTATGTATCTTAGTAAATGCTCTTGCTAACAATTCAGCTTTATTCTTATTATCTATTATAGTGTTACCATTATCTTTTATTACTGGAAAGAAGTACTCTTTTGATTTACCTGACATTTTTTTAATGGTATTCCATACCCTGTCTAATGCCGTATTTTTCCCCAATGACTCGCAATATTTTCTCCAATAATCTCTCTTAGCATTTCTTATGATTTTCCTGACTTCTGCTTGTTTTCTCTTATAATTAATTAGATTTTGGAAGCAAATATATTTTTTCAGATTTTTATAGGCCTTGTTTCTTGATTTAATTGCCATTGAACACTCTAGAGTCCACCAAGGAACTATCTTCTTCTTTTTAACCCCTTTACTTCTAGGAATGACTTTTTTTTCTGCATGAACAATACTATTACTAATTTCTAAATTTAAATCATTTATTGGTTTATTTATATCTATCTTTACCATACCCCCCTTCACTTATTCTTTTATAATTTTCCCAATTTGTATCCCCAAATCTCCATTTCCCTTGACTTTCTACCTGCTCTTCTTCTATATCCATTTCTACTTCAACAAAAATTGGGTAATGATCACTTCCTATAGTGTTATTTTTATATACTTTCCAGCTACAACTATCTGCCAAAGATTGTGATACCAGTGTCAGATCAATGGCTGTTTCTTTACCTCTTATCAAATCTACCCTAGTGCCTACACCATTATTTAACACTACCATTTCTATTTCCTCAATCAATTCTTCTAAGATTCCACCATTATAATCATCTTGTTCTCCCCACAAAGTACTATGTGCATTAAAATCCCCACACCAAATTATTTTCCCTCTCCAGTGTCTAAGGATCGTTTCAAGTTTTGCTTTCTCTATTTTCTTACAAGGATTATAATAGTTTATTATTTTAATGACATCATTATTTGTCCAAACTTTAACCGCATTTAGTTCTAGATCCGTATTTATTTGCATTTGAATAAATTTTATGTTTTCCTTTATAAATATAGCACATCCTCCTCCTCCACTTCCATTTATTTTATCTTTACGTAAAACTGCATAACCATGAATACTGAATTGCAATGTTGATTTAAGCCATGTTTCTTGAATACATATTATGTCTGGTTTTGTACTTAATTTGTTAATGAACCCTTTAAATTCCTGTCCGTTAGCTATTAAACTTCAAGCGTTCCATTGTAGTATTAGAATTATGTAGTGATTTGAGGGCCTTCATTTTCAGATGGTCCTTCTCCACATCTAAGTTCATCCTGAATTTTTTCCCATGACAGATCTTTGACATTAAAGAATTTTGTTGCTGCCTTTACTATAATTTTTATTTTTTCAGTCTTAGTCCTTACTTGTTCTGAACAATTAATGATATATGCTAGAAATGGAATCAGTTTTCCTAACGTGACATTATTTTGAGTATCTTCTGTCTCCTTTCTCCTTTCTAACTTGTTTTGTTAGCATTTCCCGTACTTTTCACCTCTTTCACTGCTTCAGCATAAGTAATTTTTTTATCAGTTTTAATTTTCTGAACTTCAGTTGCTTCTTTCCTCACCACACAACCTGCATAAGCTGCAGTATGATTACCTCCACAGTTACAACATTTAACTGGATTCTCTCCACATTCCCCATAAGGGTATTCACCTCCACATCTACCACACCTTTGTTTTCCTCTACATACATTTGCAATGTGACCATATCTTTGGCACTTATAGCACCTGAGAGGTGGTGGAATATAAGTTCTTACACTGAAACTCATGTATCCAATCATCACTTTATCAGGTTTAACTTCATCTTTGAATTCCAGTAACACAGATGTACTATCCACTCTTTCCCCATTTCTAAAAGCCTGTAATCGTTTTATGTCTGAAATCTCTCCTCCTTTTATTATTCTCTTTAGTTCTTCCAAGTTTTCTCCTATCGGGATCCCTGATATTACTCCTTTTGTTCCTCTTTCTTCCCCCACTACCTTCCTTTCCACCACTTCTTTTTTACACACTACTTGGAGTTTTAATGCCTTATTCTTTTGTTCAGCATTCTTACAGATTATAAGAAGGCTCCCATCCCTTAAAACTTTAGCCATTTTCATATCTCCGACAACTTTCTTTAGTCCATTTGATAAATTGATCGGACTCACCCCAATCATATCTTGTCCTGTTTTAAATTTTAATATAACCTTGAATTCTTCCATCATTTTTTTCTTCCTCACCTCAACACTTTCTTCCTCATCTTCCAAAGATCTTTTACCTATATTTAGTCCTCTTCTTCTTCTTCTTTTTCTTCTTCTCTTTTTTTTATGGTGGTTGGCCAACAACTTTTAGGTGCATTACCGCCACCTTCCAGATTGGAGTATGGATCAACCTAAATCTTATATTCTCCCCACAGAAAAAAGGTATGATGGTCGCTAGAAATTGTTAATGAGAAAACATGGGGTTCTCACAAGTTGTGTAAAGTTTTAAAAGTAATTCAATTTTAGGAAAACTTTTTCAAGTAATTTTCAAGTAATGGGAAAGTTATTTTTTGTTGCAGTTTTTGTAAAGTAATGAAAAAAGTGGACATTGACACGCATACAATAGTTATTGTTTAGTGTGTATTGTCTGGTCTAAAGCTGTTGGTGCCACGTGTTTTATTGTTAAAACTAAGAATGGTCTCCTTTATGAAAACATACTAGGCTTAAAACTATTGCCAAGCAACTTACATATGATGAACGATGAGAGTGAGAAAGATATCTTTACATCATATAAAAATTATCTACCATCAGGATCAACATTCAAGCAGGAAGTGAAGTTGTGGCACACAAAGTGGTCATCAGTGAAAAAACCCAGCTCTCTCCCTGAAATTCTAAGGATAACAAGTATGAAGTGCTACCCAAACATTTCTATGATTCTTCACCTTCTGTCAGTTATACCTGTTACGAGTGCTTCTGTGGAACGTGCTAACTCAGGCCGTAAAGCAGTGAAATCTTTGCTAAGGTCGACAATGGGACAGTAAAGGTTTGTGGCTTTGCTACTTACGTATGTCCACAAGGACATTCATTTAGACATCAACAAAATCATTGACATATTTGCCCAGAAGCATCCCAGAAGGTTGACATTCATAAACCCATTATCATCGTCATCATAAAGTTGAAGGTGTTGTAGAAGAGAACAATATTCTTTGTCAAGCCTTACTGTTCTATTATAGGCTTATGGCTTGACTTCACCATACATGTTCATTGATTTAACTTACTTTAAAGTTGTTGTTTTTTCTCAACAAAGTTCATCTCGTCAAAATATATTCAAAACTCCTTTATCACTTGAGCCATACCAAACTGTTCTAAGTCCTTGGGTCTTTTTTAAGTAATTTTTTCTTAATATAGTTTATCTGGTTGAAATATATTGTTAAAATACATGTACATTAAAAAAATTCTTTATCACTTGAACCATACCAACCAACCAACCAAACTGTTCTTAAGTCCTTGGGTCTTTTTATTTTATTTTACTAAATAAATATAATTTCTGGAAATAAACAAAATCTTTGTTTGATTAAATGTTAAGGATACTTTTTTTTCTTCAAACTACTTTTTAACTACATGCTGTAAAAACCAAGAGATTTTGCCTTAAAAATAATTTTTCAATTACAATAATGGAATCTTGCTAATTCTACTTATTTTCATCCATTAAAGAGATTATCAATTAAAAACCCCTTAGATGAATAATTAGGGTAGTGTGAAAGACTAAAGATGGCATTCTTTGTCTTGGCTTGACCCTTGACCCCATGACCCTTAGGTGCGCACCCCCTTTTGAAAAATCCTGGATCCGCCCCTGTTCCTGTCTTAACTCCTCGTCGCCTCACACTTTCTTATTCATTAAAACACCAAGGAGTTCCTGACTTAACTGCTTCTCGCATCACAGTTTCTGATTTAGAAAGAAACAAAGAAGCTCCTTACTTTAGTCCTCTAATACGTTTTTCAAGAAGGCGCAGGAATACTACTGACTCAAGGAGACAAAGACTATGTGATTTCTTAAAACTATCAGGTGAAACTGAAAGTAGAAATGATCAAGAATAATTTTGTTGGTGGATTAAGTGTCACAGTTTACTTTGACAGAGGTAGGAACGAGGATTTTTGGCTGAACACATGTCCATTTCATAACCCTGAACCACAAACTCCTTCTATTATAGATCAGCAGCTGTACAGCTGAGGGCTGAAATTACAATGATTAATAGTTGCAGTCAGTCACACTAGATTTGACATTTATGTGCTATAATTTACATCAGATGTGTACTCTGTTCTTGTCTGAAACAAGCTTTAACAACTAACTAAAATCATGTTTTAGACTTTCAGGTTGTATTTCAACTCTTATTAATGTTAGAGATAGTTACTTGTTAATTATAAGAGAAGTACTGGGTATCAGATTTGTATTATAAAGTTGATTTAATATTTCCTTATATCGATTTGTTCATAATTCCTGCTGATTCGGCTTCCAAAGCTTTAAATGTCTTTCTGTAAAAAATAAAAATGAAAAAACTTCACATTTAAGCAAATGTTAAATAAATGTGAATGTGTGTGGTTAATAAGGGTACTAACAAAGTTTGAATTAAAAAGGACTCAAAACTGAAAAGAAATTAGGAATAATCTTCCAATAAATTTGATTGTCTTGAATCTGAAGGCAGCAGTCTTACATTTTGTATCATCAACCATAACAAAAGTTGGAGGCTAATCTATAATGTAAAAAAAAACATGAATGGTTAGGAAAATCAGTTTTCAAACTGTATATTTAAAATTAAGTTTTGATTAAATGTGCATTATGTGCCTGCTTATTTTGTCAGCCAGGTCATTGAATAAATGTGTGAACTACAATAAATAAATAACAAATGTAACTTTTCTTTACTATTTACTAGTAAAAGTAAAAAAGTAAAAAACAATAGAAATAACTTTTATTGTCTCTCAGTGGGGAAATTCAGGGGTACCAGCATCAAAGTAAAAGGCAACTTGAAGTATGCAGATAAACACAAAGGTAAAAACTTAATAAAATATTGGATACTCAGATTAAAAGATAAAAGTATAAATATTGTATAAAAATTAGAAACCAACAAAAATTATAGAACTTTATAAATGTGTTGAATAACCCTTTGTATAAATTAACTTTATGTCAATAGAGCAGTTTCTTTTTTTGTTTAATTTATGAAGGTGTAGTTCTGCCAACTTGATTGCTACTTTATTGTGAAAACAAACTGTAAAACAGAATTTTCTTCTTGACACAATGAGACAATAAAAAAATAAGATTTAGATTTTCATAATTTTTGTGACTAAAAAATAAATTTGAATTTTTTTTTCTCTTGCTTTGTTGTGGTTGTAAAGAAAGGGGGGGGGGGCGCTTGGGAACCAATAGTGCTTTAAAAGGGATCATCACCATCATCACTGGTTCTTTTCTTTTTGACACAACAAAAAATTAAAGGAATATAGAAAATTAAAATAAGATTTAAGTTTCTGTCTTGTTTGTATCTAAAAAATATGCCGAAAAATGTTTTTCTCCTTTTTTGTTGAGGTTGTAAGGCCTTGAAAATGATGTTCCTCTAAAGGTTGAGCTTGGGAACCAATAGTGCTTTAAAATCCTTAAAAGGGATGAATTATTTGTTTGCCATCATCACTATAGGTCCAGAGAATCATACAAGATTAGAATAAACTTTATTCCCATTACAGAAGTCAAAACTAAAAGGCAGCATAATGTAGTGAGCTTCAAACCAGAAGTGCAAAAAAAGCGGCTGTAGACGGCTTTTAAAGTCTATTTCTCCTACGCAGCAGCTGCTGGGGGGCATTAACAGGAGCACCACCTCCTGATGGGGGCCTCCTCCACCTCATGGCTGGCAGTGGGGCTGCCGTTAGGTTCAGAGCCGTGGGCCCCATACGTGCTCTGCTCCATCCTCTCCATCACCAGGTTCAGCAGGGTGGTCACGGCTGACTCCACGTTAACTCCCGTCACAGCACTCGTCTCAAAGTACGGGATGCTGAGGGAGACAAAGGCATGTTGGGATTTGTATCAAAAAAGTCGTTGTGATGCAGCGTGTTCAAATCAGTGTGTCGGAGCTGTAAAAATACCCCCCTCTGTTTTCATCACAGTTTGTGTCGTTCAAAGTAATTTTAAAAACTATTAATTGAGTTAAATGCATTTTAAGAATCTAAATCTCTTGAACAGGTTTTTATTTATATATATATATATATATATATATATATATATATATATATATATATATATATATATATATATATATATATATATATATATATATATATAATCCAATTGCTTTTTCCTACTTGCTTTGTTTTTGCTTTATTTCCTGTGTTTTAATCATGTTAAGCACTTTGCATTGTCTGTGTACTGAATTGTGCTATATAAATAAATTTGCCTTACCTTGCCTTGCCTTGCCTACTTTATGATATTATATGCCTTTTTTGGCTCTTGAGGGCCGGATAAATTGCCTTGATGGGCCGGATTCGGCCCGCAGGCCTTGAGTTTGACACTTGTGCTCTAGAAGATTTCTATTTTGATTTTATCCTACTTGACAAAGATCTGACCTTTGAAGTGACAAAGAGCTTTACTCAGCATGGGAGGGAGGACAGGGCCATCTTGTGGGGAGCTGGTAAAATTCAGTTTTCCTCCAACTACATAGCTTAAAACTTTAAATACAATAAAATTAGAATTTCATACAGTGCACTCTATAACTGTTGGTGCATTTGTACTTTTGTGTTTTTCTTGTAATGAGTATTTCTAATCTTTCAGGGAAATTTAGGAAACGTTTTCAGGTTTTCAAGGTTTTAGTTAAGTTTTGCTGCTCTTCTTATTTTCGGTGGAGTGAGTGATTATTTAATGACATCTGTCTTTTAGTTTGCTCAGTCCCTCTCTCTGATCTGCGAATTATTACTCAAAAGATGAGCCCAGGGTCATACCTAAGAGCCAAGTCTAAAATGACCATATCGGTTATAAAAAGCATAAAACCTTCTGATTTTTACCTTGTACCGATCGCACCTATCAGTTCAAATATTTTTTTGTCCCACATGCAATTAAAGCTGTTAATCAACTTTGACAAATCTTGGCACATTTTAGGAAGTTTAATGGTTTTATTGAGTATTTTTTTAAACACTGGTTGATATGTTTGATTATCATTAAGTGTGGAAATTGTGTTGACATGTGTGGATTATGGTTTGAATGACTTTTAAGGACAATAAAGACCTGAACAGCACCTTATGATCCGTCTTTCCCTTTTGTTATCGTCTTTAAAAGGGGTACTCATCCAAACTTTGAAACAGATGGTAAGAGGTTGATTTCCTCAGCAGTTGGTAAATTTGTAAAATTGGAAATCATTCAGACAAAAGAGGAAAATCCCAATGACACATAAAAGTTGATTTGTCCTTATAGAGAAAGGCAGAGCAGTTTCCACTCACCCGTATCTGTCTGCCAGTTCTCTGGCGTGTCTGGCGTTAACGTTCCTCGTGTCCTTCAGGTCGGCCTTGGTGCCGACCAGAACCACATCTGGGTTGTCGCAGTACGCGTTGGCCTGAAGCTGACCTGCACAAACACAAGGGGAAACTGTCTCAACCAACCTGAAACTATGAATCAGTCAGGCTTAAAAAAAAAAAAAAAATCAACATGAGGGAGAACGAGAAGACGCATACTCATCCAGTTCCTGACGTTAAGGAAACTTTGCTGATTGGTCAGGTCGAACATTAACAGGAAGCCCATTGCATCCCGGAAGAAAGCTGTTGTGAGGCTGCGGAATCTGCAAACCCGAGGATTGTTAGCCGTGTTGGAAAACAGTGTCTCGTTGGAAAACACCAAACGGTGGTAAAAATGTCAGATTTACCTCTCTTGGCCAGCCGTGTCCCAGAGCTGAAGGTGGACTCTGAAGTTCTTCTCACTCGTGCCGTCAGCACCTGTCCCCGTGTACACCTGAACCAAACAGGACAGGACTCATCGTTGGTCCATAAAACTGCATTATGAGACTCCAGAATCGAATAGTTATGACAAATATGAGGAAATACGGTTTCAATAACTGTAAATATGGGTAATACCTACTTTATAACTGGATAACATGCGTACTACCTACATAGAGGTTTCAGCAGTATTGAGGACTTTTAGATGAGTTCACAATGCACCACACACATATTTCTGTCTGATTATGTTATCATATTATTTTATTCATGCACCAGTTAATTACATAATACATTTATTATTTATGCGTTAACTCAAACGTGTCCAAACTTTGGGAGGCCAAATTCGCCAAGTTAAAACCTCTCAGCTTTTTCTTTTTCAAAAATAAAAATGTTAAATGATTTGTGTGGATTATTTTTATTTTATCTACTCTGTAATAAACTAAATATGTAATATTTTGGCGATACAAAGTAGTAAAGATAAAGTTCTTATAAGTGCAAATCAGGGTGTCAGATATTTGCCTTCGGTTTATAGTGTCCCAACTTTTTGGGTTGAATATTTTTTATTTTGTTGGACCAGAAATAATTTTTTTTTAGCATTTTCCCAGCAACAAATTCAAGAATTTTCTTTAAAAACACCAGCTGTATTTTGCCGATTTTGATGAATGGGTGGACCCCAGTCCAGTAAATACTCCTTGAATGTTTGTGGCCCTACTTACTTTGATTTTAAAATGAAAACGAAAAACAATAAATCATAGGTAAAAGAGAATACTTTGTTTAGAACCAAGCACTCTACCTCTGAAGAGATAGATATTTGTCAGTGAAAACTTCAGCCTTCAAAAATTACAGAAACTGTCCATCTGCTTCAGTTCCCTCTGCTGGAGGGCCAGATTTTTACCCTTTTTGAACTGCAATAACACAAAATTATTCCATGGGTCAGAATTGCCTCCCTGGCCACATTTTGGACACGCCTGCTTTAACTGATACTGCAACAAATTCTCATTCAGTAAATCTTACTCAGCAGAACAGGACAACCTGGCTTTTCCAACATGTATTAGTCAGAATGAAAAACCTCCCATCAAGGGGCTACTTGATGCTCTATTTTTGAGCCACTTTTATTCAGTATCTATATGTTCCCCCAAGTTAGATCAGATAATTCCAACATCCCTTATCTTATCTCTGCTAATCACACAAAACTTAATTTCTCACCAAATGACCTAAATCCTTTAAAGTAACTGAGTAACCCTAAACCACGTGTCAAACTCAAGGCCCACGGGCCGAATCAGGCCCATTAAGACAATTTATCAGGCCCTCAAGAGCCAAAAAAGACATACCATGTCATAAAGTAAAGGCATATATCCTTTTAAATTGTATAAAGTGGCTGAAACTGTGCCTCCTGTGGCGAATGGTGATGTTTTAATGTGTAGTAACAGCATCCCGCCACTAGATGTCAGTTTCTACAACACATTAAAAACCCAGATATGTCCCAAAAGAGAAAAAAGTGATGCAGAATGACGAGAGTTTACAGTGTAACTCACCCCAATATCAACCTTTCCTTGCAGATAAACTGTTCAAATGGGCCTAAAAGTGCCAATTCTATGTTACTGTTTTTTTTAAATATGAACTTGAATGAAATTATGAAATCAAAAGTGCATCTATACAGGTGCGACCAGCCCTTTTAATGACTTCATGATGCCAAAGTGTCCCAATATAGAAATGGGTTTGACACTCCTGCCCTAAACTGTCCAAAAAAAAAAAACTCACCTTAAAAGATCGACCTCCCCAAGCGAGATGTGGTCTCGCCATTCGTCTTCAGTGTTGTGATCAATATTAAGGTCATGTTTCATTTTCCATGTAGTAACATGTTATAGCGTGTGGAAACCTTTAGAAATGTGGAAAATTAACTTCCCATACATTCCACACGTAAAAATTCTGGAAAATATTTTTCTGACCTGTGAAAGACTTTTTTTTCCCCACACATTTTGCTTTTATTATCATCACCTGAGCTGTTTGTTGCAGTCTTAGGTTGAACTGGATGTTTTCCCCCATAGGGGACACTTCAAATCAATTTGTGCACTAACGGCTTGTGAACAAATGAACTCACCCTGCCCCAAACCTGCGTTTTTTTTTTTATTTTAACTTTAAAACTAGTTTTATCTAGAAAAGTACTCACCACTCTCTTTTCCCTGAAGTCGATTCCCACTGTGGTGGTGAACTTCCTGTTGAACTTGCTGTCCGTGTACCTGTAGAGGAAGGTGGTCTTTCCCACCCCGGAGTCGCCCAGTGCCAGCAGCTTGATCAGATAGTCGTAGTCCAAGTCGACCATTGTGCCGTTTGATTGAACTTGCGAACGTCTCTCTGCAGGTTTTCATGGCAGTTTAGACAAATCAGAGTGATTCTACAGTAAATCCTGACAGGGAGAGTTAAATTCTTCCAGCCAAGCTACATTTCCCCCCAGATTGAAGCTGCATGACCGTCTCAGAGGCTTAACAGCAAGCAAGAACTCCCTGATCACAGAAGGGCTAGCACATGACTGGAGCTGGATTCCACATGAGCGGTCAAATGCCTCTCTAGAGCTTTCCCAGCAAAACAGGAGTCCTTTCATTGACTCAAAAAAAGCTACGAGCAGACAATCTCAGAGCTGCATGACGCCACTGAGGTCATCGCTTTGAGATGTGACACTGACTGGTAGCAGGATGGCCATCAAAGGCCGAATGTGCACTGGATTTCAAAAAGAGAAACGGCCAACAACTTTGGCTAAAGCAGGCGTCCTTATTTCTTTGAGGTTATCAAAGAGTCGTATCTTTGTGAAACCGACAAAGCACATTCACAAATGAACAGAATTAGTTCCTTAAGCTTACTCAGCGTCATTGAACTTGACAGGAATCTTACCGATCTATCCGCGCGAGGCACAGACATCCGTTCGGGAGCCGCTGCCCTCTTTATGGAATAAAAGTAACGGCTCTCATCAAGCGACGGATCATTGCAGTCTCTGAACCTTTTACCCTCGTCTCACATGTGATGCGGGGAGGGGTTTGAGGCCTCTGGGATGCAGGCGGAGACTGTGTGTTTTCTGATGGTTTACATAAGGCGTGGGGAGGCGGGGGGGGGGGGGGGGCATGGCAAAAACTGTTATCTAAAAAGCTGGAAGGCGTTTGCTTTCGACGAATATCGTGCCGCCGTGGGTTTTAGTGGAAAACGTCCCAGCGAGGAATGTGGCCCACTTCTTACCGACGGAGTAATCCTGCTCCTTTTAATACTTCAACAACAACAACAAAACCAAATGTATGTCCCTTTTTTCTATTAAAGAAAAAAAAAAAACCTTTATTGAACTAGGGCTGGGCGCTAAATCGATTTAATTGATTAATTCGAGTTTACATTTTTTAAGAATACATTTTTGGAAAATCAGGATTTTATTTTCCCAAATTAATCATTGGGCTTCCGTGAAGAGATCAGCACGGAACGCTGAATATATGTTTAGGAAAATATATTGTCAAAATATTGTAAAAGGAAACTTTTTTTTTTTAATTTACTCATTTACTTATTTTTTTAAAACTTAGTTTGAAGTTACACAAGTGATGTGAAGCCTGCTCTTAAAAGCAAGTTTTTTAAATTAATTTCTTTCATTTCTTTTTATTAAAAGAAAAGGAGGAAAAAAGAAATCGATTAATCGGATTTGGCAAAGTAAAATTGGAGATTTTATTTTAAAGCCATATCGCCCAACCCTATATTGAACATCAGTCCAACATAGTTTTCAGGCTCCATTATAAAGCGCTGTTAGACATTTCTATTGTTTTTTTCTTTTATTGTTCTCATCATCATGGAACCTAACAGTAGGAACGGCACATCGTTAGAAAAATAACATCTTTGTTACTAACCCCAGCAGTTTTTCTCTAAGCGGGTTTGAAATACTTGAACAGATTGTTCGACTGGCCGCTTCTTCCTTCAGCCTTTCTGTCTCTGCCCTTGGCGGCAGAGCCTTTCCCCGGTTTCCTGGATGAAGGAGCCTTAAGAACCGGCTTCTGCTGCCTCCATTCCAACAGGAGCTCCTTCTGAACGTCGGGTGGAAGCTCAGAAAACACCTCGGGGTCCACGTTTCCCGGGAAGTCACAGTCAGATGACCGGGGCGGCGATAATTCCTCCTGCTCCGTGACGTCTCCTCCGTCAATCGCGTTTATTCCCGCAGACCGCCGGCGTTTCACGCTGGCTTTCGCCGCTGAATCGTTTTCCCAAAGCTCGTTTTCAGACATGCGGGGAGCCCCGGAGGCTGATTGACCGGGCGGGGACTTTGAATAAGCAGGAGATAAAAGTTCCTTCCGGATTTCTTCTGGCAGGAGCTTAAACACCTCCGGGTCGACGTTCGGCGGCGCTCTGGATTCGTCCAGATCGATTCTCTCGGTGCTGCAGGACGCTTCGTCGTGGTTTTCCTCAACAGCACAAACGCAGCTTTGTTCCCATTTGGAGCCATGCAATGGTTCCTCAGAGCTACAAGCGCCTTTTGACGTGACTCGACTTTTCGGTGGAGCAATCCTGCTGCATGCGCTGACCTGACGGCCCAGGAGGCAACCGTCAGCATTCTGGGTTGAGCTATCCTAAAAAAGACAAAATATCCAGCCGGCGTTATGCGGGAGCATTTTGATAACAAGTGCGTATTTTGTTTCTCTGGGCCTAGCCAGGAAAACATTTATCCAAATATCAGGTTGTCCACATGTCATACCTTCAAAGATTCAGAACCACACATAAGCTTACGTCAAACGGCAGGATTACCCGGTTTTGTGAGGATGATATCTGGGACTTCCTGGGTGACGCGCTCTGCGTGAAGAACGACGTTATGGCGCCCTTCCCGCTCACAGCGGGCCCTCTGCTCTGCAGGTTGCTGAAGCAGACGTTGATGAGTGTGAGGTGAAATGCAGCGCCGCACTCCACCATCTTATGAAAGAGCTTCATGGCCAACGGGACCAGCAGGGACGCAGCGTCTTCAGGGCTCCCTGTTGGTAGAAAACAGAGAATTACGATCATGTGTATGTTTCAATAAGACTTCTAAAATAACCTTAACTAAAGATGCACCAATCAGGATTCTCGCTTCACTTTTGAGGTCTCGCATACTGATTAAGATTTTCTTTTAAACGACATGCAAACTCATTTTTTTTTTAAGTTTGTTTCAATTTAACAATTAAGTGCAACAAGCTTTGACCAGAAAAAGGGGGGAAATGCAACAGGTTCCTTGATTGTAGTTTTAGGGTGTTCAAATTTTACAGGTTTTTTTTTTGTTTTATGGCATAAAAACGGTTAAATCTGCCAAAAAGAGCTCAGAACTGCGAAGGAAAAATTGGTACAGTTAGATGTAAGGCTTACAGATTGGTGCATTATTATTAAATATAATGACTTTATGCAGAGAGGATTTTATGTCTGATCAGATTCAATGTTGTGAAAAAGTAATTCCTTCCCCACACATTTCTTCTGTTTTTGCTTTAAATGTTTCAGGCCATCAAAAAGAGTTGGATATTTAATAAAGATAATCTGAGTAAACTCAAAGAAACAGTTTCTAAATAATGATTTTATTTAATATGAGAACAAGAGTTATCCAAAGCAACTTGACTCTGAGTGAAATTCTCATTGCCTCTGTTTTTCAGTCATGAATTACCTGTGATGAACCACATTATTTTGGTGAAATTTAACACAACAAGCCTTTGCTAATTAGCTCCTACACAAAATATACTCAAGAAATAATTTTAGTAAAAATCTGTCTGACAATACGAAGAAGGCTGGAAAATATCAAAAACCAGCACATCATGCTCCAATCATAAAGTGATTAAAGAACAGACGAGAAACAAAGTCCGCAATACCTTTCATCTTGGATACATAAACCGGTTAATTCCTGATTCAAATCATTTATTGTGGCTGAATTAAAACTATTCTGCAAAGCAGGGTTGGTCAAGATTTGTTCGAAATGATGGGAGGGGCTGAATGGGAGATATGGCAAATTATTAATAACTGTTACAACCAAGTGTGGCACAACAACTTATTACGTTTAAAGGGACAATTACTTTTTCAAAAAGAGCCTGGATAGTTTGGATCATCTTTTTATAATTAATATAATTCATTTTTAATAATTAATAATTACATAATAATTTGAAAAAGATTTTGTGTATTTGGTCAAGTTATTTTTTGTGTGATATTTCTGAAATTCTTTAATGATCTGAAGGGGGAAAAAAACAGAGAAGAAATATGTAAGGTGAGAGATACTTTTCCACAGGACTATATAAAAGAGAAACTATATTTTAGATTTTATAACTGAGGTACTAAAACTCTTTAAATAAACATAATTTGTTACTTAATCACACTTTAAAGGTTTAACTGTGTCAGAGAAAAGGTGTATTGAAATATATTGGTCTTAATGTGGCTCAGATGAAAGAGAAGAACTTTCTTTTAAACGAACAGATGAAAAAAAATCAGGATTTATTCTATTATTTTTTTTTATTATTATAATTTTTTAAGTAAATTCAATCCCTGCCAGAGCTGTGACATTTATCAATCATGTGCAAGCTTCAAAGAGACCTGAGTATTTTATTACCTGAAATGATCTTCTGACCAACGCTGCCTGGGATCGGGCACTGGCGGCTCTCCCGGCTAAACCACTTGTTGGTCGCCGAGTACCTTCGTATTGTAAGCCGGAAGGTTTGAGGCTGCCGGCCATCAGTGTGCATCCTGGGTTTCACAAAACAAAACACAATTTGAGGAGAAGTTTTATTCCTGCGATCCTCCTCACAGATTCAGTGATGAGGTGATGAAAGCCGTCCTGACCTTCCCACCAGACTGCTCAGCAGCTCCTGAATCTTTTCCACAACTTCCTTCACTGAACACATTTTTTTAAACGAGTCTTCATCACTGAGAGACTGGAACATAAAAAGGACACCAGTGTTATAATAAAATAATAATAATAATACATTTTATTTCAAGTGCCTTTTAAAACACTCAAGGACAGGTAAAAACAATACGTGCACTGCAAAAAGAGAACTGAAAATAAGTGACATTTTCTTAAAATGAATGTATTTGCCCTTGATTTGAGCAGGTAAATAAGATTATTTGCCAATGGAATGAGTATTTTACCCCTAAAGTAAGATTATTAGATATAATACATTTGAAATAAGATGATGGAGATGAACTGTTCCTATTTTAAGTGCAGAAGTCTTATTCCATTGGCAAATAGTCCTATTTACCTGCTCAAATCAAGGAAAAATACTTTCATTTCAAGAAGAATTTTCTTATTTTTAGTTTTATTTTTGCAGTGTGTTGACAACAGTGTTTTCACTAAATATACTAACTTTAATTTATAATAACCTGGAATCACAATATTCTACTTTGCAAACCTCAAACGTGCTGCTTAGGGGTTTAGGTAATAATATAATACAGACACGTTTATTAGATTTATTTAGTGTAAGAATCACTCGTCAGTTTGAAAGCACAACAGCATTTTGATTCTGAGGGTGAATCTTGTGTGAGTCAGTTTTCCTGCATATTTCTTTTACAGTTTTTCTTTTTTTCTTTTCTACAGTAGCGTGCGATTAGGGAAAAAATCTGTTAACAGTAAATGTCACAAAAGAATGATTGTGAAAATTACAAGTTCGGCTTTTCTCCAACTTACAAAGATGACATTATCAGCCATATTCAGGAGACTGAAGAGCTAAATCAGTAAGTTATTTTTTGATTAATTAAATACTCAGAGTATCCTAAATTAACCACAATTTTTATCTTACGGAAGTAGATTTTCTTCTCTAACCCCCAGTGGGTCGAGGCAGATGACCGTTCATACAAAGCCTGGTTCTACTGGAGGTTTTCCTTCCCGTTAATGGGGAGTTTTTCTTTCCACTGTCGCTTAATGCATGCTCAGTATGAGGGATTGCTGCAGCCATGGACAATGCAGACGACTCTCCCTGTGGCTCTACGCTTCTTCAGGAGGAGTAGTGAATGCTGCTTGTCAAGACTTTGATGCAATCAACTGGGTTATTTTAGAAAGGATTTTTTTTTTTTTACCAATATGTATAATCTGATTGAATCTGACTTTGGAAAGTGCCTCGAGATGACATGTTTCATGAATTGGCGCTATATAAATGAAATTGAATTGAGTTGAATTGAATTTAGCACCACCTGAGTCCTACCTGAGGGGCACCTGTGGGTGTGACGGCTGAGTCATCAATGCCGAGGGCCAGATTCTTCAGGCGCTGAGCTGTGGGACCCCCAAACTCCCTCGACAAGTCGCTCAGTGGGTAGACCTGCAAGTCTTTCACACTGACTAATCCCAAAGCTTGAAGTCTCCTGGCAGTCTGGTGGCCCACGCCTGAAAGACAATCCAGAAAACACAGAAACAGGACATCCACACCAGTTAAAAAAAACAAAAAACTGAAGGTGTTCCCCAAGGATCTGTCTTAGTCCCCATTTTATTCCCTATATTCAGAAATGAAAGACAGCAACTACCAACAGAACCAGTTTGTATGCTGATGACCCAGTCACTTATTCAGCTAAACCCTTATGTGGTTCTTTTACTAGAAGCTCCTAGCTGCAGCAGTCTCTTAAATTGAAATTGGTTGTGAACTACAAAAAAATCTAAAGCTCATGATTTAGTTCATTCTTGTGTTCAGACAGATGACTCTACCATTGTCAAACTAGACGGTATAATTACAGAAACATTACCGTACTTATAGCTATGTACGACACGAGATCCATACAAACTGTTCCAGCATAAACGAACATCTCTCTATCCGTCTGAATGGACACGTCTAGCTGTGAAATGTTTTAGCATGGGTACCGGGAACTTTTCTGAGGCCACTCAAACAGCCCATGATGTCGCCGATGTTCTCCTGCAGCAAAACCGTTTGCTGATTCGGTTTGAAGGTGCCTGAAACCAGTTTGGCCAGCAGCTTGTTTGTGGCGACGCCAGCACAACCGGTCAAGCCGAGCTTGCTGTGGATAGCTTCTCTGAGCTCTGCTGCAATGTGCGAACCCATGGCCAACCTTGGGTGGCGACTGGCTTTGGTATCTGCACCTGTGCAGGAGGGGGGAAAAAAAAGCAGAAACGCGAGTCTGCAGGCGAATCTGAAGGAGAGCTTTTAGGTGTGAAACTGAAACAGCAAGGCAAATTTTTCGCATCTCGGCTCTCTCACAAGTCGGTTTCAGTGAGCCAGATGTTCTGCTACAAACCAGAAGCACATGTTGAACCTACTGAGATGATTGAAGACATGTCCTTTAAACGAGAAGCTGTTGGGCTCTGATGTCCGAGCAAGCCTTTGTTCAACCATCTCTGTGACGTCCACAAAGTTTTCATCAAATCCGAGCCTCTCGACCAGCGGACAATAAGACATCAGGACCTCTGGAAGGTGAACAAGAAGGAGTCAGGCACGGTAAGCGAAGAAATGTGAAATACTTGTCCGTTTTACTATTTAAAATACAAACTTTAAAAGCAGTTTATCGACAGTCAAAAGACTTTGCTTCTCCATAACTGATTATGAAAAACACACAATGTTGTTTATCTATGCTAGCTTGTAGGGCTAGGCAACATAGAAAAAACTTTATTCATAAAATAGAAATCATATTGATCGATATCGCTACTTATCAACAAATTTAAAACATATTTTAAGTGCTGCCGTGGCCATTTTATGCTGTTGCTCAGCAACCTTTTTTTAGATACAAAACACACAAAAAATGAATTCAAACCAATTATTCAGCCAACTATTTATCAAAACTGCAAGTTTGCTCTCTGAACTCCCTGAAGGGGCGGAGCTTGGTTCCTGGGTCTGAGTTTGTGATTGGTTGGGAGGAAGTAAAGACTGTAATATTAACCTACATGAATGCAAAAGGAAGGAAAACTGTTATTCTATTGAACTTTTTACTGACCCTTTTTTCAATCATCAATATATCGATCGATATATATTGTTATTGAATTATCGTTCAGCCCTAAAAGTCATAAAGTCATACAAAGTAGGGCTTCAAGTTATTACTCGTTACGGTCCTTTTACAGACTTCTGAATCATGTGGTGTACTTCATTTTTCACATCTTTTTGATTTTTTTTTTTTTTTTTTTTTTTTCTAAACCATGACAGTGAAAGAGAAACATTCCACAGCCATACCTGTGACTTTGTAGGACATTTCTCTGTAGTGTGTCAGGTCTTCTCCTTTGACCAGCACCAGCTCAGGACACTTCTCCTTGGCATCAGTAACAGACATCAGCTTGGTGACGCCCCGCTCCCTGGCCATGTAGTTACAGGTGACTATGATGTATTTCTGCTGTATACCTGATAATATGAGAAGGGGGCTTAATCTTAACCCAGAGCAGAATTCAGTTTAGATTGTTTTGTGGTTTACCTAGAGGGACATCTCTTAAAGCTGGGTTTCTGATCATTTCCACCTGAGCATAAAAGCAGTCAAGGTCAAAATGGAGAATAACTCTGTGTACAGATTCAGGAGTCTTGATAATTGACCCTGCAGGGAAAAAAACAATCATATAGAATATATTTATCATATCTGCAGGTTAATTTCAGTCGTTTACGTCAGACCTCTGAGTTTACCTGAAGTAGCGGCTACAGAGGTGGAGGGACAGACTGCAGCTGAGTCCACGAAACACGCTTTCCACTCGCTTTCGTCTTCCTCCATCTCACCGTCGCTGTTATCCATCTCCAAATGATAAACCCAAGTGAGTTTGTTTACTTCCTAACACCAGACGTGACACCCGGGGTGTTCAAAGTGTACGCCTGCACGAGTATTCGGATCGCACGTTAACGTTGCCGCCATATTGAGAGGGGCAACAGAAAAGCCAGTGTGCAAAACTATTCAAAAGGTTTTAAGTTTAGCAGTGTGTATAGGGCTGTAGATAAATAACAACATAATTAATATTACTTAAATAAATAAATCTTTAAAAAAATATCAAATAGTCTAAGTACAAGCTAAAGAAAAAATTAAAATAAATAAAAGGACGAGACTTAATATTTAACCATTAAAACTGTCAGTGATTGAACACTGCCAATTTAAGTAAAACATATTTTTATCTCAAACTGTTTAGATAAGGAACATCTTTACTCACCTAAACTATCATCAATATAAAACCACCCCCAGCGATTAAATGCGTCATTTTCCCCTAATATGGGGTTCTCTCTTTTACAACAACAACAACAACAATAATAATAATAATAATAATAATAATAATAATAATAATAATAATAATAATAATAATAATAATAATAATATGTAAAATTATAATTATTTTCAAATAAAAATGAATACCGAAACATAATTATTACTATGAACACTAACCCTGAATTAAATTAAGTGGTTTTGGTATAGTTTGGTTGGTAATTGAAGATTAGTTTATTACACTTTTTATACTAGTTGTTCTATTTCATTTGTATTTGTAGATCCTGTTCATTTTTGTCTTAGTGATCACCACTTTTGGTTGAAATTAAGATGAATCTTCCACTCACAACATGGCGGTTGCCGTGGTATCCTCCGCTCCAGTTTTATGCAACACTGCCATCTAACTGTATGGAGGAATTAATGCGGATCGGAATACCATATCTAAAAAGGGAGGAAAGCAAGCATTTTAACTGTTTAACTGTCAATAAAACTCAGCGGAACAACTGAAGAGTCAATTTGCAAAATCAGATAACTACGTTCTTAAAAATTTTCAAAAAAACAAACAAAAAAAAAACATACTTTTTACTTTAAGGTGATACCAGTCAAACTAAACTAAAGGTTGGGGAATTTGATCAAGTAGGAGTGACATTACGAAATTATGGCATCTCAAAAATATACCTTTATTAAAAGGACCCCACCCCCCACATACATTTTAGTTGTTTTTTTTTTGGCTAAAAACGGAGTTATCTGTTTTATGATGAATTTCCGGTCACTTTCAAAATGTCTCGCGGCGATGGTCTCGCGAAGTCTATATAAATGGGTTTGCGACGAACGGTTAGAGTTCAGTTGGCCACCGAAGGCACACGGTCAATTTAGTTTAACCAGTTGAACGTTTTTTCCACAATGTTTCCATCCTCTGGTCTTTTTATCCACATAAACTGCCCTTTTTGGCGTTGCGAGAGGCCTCATTGTTTGTACAAACATGCCGCAGAATCGAGGGAAACGTTTGATGGCTTGCTTAAATCAGCCGTGGTGGACTTAACAGGTCAGTGATTGAGGTGCTAGCTGTCAGCTGTGTTAGCTTAACTTTTCTACTGCTAATTTGATTTGTAGTACATTTAAAAATCAAGCAAACGCGTTCAAGTTATGTGGCATCTTCGCCTGCTTTAAATTTTATTTGCAGTTTTTATTTTTTTAAACAGAAAACGGCGTTCATCCATGTAGTTTCTTTTGTGATTAAATTGCATTCTGAATATCTATATGAAGTTTATTAGGGCTCAGGAAGTTATAACTTAGATGGTAAAAGTTCTAAAGGGTGGAAAAAAATTGCCAATATGTAATTATTCCAGTGCCAAGTCATTTTCCTCCTTTGGTAAATGCTGTTTAAATAAAATAATCTTTATTGCAGTAACATAATCTCAAAATTTGGGTACTTTTTATTTTTGGAAAGGTGCTGGGGGTTAATACCACCTAATAGTTTTTTTTTTTTTAGCAAAATCACTTGTATGCCAAGAAAATAATACTTGAGGAAAAACTAAAGTTACAAATCATGCAATATTTTGATTGAACAAAATAAAGTAGTCAGAGCGTTCGTTTCAAAAGGAGGTGTAAATAACTGTAGATTAAGAAAATCTATAATAATTTATATGATAATAGTGTATTTTTAAAGTTGCACAAATCTTAATCTTGAAAACAATGACTTGGGAAGGGGAGTTTTTGCAGACTATTTGAAAAACAATGACTTCATTCAAGCTCCAGTAAGGTGCCAGGTGCAGAACAGTACAGGAGATATATATGGGGGTTTGCAGAAGAAGTTAACAGTTTTCAAAACTATCTCATGGCTCTTAATGTTATCTTAGTTAACTCCCAGGAACAGGCTACATTACAATTAATGGCTGAACTGTCAGGAAGCAGATGTCTGCTGGAGACTGAATGTCTGCAGGGGGGGTTGTCTAACCCCTTTGGGAGTCCTTGAGGTGTTAAAGACATGTTTTGGGTTTGTAAGAGGAGACAACAGCTTACAATCGTGTGAAAGACACTTCGGGGTAAAATAGGCTACATGTGGTCGCTGATAAAGTTTGTAAGTGCTGTCTCCCTTTTTGGATCCAAATTGAAATAAATATATGTATCTTATAAGTGTTTGGTCCCTGATAATTGCTTCTTCCCTTGCTGCCAAATCCTCGATCCTGGATGAGACTGGCCGTGGTGAAATGGATGTAGGGACTGACCCGTAATCTTAACAAGATCCAAATTAGGTTTTGTACATTTTTCTTTTTAAAAGACATCAAATTTTTGGGATTAAAAAAGGATTTCTTTAAAAATGGAAGAAAAAAATAATTAGTCTTCTCTCAGCAAGAATAGGAACATTTTCTTTAAAATGCATCTCAATTGGGTAATAACTAATCACATTATTCAAAAGTAGATTTGGGTGAACCAATGTCTACTTATTGGTAAAAGTTACTGGATAGATGTGGTTCTATTTACAATAAATGAAAGATTGCATAAAGTGTGGCTTTTTTAAACAAAATCTTTGTGCATTTTCTGTTGTAGGAGGAGTTATAATTTGCTGGTAATAATACTTCTGTAGGATTTAAGGAAAGTATTAGGGTTGATGTACTTCTTTTTCCCCAAGTTTTAATTCTTGTATGTGGTGAACCATTTCTGTCTTGATCTTACCAAATTTCTTTTTAATGTACTTATTGCGTAATCTAGTTGTGACCCTGTCTCAGCTTGCTAGCATAGATCACCAGTTGGTTAAATGTATAATAACCTGGTATATCTATGAATTTAAAATGCCACACGCGTTCAGAGGTTCTTTGGAAGATGCATAGACCTGCAGCGTCACTACCAGTGGACAGGAGCTGGTTATGGACACATTAATGAACAAAACCGAAGAGCTCAATCTTATATTCATTGACAAAAGCCTGCAGTACCAGTAGTATCTTGCCCCCCATTAAGGTTTAGCAAACGTTGCATGTTTGTTTTTTGATGTCAAGGCAGGAAACCCACTGCATTTCCTCCCCATTACGACCCAAACCTTCTCTGTCCTCTTCAGATTTTCCTCCTCAACGCCTGCCACATTTTCACACCACCATCATTTGTCTAATACATGCGCTGTCTCCTCTCTGCATGAACATTTCCAAACTGCTCAACTGGAGCCGCACACGGTTCTAACCCAGTCCAATTTGGTCATTGTTAAAGCAAATATCATCATCTTCCTCTCTGCCACCTCCGTATCTGCCTCCAGTCCTTTTTTTTTAGTCAACACCATCGTCCTCTGATCAATTATCATAACAGGTTTCCCCAGTCTCCTGGAACCTTTTCACCCCTCTTATGCATCCTTCTGTAATAAATCACACTCAAAGCTCTTCTTCGTTCACATAGCCTGCCTATGCTCTCCACCACTTTCCTGGTGGTCCACCTATTGCTTAGGATAGTTGGATTTTAATCTAAATTCTCTTCAGCCCAGACCATGGGACCTCTGACCTCATCTGTCAGGGTGTTTTTATATACATTATAAAAAGGAAAGGGGGTCAGAACTGATCCCTGATGTAATCTCACTCCACCATAAAATAATCTGTCTCTCCTACCACACACCTCACCGCTGTCTTTCTGTCCTGCTCCAAACCCTCACGTCCTTTTTAAAATGAGTAAATTCCTTCATCTCTTGGCACACAACCAAATGGTGCAGCATTTGTCCTTACAAGTGTCTGCATGGAGCTATTCGTTTGGTGCAATCTAAATATTACTGGATGTGTTTCGTCATTGGTGGGTTATAATTTAGTTATTTTTTATTTTTTTTAAGTTGTATAAAGTGATTCTGAAGTAAGATAAGTTTGATACAAGAATTAAAGCTGGTAATCCCCAAATTTTTCATCAAAACTCTTGACGTCTCCCTTTTTTTTTTTTTTTTTCTTTCCTCCAGGGCAAACGGGGGATCAGTATGATGGCAGTTTTACATCAGTAAGTGAGAACTCCCTGCATGAGCTGGAACGACTCGAAAAGCAGATCGAAACTGCGAAGCACGAAGTGGAGCAGGAGCAACGGCGGCTCTCGTGCTATCAGACCAACCAGGCGGAAAGAAGCGCCAATACGCTCGGAACGAAGCGCGACACCGGTGTCTCCTACGGACTTTGTTCAAGCAAAGACCACAACTCGCATGTGCAAGCTAAGAAGTATGTGGTGGGCAACTCGAAGCCAAGGACTGATTTAGAGTACGACCCGCTGTCCAACTTTACCGCTGCCTTGCAGTCCTACAGCTCATCGGCCAAGGAACGCAAAGGGAAAACCCAACAAGACGGGAGGAGCTCCGGGGGTGTTCGATCTGGTGAAAGGCCGTCTACCCGTCAAGCCCAGATGTACCGACCTCCATCTCCAGAAATCCTTGAAGACTCTATCGAGGAAGGTGTCCTGGTTATTGACGTTTCTTTGTCACCAGACAAAACCAGCGATCAAACCCAAAACACTGCCGACTTATCAGGCAAGTCCGCCCAGGATGCACAGAGAGACGCGAAGGAGATCAAGAAAGGGAAACATTTTCTCGATTCTCCACCCAAGATGAAAACTGAGGCGGCAAATGCTGCGTCTTCATCCGCTTCAAAGGATAATGCAAGAAAAGTCCCGTCCGACCCAACGGAGAACGACCCAGTCTTGTCTAATTTTAAGAAAACGAAAGTTAACAGAAATGAGGATAGGAGTGTAGCCAACTTAACTGGATGTTTAGAAGAGCTTCGAAGACGATGTGAGAACGCTGGTTTTAAATCCCCTGAGAGGGTGAAAAAACCCACCGACTCGGCAGATTTTTCCACCATCTCAGAGCAACCGTATCACTTGAGTAGTCCACAACCACATCCCGCCTCTCAACTCAAACGACCTGCTCCCAAGCAAGCCTCCATAACGGAGCAGGTAATACCAGAGGGTGAAAAAGTGGCCGTAAAAACGAGCACCAAAGCTTTCATGAGCCAGAGACGAGCAGAGGCAGGACAAAGCGACTGCCAAACTCAAAATGTCACATCTGTAAATCCACCTGGCAGAACTGAATCATCTGAAACCACAAAACGGCCGCTGCTGCAAGAAGATGATGAAGTGATAATGATCAGCTCCAGCTCTGAGAAGGAGGATGATGATGATGATGAGGAGAAGGAGGGGGAAAATGAGATTAATTACTCAGAGATAGAGCTTTCTGATAGTGACCCAATGGAGGAATGCTACAGGATCTTCATGGAGGCAAACGGCAAGGAAGGGGAGGAGGAGGAGGAATGTAGCACATCTGTAAGTGAATAGAAATGAGCCTTTCTTTTAAAACGTAAAGATGTGCTCATCTATGCTTCATGTTTCAGGTCAGGACTGACCCAGACGTGCAGAAACCTGAGGTAAACCCTACAGCTCCATCTCTAAGAGGGAAAAAGAGGGTGGCTCATGAAGCCAAGAATTCAGAGGTAAACGCTCCAAACACCTTACTTTAATACCGTTGTTACTTGTTTACCCTTTTTTTTTTTACTTTATTTTTATTGTCCAATCAGCAGCCCTTGACCAAGAGAAGACCTGAGCCTCAGATTTTGGTGCCTCTGCGGGAACCTGGGGCTGTGAGATTGAACTCCCGGGCTTCTGTCACTTCCAGGATCCAGCAGGTGAAGCAGAGAGCCTTCATGGTGACCGCGCCCCTTAAAGCGGGTCAGAATGTAGTTCCTCCTGTGAGTCAGAAACAAACCCTACCTTCAGCTTCAACTCCAACTCCGAAAAACATTCAGCCTTCTCCGGTGCAAAATGGTGAGTTTCTGAGGAAACTTTTTTTTTTTTTCAAATGAAAAATATTCATATAAATGATAAAATTTTAATTAGTTCTCAGTCCGATTCCAGAGGCAACATTAGCTGGATATATTTGACCCTAGTTCCATCTTTAAATAAACATGCTGTGCTTTTGCAGTGTCTGGTTTTTTTTGTTCTTTGTTATTGAATCTTTCCCTTAATGGCTGATACCTACCTGTCTTTCTGGCTCGATCCACAGCTTATTTGAACTGCATCCCTTTGGGAACGGCAGTCATCGAAGTGGGCAACAATGTGCACCTGGTCCTCCCCGAGGGCAGCTTCCCCATCTCCGTCGCCTCCAGCTCCACCGCAGTCACTCCGGTGCTAACTCCAGTGACTCAGGTTCATCCCAACGCTGCAGCCGCCGCCCCATCAAGATACCGCCCAACGGCGCCTTTGCTCATTCCAGCTCCACCACGACGTCCCGCGCTCGGCTCTGCTTTGGCATCGACATCTTCGCAGTCAGCAGTCGGGCCTTCCACAACGTCTCAGCCCGCTGCTCAGGCAGCCGTTAAGGTAGAAGAAATGTAGATATAGAAAATCATCCTGGCCCTATAGATGAGTAATTGGGCCGCTAACTGCTTATACAATAACTAGCAATGAGTTTTTTTTTTTTTTTTTTTTTTTTTTATGGTGGAGGAAATGTGGTCCGCTCTACTTTGCAGAGTTGTTTTAATTTAGACATATTGGAGACGTGTTGAGTCTGCAACTCAAGATAAACATAAAAAAAATCAGAAAACCAGAGCAGCACGAATGGGCGGCTTTTAAGATCACGTAACAGCATCTCAAACAGATTCAGGTCCAGACTGGCTTACCTTTGGGCCACTCCCAAACTGTTATTTATTTTTTTTTATTTTCTGGTTTGATTGGGTCATCGTCCTTCTGCTCAACCCAAGTCCTCCTGGACTAGAGAGCAGAATTCATGGGTGCCTCATCTAGTCATTCTGGACCTGAAGCAGCCCTGTGCTGCTGCACCACTTCCGTCTTTGATTGAAACGTTATAACGGCCACATGCCAGAAGCAGCTGGTTTTAAATTTCGTCTCATCAGCCCACTAAACATTTTCTCAAATGTCTTGGATCATTTGGGGAGATGTTTTGGCGG
The DNA here is from genome assembly GCF_011125445.2 of Fundulus heteroclitus. NCBI lineage: Eukaryota > Metazoa > Chordata > Actinopteri > Cyprinodontiformes > Fundulidae > Fundulus > Fundulus heteroclitus. The sequence goes on from NC_046372.1 coordinate 15,813,068, forward strand.
AAGCGTCTCTGTTCCTGGTCAGCTGTGGTTTCTGCCTTGGAACGCTGACGTTGATGTAATTTTTGCTGCATTCTTGTTGAATCGGCCCTGACTATGACAATAGGAAGCAGGGCCTTCGTCACATTAGATATTCTGAGTTCCTTTGTGAAACTCCTCCCTAAATGAGCAACCGTATCCACCACTGTTCCTTGTTTTCTTCCTCTGTGGATAATGGCTCCCAAAGACTGATAAATCGTTACTTTGTCCCTCTTCTGTCTTGTGTTTCTTCAGATTAAGGCACGATGTGTTGCTTTCTGAGAACTTTTTAGTCTTAGTGTTTAATCTGTTCTATTGGAGTTCACACAAAACTATTCTGTATGTTTTTATTCTGCAGCCATGGAAGGGACGTGAGTATTGAAAAGTAACTCCATTTAAAAAAAATAAAAATCTGGTTAACCTCAATCTTGAGCTACAGGGTCAATTGATATTATGTTTTTCCACACAGAGCCAAGTTGGGTTGGATTTATTTTTTTTGTGTGTTTAATTTCTTTAAAGTAGCGTTTTGCTTATTTAGGTTCTTTGACAGTGGGACGGGTTTGATCTGAGCAATTTTAAGTGCGACTAATGAGTATAAACCAAAGAAACGTGAATGTTTCTCACAGCGCCGTAAGTATTGTGTTTCAGCCGCTGCCTGTCAGACGTAAGCTGAAGCAGCAAAGTGAAGCAGGAAGGGACAAAGTGCCCCACGATGTCCGTCAGCGTTACCTGAACATGTTCACACAGGAGTTTCTTAAAACGACGGCTGATGTTAATGAAGCTTTTGAGAAGGTAAGCATGTCCTCTTTCTTCCAGACGTGCCTTTACCGACACATGGTTCTCAGTATTAAACCTTTGTCCCCATGTCACTGATGCCAGGCCCTTGCGGAAGAGAAGAACGTTTACAATCGCAGTACGAACAAACTAAAATATCTGAGTGTTTCAGTGAACGTCCTCAAAAGACTGAAGAGCCAAAGTGCTACAGCGAAAAGTAGGGAAAAGACATTAATAATGAAATCTTGGTATTTACCTCGACTAGGTGTCAGGAATGTTCTAATGGTTTTGTTTTTTTTAAACCAGGTGAAAAACGGGTCCAAAGGCCAAAAGGCAACATCCCATTTCAGCAAAGAAAGATCAAAGAAAATGGTGAGCATTTTATTTATTAATTTGTTCGGCAGAATTTAAATATCCTGGCTGCTTCTGAGTGTCTTGTCTTTTTCAGCAGGTGACACGGTGTTGTATGAAATTTTCAAGGGTTATACTTTGACTGACGAACAAATGATAGAAAACAACTATCCTGTGCAGCACCCAGAAAAACCTGGTTCTGCTGTTCTGTTCTCTGAGAAGAAAGCGAGCACAGACCGTAAGTAAAACCATCCGACCTGCCATCCCTACGCCGGGCCACTAGAGGGCGCACCCAAATCATGGATCTGTATGTCTAATCATCTTTTTGTCGATTTTAAAAAGCTCTTAAAAGGATCTGCTGTCGGTGTGGGGCAACGTACTCTGTGGATCAAACAGGCAAACACCTCAGAAAAGAGGAGTGCAACTACCACTATGGGAAAGGCGTTACGAAAAAAGGTCAGCAAGCAGTTAAATTTTCATGATCAGTTTCTCCAGGTTGGGGTTTGAATCACTTTATTAAGCAAAGTGAAACATCAACTAGTTCCAGGTGGGGTGGAAACTCGCTACAGCTGCTGTCAGGGAGTCATGGGAGCTCCCGGATGTCAGATGTTTAAGGTGAAGAATCAAGTTTGTGGATGGTTAAAATAATTTGCACACATTTATAGATAATATATTGATGGTTTTATTCTTTTCTTACCCAGTTGCATGTGCACGATTTTCTCAGCCTGGATGGGTTTGTATCTACGTCACCCAGACGTCCTTCAGACGTGAGCTGTCCTGGAGTTTATTCCTTGGATTGTGAGATGGTAACTGTTTTTCCTCTTAAGAGAGTTGATTTCCAAAGTGTTTGTTTGTGTCGTACCCGATTAAAACCGCGGATGCTGTGTGAATGCCTCCAGTGCTACACTGTTCAAGGCCTGGAGCTCTCCAGAGTGACGGTGATCAACTCTGATCTTCAGGTCGTCTACGACACATTTGTCAGACCTGATAACGAGGTCATCGACTATAACACCAGGTAATAATGTCCATGGAGTCCACGCCCCAATCTGTGAGTGTAGTTGATCTAATTTAGCATTGGTTAATCCCAAAATTATTTAGAGCCCTTGGAGATTTAGATTTATTTTTCTTTCAGTTTGTTTCTTATAGGAAGTAATATGGACAACTCACAAGGGATGATACAGCAGTATAGGTTTTGAAGAAATGTCTGTATTATTATTTGCATGTTAAACATTATTTTCATGCTTCTTAATTGATGAAAAAAATCTTGGAAATGCAGTAGCTAAGCCCTTCTTTTAATTGCTGACCCGCTCTTTACATGTTTCCACTTGTTCTCTGAGGTTTTATCTTTGGTGATAAGATCCTCGTCTTTTAAAGGTTTGGAAGGCGTCGTTTCCGTAACATTAATCTTTCGCTCCCTTCAGTTCCACCAACTTCCTGCCAGGACACTCCAAATTGCTAGTATTGTATGTGGTAAAATGAAGATTGCTTTGCAACTTGGCAGGAAGTGTAAGTTGCACACATTGTGCTCATTTTGTAGTAACATCTTAACGAGGATTTGTGAGTAATAAATTACCTAAGTTATGGTAACCTATCAAATTAATTGAATCTTTCACCACAGCAGTCTCTGGGTGGTCTTTATTTGTTACATGCTTACATCAAGTATGTAACAAACTACCTTCTAGTTGTTGAAATAACTGACAACTGCTAGGTAAACGGTCCCAGAAAAGTTATATTTATATAGGCTTATATTTAGGCCAGTTTTATGGCACATAAAAGTATGCAACTCCTGTCTAACTTGAGCGTACAAAAATTTGTCAAAAAAAACAACCTTAGACAGCAGAAACAAACAAATAACTCAGACCAGCTTTTCTTTTCCACACATTTCCTATTGCACTTTTTTTCATTTTCATTTTCAAAATGTCTGTAGGTTTTCAGGCATCAGTGAGGACGATGTGAAAGGTAACCACACCTCCCTCTGGGAGGTCCAGGACACTTTGTTGAGCTTCATCAGTGCCGACACTATTCTGGTTGGACACGGCCTGGAAACAGACCTTTGTTTACTTAAGGTGACTGTTGGAAAGCTTATTTCATTGATATTCCAAGTGTGTGTGTGTGTGTGTGTGTGTGTGTGTGTGTGTGTGTGTGTGTGTGTGTGTGTGTGTGTGTGTGTGTGTGTGTGTGTGTGTGTGTGTGTGTGTGTGTGTGTGTGTGTGTGTTTGTTCTTTAGACAATTAGGTTGTAAGAGGAATCTTGAACTGTTAAACACTTTTGGCCTCTAAATGTCCCCTATCGTTTACCGTAGTTCATATTGTTCCATTATCTCACTGTTTAAACTGTGTTCATAGCTGTTTGTTTTTAATGAAGCTTTTAATAAACCAAAACGTTATTGTATAGAGCAAAATCAAATTAGTAACACCAACCAGCACCATATTTTACTCCCAATGAGGCACGCACAACCTTTTTTTTTTATTATTTTTTTATTTTCTATTAACCTATGCACGCTTTACTATCAGGGGTTCAAGTGTGGACTATAAATTAAGCTACGAAGGGTTTGACGGGAGTCTCCAATGTTTTCTTCTCTGCTGTAGCTGCTTCATGGGGTGGTGGTAGACACGTCAGTGGTCTTCCCCCATCGTCTAGGTCCACCTAACAAGCTGAGCCTCAACAGCCTCACAGCTGAATACCTCAGGAGGATTATTCAAGAGAGTGGTGGGTCGCCACTTTACAAGCCACTGTTGAATTTTATTGTAATCTCAAGCAGTTATAGCAACGGTCACTATAAAAGATGCAGCAAATATAAACTAATAAATAAATGGAGTGTATTTTTATACCTGCAACACACCGTTGCTAACGTTTGCATTTGCTTGTGTTAAATCCATGTACAACTGTTTCTCCCAGTTTGTGGCCACGACACTGCAGAAGATGCAGCCGCCTGCTTGGAGCTTATGCTGTGGAAGATGAAAGAAGATGGGAAGCTGAAGAAATGAGGAGCTGACATACTAATTATAAATGAAACATATGTATGTTGATTAAAGACATGAAGGGCTGTTTATTTTAATTTAATTTAGTTTTTTTTTTTTTTTTTTTTTTTGATGGACGTTTTAGTTGAGCCCATTTACCATGTCGATATTAATATTTATGAGGCTCAAGGATAGAGCTGTTATAAATATTTCCAAAATAAAAGCATGAAATGAAGTTATTTATCTTTTTTTTTTTCCCGCCTTAATTGTATCCAGCCAATGAGGATTCAGTTTGTAATATCAAATTGAGTTCAGGTGCATATATAGCTACTAATTAACGCAGCTGCAAGGTATTAAGTGAAGACGTTGTTCCAAGTCGGGAAAGGTCAACAAATCTGAAGGCAAGTTTCGAGTGGTGATAAACTCAGGTAGTCCCCAATAAAATGTTCTTTCCAAACAAAATCTCCCTTCAGTCTGTTATTCAGCTTTTCTTTTTGTCGTTTTTCTGCCGCTGCATCTCCGGAAACAGAAGCTGCAGGTCTTGAAGAGGATGAAGATGAGGAGCAGGTTCAACGTGAGGAGGAAGATTAGGACGTCCAGGCTGTGATACTGGTACCAGGTGAGCTCGTGGGCCTGGACCCTCAGGTGCTTTGCTCCTTTGTTCCTCATGGTGAACTCGACCCAGAAAACTGCTTCATCCTGAGGACTCATGGGCCTGTCGTGGTGGATTCTGGACAGTCGCATCATGTTTTCTTTGTAGCTGTGGATGAGGGAGTAAAAATGTTCTTAGTGTTTTCAGTGGAGCTTTTGAGGTGTTTATTTTAGGCAGAATAGTGACAGAAGGGACTCGTTCCAGTTTTTTCTCTACAGCTTAACCCTCCACAAGATAAACACGTCATAGTTCTGAAGTTCACGTGGTTGCACTATAACAGCTTTTTTAAACTGTAGTAACGGCATCCTGCCACTAGATGTCAGTTTTCCACAACATATTTAAAACCCCAGAAGTGTACAAAATGAGTTTAAAATTTAACTCACCCCAATATTAACTTTTTTTTCTAGATAAACTGCTCAAATGGGCCTAAGGGTGCTACGTTTTTGTTACTGTGAAGTTTTATTGACATTTTTATGTAGACGGGAATGAAATTCTGAAATCCAAAGTGTCATCTATACAAGCATAACCGGCCCTTTTTAATGACTTCATGATGCCAAAGTGGCCCAATATGAAAATGAGTTTGACACTCCTGCTTTACAGCATGTTACAGGTACATCTTAATACAGTTTCTCAGGAACTGAAATTATTTCAGTAACTTATTTGAAAACAAAACCATTCAGATTCTTAAAATAATTGTTTTTCCAAAATATTTATTTCTGTTAATTTTGATGATTCCAGCTAATGAAAACCCAGCTTTCAGTTACTCAGGAAATTTGGTAGATATTTTTACTACAGAATGGTCATGTCAGAACCAGTCATGGGGAAAACTGCTGACTTGGCAGTTGTCAACCACACTCTAGGATGCTGAGGAACAACAGGCCATTGCTTAAAAAAAAAAAAAAAAAAGAGGCTTTTCACGGAGTGGTATATGCAGGCATATTAATAGGAAGTTGAGTGGAAAGAAAATGAAAATGTGTCCAAACAAAGATGTATACACTCCTAAAAGGATCGGAAAGCAAGCAAAGCCTATGAAGGGGGGGGGGGGGGGGCACAAGGCATGCACTACAGCTGGGCTGAGTGTTTTAAGGGCCACCGCATGCTTTTATTCGGTAAAATGAGCTTCAGCTGCAGTATTCCTTGTGTTAAGCAACTCTGGTTTAGAGACATCAGAACCGTCTTACTGGGGATAAGCAGAAAATGGACTGCTCCACAACTTATTTCTGTTTTCAGACATTCCTGAGTTTCATCTTTATTAAAAAAAAAGTCAGGATCCCAAAGTTTGATGGAAGAGTGGAGAGAGACAGAATCTTAGTCCAAAGTTTGGTTTTCCACAGTCAGTGATAATTTGGGGTGCCATGCCATCTGCTGAGGTTGGTCCAGTGTGTTTTATCAAGTCCGAAGTCGGTGCAGTCATCTACCAGGACGCTTTAGCTCACTTCATGCTTCCCTCTGCTGACTTCTTTTTTCAGTAGGATTTCGCACTGAAGCACTGCCGAATTGACCTGCTCTAATGGCCAAGGTCAGCAAACCCAGGAGGAGAATCCATGGAGTGCTAAGATGAGACACTAGACCCAATGATGCAGACATGCTGAATTCAACTGTTAAAGCAATCTTGACTTCCTTAACATGTCAGCAGAGCCACATAATGGCTGCTACCATGTCACACTGCACTGATGCAGTAATGCATATAAAAGAAACCCTGAGCCAAGCTGTGGGAACTGACATAATTATCTTACAGGAGGCTAAGATGTCTCTTAAAAATCATTTTAATTGTTCTAATTTTATATTCAGTTTCCTTAGCTGTAACACATCAAAAATATCTGAAATCAATGAAATACATTGATTTCATCTTGTACAGAAGACATCCTCTGCCTTATTTCTTTTTGTATTTTTCTTTTTCTTACCTACTCCTTTTGATCCATGGTATAACGAGGACATACGTATATATATGATGCTTCCTATGACTACTGATTACTGAGCCGATGTGACGTGAATTTCTCCAATGTGAGATCAATAAAGTTTATCTTATCTTACCTTATTGCTCGGTATGGAAATCATATAATGAAATTCTTTTTTTCAGTTGATGCAATGAAAATTTATTCAAATGGATGCACTTAACCATGACATTCAAATTTATTAGGATTCCCTTGCAATGATTTACGAGGGTGAAGAACTTACGATTTGTCATTAATGACGGTCTTGATGGCATCTCTGAGACTCTCGGTTGTCATGAAGTTTATGTTCTGAATGACTGCAGCTCCTTTGGCCTCCATGTGCACCATGTTGTCTGGCTGGTCAGCAAACATGGGGATCCCCACCATGGGAACGCCGTGGTAGATGGCCTCATAGATCCCGTTTGTTCCGCCGTGAGTGATGAAAGCTTTAGTTTTAGGGTGACCTGATAGGGACCAACATTAGGAAACATCTAAATGTGACTCAATTGCCTTGGAACAATTTCAGAGAGCAATAAAACTGAATAGGATAACAGCTTTTTTAAATGAGAGGGACTATTTTATTTTTTTTAGAATAAATAATGACATGTTAATGAACATTAACTTGGATTTTATTCATTTTTATTCAATAACTTGTACCTTACTGTGAAGGCAACATGACCCCTGCTGAAGATGTTACATTTTAGAGTTGGTGCACCAAGAAACACTCAGTCTGGCATTTCTGCTGCCATTGGTGTTGAAATGAGATGAACTTCACTCACCCAGCAGGTCGTTCTGAGGGATCCAGCTGAAAATCCTGGTGTTGGGACCTAAAGTGTTTGGTTTGTCCCCAGTATATCGCCATAGTACCTAGAAACAATGAAGAGGGCACTTTTGCTCATTATAGTCCACAATGACACTAACAAACATGCATTTCATCCTAGAGTTGCTTACAGTCGTTTTGTCAGCAGCAAGTTTTTTTTTTTCATAAAAATATTAAAATGGAAATTATTTGGACCAAAGTCATGCTTGTAAATTCAAAGATTGTGACTTCACTGAACCCTTTTGTCTTCACTGGGTGCACAGTGAACTTTACACTCTACAAAGTACTCCACCATTTTGGACAGTGCTTGTGTTCTCTTCATAAATCACATCAAGGCACATTTAGTGTTTGGTATGAAGTCCAAAGTCACTTTAATTTACAAATCAGAGGTGTTGAATTTCACGTTGACTGATTTATGAATAAACTCCTTTATATCACACCACAGCAGCCCAAGATGACATCTATAGTTAGTTAAACCATAGAAATTGAGGAAATTCATGTTAAATCTACAGATGGGTTGTGCAAGTGGTAAATGGTTACCTATGAGGTCCATAACCCACTGGGCTAGGGCTCAAGTTCAGAAAAGTTACATCAGATGATAAACAAGGTCATATGGAGACGAGCTTAAATATCATATCATACGGACCTTTTGGGGAATCTGAGCGAGGGCTGAAGCTATTAGGTCTGCCTTCTCTATGGTGACGTTCTTTATCATGGATCCCAAAGTGAAGACCACGATACCGTCATCTCCAGAGCTCTGCACAAATTCTTCCAAGTCCTGCAAAGTCAGTCATATTTTAGAGTCAGTGAGTTTTATTTGTATAATTTAAATGAACACTAACTGCTGTACATTGTTGGAACCCCCCCACACACCTTTGGTAAAGCTTTAGCTGGTCTGCAGTGGATCCCGCCAACAAACTTGAAATTGGGGAGGAACGGACGAGGAAAATCAAAATCCCAGTAGGTCCTCATCAACCAGATATCTGCCTTTCCCATCAACTCGCAGGCACTGGTGGGCGTTCCTGTTGAAGTAGTTTATATGACAAACTATAAGTGAAAGTCCTGTGGTGAATCCCGCCTAAAACAACTTCATGTGCCCCATAAACGGATTCCTGCTTGAGGATTCATGTTGAATTGCTCACCTTTGACTTCTGAGTAGTAATCATCTAACGTATTCCACATAACATGGTCAACCACCACGTCCTGCAGCGCATAGAAGATGACGTTCCACAGTCTCTCTGAGAAGTCCATCTTGTCTGTGAGTTTGCTCATAGCGCCGGGGACAAAGGACGGTGGAGCAGGCAACTGACCGCACAGCCTCTCCCAGTTATGAGCCAAGGAAAACCGCAATGTGAAAACAAGAGGGATGCCCAGAATATCTGCAGCCAGGTCACTGCCAGGCAGGAGGGGGTCAGCAAAAAGCAGGTCAAAGTTTTCGTTCTTCAGCTTCTTCATTAGGGTTTCCGATTTCACCACCCCGTCTAGTATCTTAAGGTTGATCTGCAGGTCAGTACTCATAAGATCCATGTATTTCATGTAAATCTGGAAGTAGTTCATGTAATCTATCTCATACATAGAAAATTGATTAAATTCGTCAAGAAGCTCCTCCATTGCCTCCAGTGAGACGGAGACGTCGAACGGTTCGTACCGGAAGCGAGACGGCTCGCTGCTGTTCATGAACATGGACGCGCTGGGGACCAGGACCGTCACCTGGTGTCCTCTGTCCACCAGCGTCTCCAGGACCGGCTTCATGTTGATCCAGTGGCTGGCCTCAGTGTACCACACCAAGATCTTTCCTCCATCGGAGCTCCTTGGCGCACAGAGCAGCAGCAGGACGCAGACGGAGAGACGCAGCTCCATGGTGGCTCTGCGTCTGCAGGTGAACCGGCTCCTGTCTTTTCAACAGGTTCACCCGAAAGATACTTATTAACTAAATGAACTATGACTGTTCCTCTTTGTACTGTATTATGCAAGATAACTTGCTCACCCCAGGAAAATTGTTGGAGGTAAAGGGTTATTTCTGCAACGCTGGCAGTGAGAGAATAAGAAAAATGCATCATCATAGTAGTTTGTACAACTTGGCCTTTAGTTGGCCATAGTTTTTCTGCGGCAGTCAGCTTGGAAAAGTTGAGTAAAGCAGGCCAGTAATGCAAATCATAACAAAAAAAACAGTACTGTGCTTATAATGTTTTGTTTTTGTTTTGTTTATAATTATTAATATTGATTAATATGATTTCTGTTTTATAACTATGCTTATTTTTCTATATTGTCCAGCCCTAGTGTATACTGATGTTTTCAGGTACTCTCCCCCCCAGTCTGAGTTTGGATGACTTTGCAAAGGTAAAAATGTAGAATAAAGTAGAATAAACTTGAAGTCTCTCGATGGTCAGCTTGTTTTTTTTTTTGGCTTTACTGTTTGTGTCCTATCACAGCACCTTTTGGAAACGACAGCTGCGGGTCTGGATGAAGGAAGGAACAGAGCAGTAAGGAGGAGGGTTAGGGTGTCCAGGCTGTACTGGTTCTAGGTGAGCTCGTGGGCCCGGACCCTCCGTTAGTTTGCTCCTTTGTTTCTCACGGTGAACTTGATCCAGAGGTCCACCTAATCCCGAGGGCTCATGGGTGTGTCACGCTGCATTCTGGACAGTTTGCGTCATGTTTTCTTTGTAGCTGTGGATAAACAGTGTTGGAGATATAGGATCTTTATAATTACTATTATTACACTATCGGAGATGGGCTTCCATACACTTTGCAGCTTCTCTTTTGCCAAATCAGTTACTTGTCTTGTACTAATAACTGATTTGCATTCACATCATTCAGGAAGAAATGGAATAGTTCTACAGGAGCCTCATGCCGGTCATTTAGGCTGCTGGTAAATTTTTATTGTATCATGATCAATTTAAAATGTGATGGATCCTCATCCACTAGAAGGTCAGTCTGTGGAATCCAGCCACAGATTTTTGTGTTTGAAACCAAAGTGTTGGGTGTTTTCCCCAATGTATCGCCACAATGCTCATACACATGACTGCAAACTTTCATTTGAAGAGTTACTGTCCTACTGTTTCAACATCTGCTTGATTTAGAACAATTTGAACTCATCACCTGATATAAACTCTTTTTAAAATTTAAGTCTGAGCCGTAACTTTAGTGTTGTGTTGCTAGAAGGTGAACCAGCCCCCTAGTCTTAAGTCATCTACAGCCTCCAATGGATTTCTCGCACAGTTTCTCTGTATTTAGCTTCATGGATCTTTCCAACTTGGCTTCCATGTGCCTGCTGAAGAGAGGCATCCTCAGAGCAGGAATCTGCCACCATGTATGACTGTGGCAATGCTGTGTTTGGGGTAATGTGCGGCGTCACTTTTCTACTACACGTAACATTTAGTTATGCAGGTCACAGATGTCGATTTTTGCCTCATCTGAGCAAAATACCTATTGCCAATTATTTGCTATGTCCCCTACATGGTTTCTTCTGTCTCAAAGGTGTCCTCCACGTGAGCGGTGGATCTCTGCAGCTCCTCCAGAGTTAGCATTGGGCCTCTTGGCTGCTTCTCTAATTAATGTTCTCCTTGTCTGGACTCAGATTTTAAGTGGACAGACATGTCTTGATAGGTTTGCAGTTATGGCATACTCTGTCCATTCTCAGATAATGGACCAAACGATCTTACTGGCATGTTCAAAACTATGGATTTTTTTTATTTTTACTTTTTACTTTTTTTTTTTATAAACCGGCTTTAATCTTCTCCACAACTTTCTCCCTGACCTCTCTGCTGTGTTTCTTGGTCTTGTGATACTTTATGCTCACTAATATTCTCATAAAAAAAAAACATGCATTATTTTCACAATTATGTACTTTGTGTTTTTCTTTTCTTTCTTTTTTTTTTTTTTTTTTTTTGTCTCCTGCTGAATTTTATACACCTGTGTTCATGGGAGTGATTGGAGCACCAGATAACGGCCAGCCATGGTTGTGTTAATCATTGGCTGGCAGCTCTCAAAGAGGCACCTGAGAGCATAGAAGTACTGACATTATGAATTAAGCTATAGTTGCCCAAGCATGTAATCAAAACAGTTGTTGGTTTCAATCCCTCATCCCCTATGAAAATGTGCTGCTTGTGCATAAATATATGTATAAATAGCTTTAAAATTGCTTGTGTGAAATGTATCCCTTTGAATCAATAGCTCCATTATCAGTAATTCTCCTTAAGCGATGAACGCATTATATAATAATATTCTTAATAAGTTAAAATATGTCAGATTTACATAATTTATTTTGTATTTAAGTAAAATGCTTTGCTTTGGATGTTTTCTCAGAGGAAAAATAAGACCTTCAACAAATCAGAAAAAAAAAGCGCGTTAACAATTTACAGACAGCATTTGGTGAAATTTGGACAACACAGAGATAGACAGTATTAACAAGCTGTGGACACACCCTGACTGTCAGGAGAACAAGACTGTGGACCCAAAATTCAGCAAAACACTGAGTACTGTGTTCAAAAAGGTTTATTAAGACAAAAATCTGGATGCGGGCAGGGAACCTCAGCAGGAGCTAGCAGGAACAACCGTGGCGGTGGGGGGAGCTAGCTTACTCATTGCAGAGGTGTCCGGCAAGATGGCAGATGCCTGATTGAAATCCAGGGGACAGGCTTGGGTCAATGGCACAAAAAATATGGTCAGGGTCCAGATATCCGAAGCTTGGTGGACGTCTGACAAGTCAAGACAGGGAAATCCAGTAGATGTGAACTAGGTGGTGATGTGATCAGGCAAGGACCGCTGGACATCTACTGGCAAATAGCTTTCGATAATATCAGAAAACACTGAGTGAAAGTCCGGTTGCCTCCAATTTAAGCCTGTTTACTCACAGTGAAGCATGGTGGGGGCAGTATTATGCTGATGTGAGATATGTCATTGACAGTGCCTGAAAAATTGATCGGAATTGAGGAAGTAGTCATGAATTGTGCTAATCATTGTGAAATTATTTGTTAGAAAATTTTGATTTTATTTAGTTTCTAGGGTGACAAAAACTGCTTAAGGTTCTGAATTATTTCTGAATCTACTGGGCTCCAGCAACACGACACTGTTGGGTCACCATCATTACCCAGCTGATATTTTAAAGTCTAAGTTAATCAGGATGACTGTATGCAAATGCTTTACTGAGAATTTCTTGTCAGTTTTCTGGCACGTTTTAAATCTAGGTTTTGTTGGTTTTTTTCGCAAAAAAGACAGAAATCTTCTGTGTGCTTGAGGTTTGAACGGTCACCTGTCAGCATCCAGTATTTGTGCACGATATACTGCGCCCAGTTATGTTCCTGAATATTTGTGCTCGTCCTGAACGTAGTTTGCGGTAAAACCATGGAAAGAAACTGTCACAAGTAATTTCAAGAAAGACAAAAAAACCACACAGATATAGACATATTGACAAACAACTTTAAAGGAGCAACACATCCTGGTGTGAGGTTATGGTATAATGTCCTTTAGCTTAGCTAGTGTGTCTCTAACAACTAAATCTCCCTTCAGTGTTTTATTCTGCTTTTCTCTTTGCCGTTTTTCTGCCGCAGCATCTCCGGAAACAGAAGCTGCAGGTTTTGAAGAGGATGAAGATGAGGAGCAGGTTTAACGTGAGGAGGAAGGTTAGGACGTCCAGGCTGTGATACTGGTACCAGCTGAGCTGGTGGGCCTGGACCCTCAGGTGCTTTGCTCCTTTGTTCCTCATGGTGAACTCGATCCAGAAAACTGCCTCGTCCCGAGGGCTCATGGGCCTGTCGTGGTGGATTCTGGACAGTCGCATTGCATTTTCTTTGTAGCTGTGGATGAACAATGGAAAAAAGTCAGCGCTTTTTAATATATACGTATTAGAGGTCCTTGCAAATGCTCCTTGGTATTTTTCATGTTTTGTTGCCTCAAAACATGGAATTAAAACAAATGATTTGACAGTTTGCACCATTTCATTTACAGGACATGCCAACAACTTATGAATATATTTTTTTTATTAAGGAAACATCAATTAGGACAACATAACAGAAATCTTCAGCATTCATAGATGTTCACCACCACCCCTAAGGCATTTACAGCTGCAAGTTGCTTTGGATCAGTCTCAGATGAGCTCGCCTCATCTGCCTACTGGAATATTTGTCCATTCCTCAAGACGAAACTGCTCCAGCTCCTTCATGTTGTATGGGTTGCGCCTGTTAACAGCGATCCTTGAGAGATTCTCAACTGGACTTTGACTGGGCCGATCAAACGCATTTGAATTTTCCCCCTAAACTACTCAGTGTTGCTAAAGCAGTATGTCTTTGGTTATTATCCTGCTGGAAGGTCAACCACTGTCTCTAATCACTGGTTCTGCTGAAGAATATCCCTCTATTTAGGACCAGCTTTCTTTCCTTCGACTCAGACCAGTTTCCCAGCCCAGTCTGCTGAAAACATCCCACAGCATGATGCAGCCTCCACCATGCTTCATTGTGGGGATGCTGTTCTTGGGCTGATGAGATGTGTTGAGTTTGAGCCATATAACGTTTTCCTTGGTGGCCCAAAAAGTTAAATTCCAGTCTCATCTGACCAGAACGCCTTCCTCCATTCATTAGGGGAGTCACCCATGTACCTTTTAGCAAACTCAACACATGCTTTCTTATTTTTAAGACTAAGTAAAGTGTTTTTCTGGCCACTCTTCTGTAAAGCCCAACTGTATGGAGGGTTCGGCTTATTATGGTCCTATGGACGGATCCTCTAGTCTCTGCTGTGGAGCTCTGCTGCCTTCAGGGTTACCTTTGGTCTCTTTGCTGCCTCTCTGATTGATGCCCTCCTGGCCCGGTCTGTGAGGTCTGGTAGGTAGTCCTCTGTTAGCGGGTTTATTATGCTTTCCAATTTGAATATATTGGTGATCCAGGGAGCTTCTAAGATCTGGATATTTTTTATAACCCCTCCCTGTCTTGTACTTCTCAACAACTTTGCCCCTGACTTTGTTGGAAAGCTTCTTGGCCTTCATGGTGTGATCCCTCTTGCTTAGTGACGTTGCAGGCGTCTGGCAGGCGTGTCCAACTCCAGTCCTCGAGGCCTGGTTTCCTGGCTGTTTTAGATCTGTTCCTGCTCCTACACATCTGATCCGAGTGAATGACTTACCTTCTCAGTTTGTCTGCAGAGGATTACTAATCAAGCCCTCGTTAAACCAAATGAGCCAAACAGGAAGTCAGACATGGGTAGAGTAGATTTCAAAATAAGAGGGCGGGCTGTCTGAATGCATGACCGGATCCTGAACATGTGCAGTGCGGATTGCAGCATGCCACATTTTGAGATAGATAATGGAGCGGACACAGAATGTGTAAAGCTGACTCAGACTTTGGACACCACTGCTCTAGGGCCTTTGAGCAATGGTGAGTTTATACTGACAGATCATGTGACAGTCTGGCCCCGTTCCCAGTGCAGGCAAATGTGTCCCAAAACAGATTTTTTTGCAGGTCAGTTGACCAGGTCAGGTGTGTTACAATCAGCGGGCACGCTCAGATCTGGCCCAAATCTAATCTATTTGAGTCACATTTGAGCCGCTTCCATATGTGGTCGAATCGTAACTTTCTAAACGTGACTCCAGTGAGAACCACCAAGGCGGATTCAATTTGTCTTTGGCGTCACTTTCAATCGACACGTGTCACAACTTTGCGCCAGCAGTAGCTGGAGGTGATAGCAGATAGCCTTAGCAAGACAGACGGCAGCTTACAACCAGATTCTCGCCTTTCATCAGTATGTGCAGCAAAATTTCAAAATGGCTTGTATAGGAACTGTTTGGGTGAGGGACTTAACGTCTGGCCGTGCAAAATTTGTGTACAGTCCTGCACACGGAGGACTTTGCAATGCCAAAGAGGTTTACACTTATCACAATCCATTGTATCGCATTTGAATCGGGGCAGCACCTCGTAATCCGTCCCCATTGCCAAGCGATAAAAATTACTGCGACGAGTATCCTGCCTTTGAAGTCAAGGTGCTGATATATATATATATATATATATATATATATATATATATATATATATATATATATATATATATATATATATATATATATATATATATATATATAATTAAAAGCTGCTCTCGACTTCCTAAAGTTATGAATGAATGTCGGCCTCAGAAGTTGTTAAAATTCCTGCCCTACCAGTCCTGCTGCAGCGAAACAGAAACTTTGTGCTTTTGTAAAATGCTTTTTAACCATGAAATCTGTATTTTCTATAAAAATAAATCTACATTCCCTGCAATAGAGGCGTCCTGTCCGGGGTGCACCCCACCTCTCGCCCATTGACAGCTGGAGATAGGAACCAGCACCCCTCGCGACCCCACAAGGGATAGACAAACCTAAATTCCCTTTATCAAACTTGGTGCAGTTTAAAATGACTCACGTTTTGTCGTTGATGACGGTGTTGATTGCATCTCTGAGGGCTTCGGTTGTCATGAAGTTCAAGGCCACATTGACTGCAGCTCCTTTGGCCTCCATGTGCACCATGTTGTCAGGCTGGTCAGCAAACGTGGGGATGCCCACCATGGGAACGCCGTGGTAGATGGCCTCAAAAACTCCATTTGCACCACCATGAGTGATAAAAGCTCTTGTTTTAGGGTGACCTGACAGGAACACACAGTGATCACACATTTTATATTTTATATTGACACAGAACAAGCCACAAGGTTCTTTGTTACAGGTTTATCATAGATACGAGACAGTTCCTGCCACATTTATTGCCTCTCCAGATAAAAGGCTTATTATGCATTTGATTGTGATGCAGTGACCACAAGAACATCTTCCTAGAGTTATTGGAGAGGTAGTTTTAGGGATCTTTGCCACTGTTTGTGCTGCAAAGATAAATTGATCCTTTTCCAGTCTTGTTTGTTGCAGATGTTGGTTTAAACTGCAGATTACTTAGTTTACTCTAGATATGGGTAGATTTAGGCAAGTAAATGTTTTCTGGTTAAACTTTCTTCACCTATAAACCCAACACATCTGTCTTACTCCCCAATTTTACATCCTATAAAATCAGGAAGTCATGGTTTACTTATTGAAATATCATTAAAACTCTGACCACTTCAACCAAAGTCGCATCTAAATTAAAATATACTTCATGTATGTTTGTTTTGTAGGGATTGATAGAGGAGCAACCATTTGTGCCGCCTGATATTTATTTATTCATAAAAGGGAGTTTAAAAAAAAAAAAAAAAAAACTCTTCAAATGTACCCAGGTTAAAGGTTTGACTTTTTTGTTCTCTGATTATGCAACTGCAATTGAAAATTATTTTAGTTAAAGGGTTATAATACAGGTACATAAATAAATGTATGGGGCAGCATTTATAGTTTGTTTAAAAAGAGTTAGAATGTAGTTGCATGTTGACAACGAGTAGTTACTAATATCTGCTCCATCATGTTCAATGTTGCAATAAGTCCTGCTGCTACAAATACTTGCTCTAAACATTTTGTCTTAAACACAACCATTCTGTACATATAAAATGTTTTTTTTTTTTTGGTAACAAATGGCAGAATATTTTAATTCTCTTTCTTTTATATTTTATACTTATATTATTTTTATATTGCACATACTTATAACTTTTTCTTTAGTCTTCTGTTTTTATTCAGAGCCTTGCAGCGAAATGTCGCTCAAATTTAAATATGCAAATGACTGACAACGTCTAAGTCTGAAAAGAGTAATGAAGCTACTGTAAGGGTTTTGAATCAAGGAAATTGTTAAAAATTCATACCTCACATTCATAAGTTACTGTTATTTTACATAGATTTACCAGAATCAAAGCACAGCAAAAAATAGAGCTGGACAATATATCAAAATGCATTTGTTATTTTAATATCATTGTGTGCAACGTGGAAAAAAACAAAAGACTTCAACATTTCAGGTGCGTTTTGCGTGCAGTTGCTCCAAGCCAAAGTGAAATTTTCATGGGTGTCCAACTTTACTTACCAAGCAGGTCATTTTGGGGTATCCAGTCATACAGTTTAGTGTTGGAACCCAGAGTGTCTGGTTTTTTCCCACTGTATCTCCACAACACCTGCAGACAGTAAAGAGCATTTTAGCTCAATAAATTGGCAATTTTGTCCGGGATCCAAATGCTGAAATGGAAAATGTGTAATTTATTTGATCAATGCTGTTTCACCACGCTTCCAATATGGAGATTACCTGCAGTCATATGGGTGAAACTAGATTTTTAATACACTATACAAAGAAGAAAAAAATCACTAGTCAAATATGTTTGTGTTTTAAACCACTCAAGATTCCTCTCACTCTCTCTATATATATATATATAGATAGATAGATAGATAATTTGTAAAATTCCAGAGATCCTTCTGACCTTTTGTGGAATCTGAGCGAGGGCTGAGGCTATCGTGTTTGCTTTCTCTGTGGTCAGGTTCTTGACCATGGATCCTAGAGAGAAGACCACGATCCCAGCATCTCCAGAGCTTTGGACAAATTTTTCAATTTTCTGCAAAATAGTAATATTTTCAGCTTCATTAAACCAGTTGGCCAACTTTTATTCAGAATTGTGTTGGTGGAGTCACTTTGTGTACATCAGGATTTATGTGGTTTACTAGAGATGTTTAAAGTGGTGGATATAAACCTTACCTTTGGTAAAGGCTTAGCTGGTCTGCAGTGGAGCCCTCCGACAAATTTAAAGTTGGGGAGGAACGGACGAGGAAAATCAAAATCCCAGTAAGTTCTCAGCAACCACATATCTGCGTTACCCATCATCTTACAGGCACTGGTGGGCGTTCCTGTTACAGGGGACAAGAAGAGTTGCTCAAACCCAAGGATATAAATCATCGTCATATCTTTGTGTTCCATCATTCTTTGTAAGATCTACCTCTGATGTCGGAGTAATATTTGTCAGCCTCTTTCCACATTACGTGTTCCAGCACAAGGTCCTGCAGAGCGTAGAAGATGACGTTCCACAGTCTCCCTGAGAAGTCCATCTTGTCTGTGAGTTTGCTCATAGAACCGGGGACAAAGGAAGGTGGAGCAGGCAGCTGACCGCACAGCCTCTCCCAGTTATTCGCTATTGAGAATCGCAGCGAGTAGACGAGGGGGATGCCCAATGTGTCCGCAGTCAGGTCACTGCCGATGTAGATCGGGTCAGCAAAGAGCAGGTCGTAGTTTCCCTCCTTCAGCTTCTTCATGATGCGTTCTGATTTTACAACTCCATCCAAAAACTTGAAACTTATCTTCATGTTGCGCGTCATCAACTCAATAAATCTGACGTAGATCTGCACAGGGTTCATTGAATCCATCTCATACATGTTGAAGTGCAGGAACTCCTCAACAAAGCTCTCTAGAACGTCCCTCGAGACGGAGACGTCGAACGGTTCGTACTGGAAGCGAGACGGCTCGCTGCTGTTCATGAACAGCGATGTGCTGGGGACCAGGACCGTCACCTGGTGTCCTCTGTCCACCAGCGTCTCCAGGACCGGCTTCATGTTGATCCAGTGGCTGGCCTCAGTGTACCACACCAAGATCTTTCCTCCATCGGAGCTCCTTGGCGCACAGAGCAGCAGCAGGACGCAGACGGAGAGACGCAGCTCCATGGTGGCTCTGCGTCTGCAGGTGAACCGGCTCCTGTCTTTTAAACGGGAGCTCTGTACAGATACTGATTAACTAAATGAACTCTGACTTGTTCCTCTTTGTACTGCATGTTATGTTAAGATAACAGACTCACCCCAGGAAAAACGTTAAAGAGGTAAAGGGTTATGGCTGCAAAGGTGCAAACGGGGCAATTCATTAAAAAATAAAAAAATCTGAATTATTTATTGTGGAGGTCAGGGCAAGATTAACATGTTTATTGATTACACTGCAGTTCTCTGTTGTGCTTCTTCTATTTTAACGATACGAGCACTAGAAACCAATGTCAAATTCCTTGTTTATACAGATAAACAAATAAAGCAAATAAAGTCGATTGTGATTCTGATCGGTTGTTGAGGCTTGTTGAGCTTGGTTATCCAGTCAGTTTCTCCAGCCTTTTTTATGATTTCTCAGGGATTTTGAAGGTTTTTGAAGGCTCAATTTGTCTGCCAACTTTTTTAAATTATCTTTACTCACAAGTTCATGAGCATACATCTATTTCAGAAAGATCACTACAGTTGAACTATATGAACTCTATAATGATTAGCTGAATTCGTCTTCTGCTTATGCAATCCCCATTATGCTTTGTGTTTTCTTCTTATTTTATATCTTGTGCAAATGTTTTTTTTTTTTTAAGATAAACTGAGATGTTTAGTAGTAGAATAAAATTATGAAGTTTACTTTATGTGGACAGTTGATGTAGAATGTGCCCAGATTTCAGATGATAACCCGGATAAGATGAGTCCAGTTTTTTGAATGTTCTGGAGGTCCAGGGCTGCAGACCTTCGGGAATCTGTTTCCTGGGGAAATGTCTCCTCTGATTTTTACGCCTAAGACCTTGCAAAGCCTTATCTGTGAGCACTTTGTGTTTCTCAATACCAATTTAGATTAGTTTTATCCAGCGGCCTCTAAAACAGACAATAAAACGTTGAATGTTGGATTTAAATTTCCTTCTGAATAAAAATCTGAAAGACTCAAATTCATCTTAATTTACCCTCCAGAAACTCTTTTGCCCCTTAATTAAATTCACTTAACAGTCACCTTTAAGAGTCGCAGTATTACTAAATTGTCAATCTGTATATAGTTTTGTCTTTGTGTAAACTCAGCTATTCTGTCAAAGGCTCAGAGGTTTATAATGGATAACATTAGCATCACGCATGATGATTCTGTAGGGATGCTTTACAGAATTGATGGGAACAGATAAAACGTAGTACAATCCTGAAATAAATGCTGTTAGAGGCTGGAAAATACTTTACACCAGAGGGTCACCCTTAACCTACAGCCACAGCTAAGATGAAGAGGTTTAGATTAAAGCATATTTACAAGTTAGAATGGCCGAGTCAAAGTCAGAGGACACATTGTGCTACTGAAAATCTGTGATAAGTCTTGAAAATTAATATTCTCAGATGTTTTCTATCCAGTCTGAATGAGCTCAAGCTATTTTGCACAGGAGAAAATCAGTTAGAAATCAGTTTTTAGATGTGCAAACTAAGCCAAAGGTGGTAGAGCGATTACCAAAATGACATGCAGCTGTAATTTCAGCACAACCTGGTTCTGCATTTTTACGACTCAGAGAGGCTGAATACAAATTTGCAAGCAACTATTTTCCGATTTGTACTCGTAAAAGATATTCAACCATTTATCTCTTTCCTTTCACCTGCCAGTTATGCTCTACTTTGTTCCGGTTTATCACATAAAATCCTAATAAATACATTGAAGTTTATTGTTGCTTATTTGGAAAACGATGGGTATTAAAACTTTAGCATTGATCTGCAACAGAAAGACGTTTTTTTCTCTCACTTTGACGGTTTTAGATTAGAGATAAAGATGAAGAGCAACTGGAGGTGAATGCCCCCTACTCCTCCAAACTTTATCAGGAACGAGATCACACAACTGATTCACGATCATTTTGACCTTCAGGGTTATTCTTAGAAGGCAAATTCACTAGTTTATTCCATTTTTTTCAAATAATAGAAAATGTAGAAATGCATGCAAAAATAGAAATCACAGATATGTTGAAAAGGTTTATTTAACAGGGACACAACATTTCTGTAAATGTGTCAGTATTGGCTACAAAGATAATTTTCAACTCCTGTCCCTCGACCAGCTTTAAAAAGCCAACAAATATTAAAAGTTTAAAAATTTAGTAACATAAATTCTTAAACTCACTCCCCCACTCAATGAGAAATTTGGCATTAAATCCCACAGTTCAAGACGGTAACATTTGAACCTTAATCTGTAACTTTGGGCAAGGGCAGAGTTGGAGCTCCAAAGACAAAACTATTAAAAGGGTAGTTAAGAAAAGTTTATTATTTACAAGGTTGCATGTGTAGGAAAGAGACCTAGACTGAATGAGGGCATTGAGCCATTTTTTTTAAATCTAAAACTTAACGTGGTAAATCTTGTACCTTCTCTTATAGTGAATAGAATACTATAGCAGATATTATAGCCCTTTACTGGAATAACATTTTGCCCGAAAGTGAGGATAATAGAATTAAGTGTAAAAAAAATCCAATTTGAGAACACAATGTTTTTCCCAACAATTCAGATTTATTTGACCAATTTTTATAAGATAAAAAAGAAAATTAAGCAATATTATTGGAACTTATTAAATGTTGAATCTATGAATATTACAGCAGTATTGCTCACATAGCAAACCTCAAATATGCCTGTAATTTCAGCAAATGCATATCAGATCATTTTAAAATTGTACTTTTTAATGCTCAGTTTTAAGTTGAAGATTGTAATAGTACAAAAAAGCAAAGTAAACTAATAAAAACACATTTAGATAGCAACTTAACGCCCTGTTAGAAAGTGAGCAAAGTTTATTCTTAACGCGCTTTTCACAGACAAAGTCGCAAAGCACTGTAAAAGAAAATAACATTTAAGATGCAGATAAAAATAATACAAAATACTCATGAAATAAAACCCTGGTGGGACAAAACAGTTTTCAGTTGGTTTTCAGAAATCTACAGTCAGCAAAGCGAAGCAAAGGGGTAAACAGATCCACAGACCAAAAGCCCCCAACCCCCCCCCCCCCCCCCCCCCCCTTTTGCTCTCAAGTATCATGGACTTGAGAGCAAAGGTTACAAGGAGCAGTGTTTAGTTATAAGTTGACATAATTATTCAGGAGCCTGCCGTTTAGAGCCCTGCAGGTAAAAAAAAAAAAAAAAGAAAGTATAAGGCCAAGGTGGTAAGAGAGAAGTTACTGGTTTAAGTAAGAAGTCTGGCTGCTACATTCTAGATAGCTTGGATGTGTGAAATTGAAGATCTGTCCAGACCTATAAAAAGGCATTACTGCAGTCTAGACGGGACGACTCAAATGCTTGAATAATGTGCTCAAGATATGCTCGTGAGACCATGGATTAAATTTTAGACTTCTTAATTGAAACAAACAGGAATGAGAAATGGATCAAAGCCTCATGAAGCGTCAAATGTAACTCCAAGATTTCTTGCTGTGGATTTGGTTGCTGGGCAAAAAGAAAATATATTACTAATTTTACCATGCAGGTGGCTAGGAGCAAGTATCAAAGTCTCTATATTACCTGAGTTTAAAACCAGAAAATTGCTAGAGATCCAGTTACTGACCTGAAATAAACATCTCAGAGCAGACAGCCTATCCAGCAGGAGAGGTTTTAAAGAAACACAGTTGCATATCATCTGCATAAAGAAGAAATGTAAAAAAAAAACAGAACAATACCAGCTAATGGAAGAAGGTAAAATTAAAATAGTAATGGACCCAGAAATTGAAATTGAAGTCCCCACAGGTCAGAGGAGAACTGTTGATGCTGGTGGTATTACACCAATATGAAATATTTTAAATTAGCTGGAAAGATGTTTAGATCTGATCAAATGCCATACGAAGCTGCATATAAGAAAATACATGTAAAAATCACTTTTTTTCTTATTTCTTTTTTGTAAACAAAAGTATTTCAACTCTTAAATGGCAAACTGCTACAGGCATCACCAACATACTGTAAATTTGTATTTAGTTTGAAAAGCACCAGATCAGGAGATCTCACGTTTTGTTATTCTGCTTTTCTCTTGGTCATTTTTCTGCTGCAGCAAAGACAAAGCCGCACAGAAATAGACATATTGATAAACAACTTTAAAGGAGCGACACATCCTGGTGTGAGATTACGTTATAATATGTCCTTTGGCTCAGCTAGTGTGTCTCTAAAAACTAAATCTCATGTCAGTCTGTTATTCAGCTTTTCTCTTTGTCGTTTTTCTGCTGCTGCATCTCCGGAAACAGAAGCTGCAGGTTTTGAAGAGGACGAAGATGAGGAGCAGGTTTAACGTGAAGAGGAAGGTTAGGACATCCAGGCTGTGATACTGGTACCAGGTGAGCTCGTGGGCCTGGACCCTCAGGTGCTTTGCTCCTTTGTTCCTCATGGTGAACTCGATCCAGTTTACTGCCTCGTCCCGAGGACTCATGGGCCTGTCGTGGTGGATTCTGGACAGTCGCATCATGTTTTCTTTGTAGCTGTGGATGGATATTATGCAAAATGAGGGGAACCCATTGCGTGGCATAAACATTTTTGTAGAAATTAGTGCATTAGCAAATGCTATCAAAATGTCAAGTTTTACATCATGCTGTAGTCGATCTCTTGTATTTCAAAAATACATTAAAAGCATTTGATCACTGTAAATGCCCTCAAAACAGTATTTGTTATAGGTGAAAACATAAAATAAAGAGCTTACGATTTGTCATTGATGACGGTGTTGACAGCGTCTCTGAGGCTCTCGGTTGTCAAAAACTTAAGGTTAACAGTAAGCGCCACTCCTTTGGCCTCCATGTGCACCATGTTGTCTGGCTGGTCACCAAACATGGGGATCCCCACCATGGGAACGCCGTGGTAGATGGCCTCATAGATCCCGTTTGTTCCCCCGTGAGTGATGAAAGCTTTAGTTTTAGGGTGACCTGATAGGGACCAAGGTTATTAAACATAACTAGTTACTTTTCACAGTAATGATGCTGGAGAAACTCAGTTTTAATACCATGGTCTATAAAAAAAAAACAGTTCTGTCAAGCTATGTCTACGCATTGAAGTGACAAATCTAAACAGACAAAAATGTGTGGCTTAAAATTATAAGCATGCAAAGTTAAAACTACTCATCAAAAAAACCTGTTATGGATGAACTTTGTCTGATTTTTAGATTTTTCTCTAAGCTTTCTTTCTGATCAAAAACCTTAGAAAAGACTTTTTAACACAACTGGTGGCTTTTTAACTAAAAAGGAAATACAGAGGCCTTTCAGGGTGGGTTTTAAAGCCTGCCAAAGCTCAGGATCAGAACTTTTAATGTTTCAATGATGTCCTACATGGCCAAAGAGTTTGGGTATGCTTTCTATGCTTTTAGATTTGACTCCAGCCTTTGACCCAATTCACCATGAAATAAATGATCTCGATTTGATCACTATGTTGGCATACACTGCAAAAAATTGACCTAAAAATAAGTAAAATGTTCTTAAAATTAGTGTTTTTGTCCATGATTTGAGCAGGAAAATAAGATCATCTGCCAATGGAATGAGTATTTTGACCCCTAAAATAACATAATTAGACATCCTGCACTTGAAATAAGATGATGGAGATGGATTGTTCCTATTTTAAGTGCAAAAATCTTATTCCATTGGCAGATAATCTTATTTACCTGCTCAAATCAAGGACAGATGCACTCATTTTAAGAAAATTTTACTTATTTTTAGTTGCGTTTTTGTAGTGTAGGGCTCTACCCTGAGCTGGTTTGAGTCCTACTGAGAGAAGCTTTTCTAAGAGTCTTGACGTTATTGGTGCACCTCGTAGGGTACCACAGGGTTCTGTTCTAGGTACTCTTCTTTTTACTCTTTATGTACTCCCCTTAGGCTTCATAATGTGTAAATATCACATCTCTTGATTTTTATGCACATGAATGCCAGGTGTGCACACACATACAACAGTGCTACCAAACTGGAGGACATTTCAAGGTACCTTATGGAAATTAAAAAAAGGTTGCCGTCACATTTCTCGAGTTGAAACGAAAATAAGTGTTGCAATTAGATTTGAACAGTGTAACAGCTCAGCTGCTCTTAACGCGGTTACTTGCTTAACGAGTCACTTTTAGTTAAGCCCGACGTGTCAAACCGAGTTCACTCCGAGTTGAAGCTGGATAAACGAATAATAGAATAAAATCCTGTTGCTTTTACCTGAGAAATCTTGCAAAAATAAGATCAGCTTCATTGGAATTTTAGATGGATTTACTGCAATGAATTGTGTCTCACAGCAAGTAACACCTGTTATTGCCATGCTTCACTGGCTTCCTGTATGTTTCTCAATTTGTTTTTCAAATTCTTCTTTGAGTATATTCCCTGACCAGATATTTTTTTTATCTCTCTGACATGTTGCAGCCATTCACTCCTTGACAATCCTTAAGTACTGCTGATCAGCAGCTCTTACTGACTCCAAAGATGAGGCTGAAACTAACTGCTAACTAGTTGCTTTTTGACAACAAAATGGCCACCTCTTTGGTTTTCTTGATGCCTTACCTATTTTCCATAGCTTTTAAGAATGATTAAAATAATTCCTTTTGGTAATTTCAGTTTTTTTCCGTTACTGAATATCTGTACGTTTATATTGTATGAGAAAAATCTATTGTAGTTTATCTAGTGTGTTTTTATGGCTCTACTATGTGTAGCGCTCTACTTTCTGCACATTATCACATGTTTTTGAATGCACAAATACCAATAGAATTCATCCTGCAGGCAAGGTTATGCTGCCTTTGCTGTAAAATTGGATTACAAACCAATATTAGTGTTAGATTAGGTGAGCATTAGAGAGTAATTTTAGTTTTCTTGACTTGTTGTTTTGAGTGCTATGTCGTACTCTCCAGGAAAAACACAGTTGGTCGTAAAGGTAGTAAAACTTGTCTGAGAGATCATCTGGAAAAGTATTAAGCAGTATTAACCATCTGATATCTAAATATGCAAGTATTAATTCTGTCCTGGGCTGCACTCTGGTCATTTATCCCTGCTGCTATCAGATTATACAATGCATGCACTATAACTGTAATAACCGTGCAATAACTAGAGTGCAATTACTATCTAATACCCTGTGCAATACCCTGTGCAATAATCCTGTTAAATAAGTGACTCCAGCTGTATAGTTATCTCACTACCTCACTGTTGTTCCATACCTGGTACCACCTTAATGCAGTATTTGTATTTGTATATAAGCCACCCTGAATGTACATAGTCATCTCAAATCTCTGCTTTATTTCCTTTGTATTTTAATTTTTTATTTTATTTTTTCTTTGATACACTGTATATATATGTGTGGACCCACTGTCTATACCTTATGCACCTTTTCCTCCTTTTGGCACCTTCTTTTGTGCCGATGTGTGACAAGTGAATTTCTCCAATGTGAGATCAATAAAGCTTATCTTATCTTATCTTAAGTGTTACGCATGCTATATTGTTTTTAGCCAAACGAAAAGGACAGTGATGTTTACGCACCTAGCAGGTCATTTTGTGGAATCCAGTCATAGACTCTTGTATTAGAACCAAGAGTTTGGGGTTTTTCTCCACAGTATCTCCACAGCACCTACAAATAGTTAAAATGGTTTTGTAAAGTGAGGAAATCAGACGGATACAGGTAAAACTTGGTGGACTAAACTCTGCATTTTCATGTACAGATTAAATGGTAAACATGCCAAACTTATTTACCACTTTTCTAGTCATACTGACCAATCAAAGTGCTTTAAACTAGAGCCACATTCATCCATCCAGACTTGCCTTACATAGATCATTAGGCAACTAATGTGCCTCACCCACAGGTATATGTTATATACCACAAGTACACCCCGGTTATACTTCTTAAAAACGTAATTCAGCTGTATGGAAGTTGATCTTGGCTGAAGTTTAAGACGTAATTTTTTTTACCTTTTGTGGAATCTGAGCGAGGGCTGAAGCTATCGTGTTTGCTTTCTCTATGGTCAGGTTCTTGACCATAGATCCTAAAGAGAAGACCACGATCCCAGCATCTCCAGAGCTTTGGACAAATGTTTCCATCTCCTGCAAAACAGTAATACTTCAGCAATCAGGGAGACTGCTGTGGGCTGATCAATCTTTTTAACATCAGGAATATTGTGGTGATATAATGACTTTTAAATAGGTGGAGTATAAACCTACCTTTGGTAAAGGCTTAGCTGGTCTGCAGTGGATCCCTCCAACAAATTTAAAGTTGGGGAGGAACGGACGAGGAAAATCAAAATCCCAGTAGGTCCTCATCAACCAGAAGTCACCATTGCCCATCATCTGACAGGCACTGGTGGGCGTTCCTGTCACAGTGGACAAGTAATACACGTTCATTCTAAATTACCTTCAAGGCTTTATTTGATAATCTGTGATAAAGTTTATTTCTCTTCTGGGTTTCTCTGTAATTTGCTTACCTCTGACATCAGAGTAATATTTGTCGAGCTCTTTCCACATAAACCTTTCTATTACGATGTCCTGTAGTGCGTAGAAGAGGACATTCCACAGTCTCTCTGAGAAGTCCATCTTGTCTGTGAGTTTGCTCATAGCGCCGGGGACAAAGGAAGGTGGAGCAGGCAGCTGACCGCACAGCCTCTCCCAGTTATTAGCCAGGGAAAAACGCAGTGAGTAAACGAGAGGGATCCCCAAAATGTCTGCTGCCAGGTCACTGCCAGGGTAGACGGGATCCGCAAAAAGCAGGTCGTATTTCCCCCCTCTCAGTTTTTTCATCACCGTTTCAGATCTCACAACTCCATCCAACATGTGGAGCGAAACCTTCATGTTGTTCTGTAACAGTTCTATAAATCTTTGGTAAATCTGAAAGTAGTTCATGAAATCCATCTCGTAAATGGCGAAGTGAAGAAAGTCCCGGAGGAACGCTTCCATGTCGCTCCGGGAGACGGAGACGTCGAACGGTTCGTACTGGAAGCGAGACGGCTCGCTGCTGTTCATGAACATGGACGCGCTGGGGACCAGGACCGTCACCTGGTGTCCTCTGTCCACCAGCGTCTCCAGGACCGGCTTCATGTTGATCCAGTGGCTGGCCTCAGTGTACCACACCAAGATCTTTCCTCCATCGGAGCTCCTTGGCGCACAGAGCAGCAGCAGGACGCAGATGGAGAGACGCAGCTCCATGGTGGCTCTGCGTCTGCAGGAAACGCGGCTGTGGTATTTTTCACAGCTGCATTGTAAACTGACACTGATTAACTCTGAGTGAACTCTGACTCGCTGCTCTTTGCACTGAACAACACAAGATAACAGGCTCGCTCCTGGAAAGCTGTTATAAAGTTAAGGTAGTAGCTGTAAAGGCCAGGCCTCTCAACTTTTAGCTGAAGACAGAGATTATGTTAATTTTAGGGGGCGGACCCTGGAAGAGCGGGTCCAGTCAACTCCGTCTCATTTTTATCCGACCAGACATGGAAGACATGTATTACTTTTGTTAAAAAAAGTAAAAAAAAAAAAAAAAAAATAGAAGCGTTGTAACATTATCGTTCAGTTAGTCGGTTAAACTGAAAAAAAAAAAAAAAACATACAACAGTTTAAATAATACTGAATAAAATAAAGTAGTTTTATTGACCGTATTGTTACATATTAGTCTATGGGTTTGTTTATCAAGGCAAGGCAAATTTATTTGTATAGCACATTTCAGTACAAAGACAATGCAAAGTGATTTACATGATTAAAATCTAGGAAAATAAAACAGAATAAAAGCAAGATGGAAAAAATGTGGACACAAAACATGGGAGAATATAAACTAAAAGCAAATATCAAAAACAGTTGGACAACAAAGTTGAATTAATTATGTTTCAGTAAAACAGTTTAAGTAGGACAGTCGAAGGCAATCCTACACAAACGTGTTTTTAATCTTGATTTAAAAGAACTCAGGGTTTCAGCACCTTTACAGTCTTCTGGAAGTTTGTTCCAGATAAGTGGGGCATAGGAACTAAATGCTGCTTCACCATGTTTGGTTCTGGTTCTGGTTCTGGTTCTAGGTATGCAAAGTAGGCTGCAGCCAGACGACCTTAGCGGTCCGGAGGGTTGAATCAATGTAGGTCTATAACCACATTGGTGAATCAGGCTGAGTTTCATCAAGCCATATGGTCCGACATTTTCCTCTCAGCTGTGACACTTGAAGCACACGGGGGTTCACGCTGCGTCTTTACGCATGATCCAGCTGCTGATGTTTTCCCTCTTTTCAGCTCCACGCACCTTTAGTCTGGTACACTTTATAACCTTTATCGTCACCTTTCGCAGCGACGGGTTTCTCATCTTAGTCTCCACGCTGACCAGACAAATCTCCTCTATGGCACAAGGCGCTCTGGTGCGTAATTACGCAACCCGAAGGCCGTAAGCGCGTTGAGCACAGAAACACGGCGCATGTAGTTAGGAAATAGCAGCATTAATAATGAATGACTAAGTGGCTTTTTAGACTGTATCTGGTTAGCAGAACTGTTTTCTGATCCAGCGTGCAGCCTTGACTGGTTCTGAATGAAGGCTTTATCTGGGAGCCGCTCTACCCTCTTCCTTCCTTTGTACGCAGTACCGGATGGCACCAGCTTACTTTCACCACTGGTTAAGACCAATATTATTCATAACTGATCGCTCTTACTGCTCCTCTGTAAACACGAACTGCAGCAGGAATTACTGATGGCCACAAGCTGTGAAAGAAGCTGAACCAGCTCAGCAGAAGGTGGGGTTTAGACTGAGCTCTGGATGGACAGAGCTGTGAACGGATCATCCGCAGTCCAGATGGGCTTTGTTATTTTTATGCGTGAGAAATGGCATGTGCTGCGTGTGAGCGTGTGAAGTCAGTGAAATGCTTATGTCACATGGTCAATGCGTGAGAGCTGAGAGCTCTGTGCAAAGTTAACAGTAACTATCTAAAAAGGACAAAGCTGTAATTTATATATGGTCAGCTGTGGCCACTATAGAAGAAAAAGCCATTGGCTTGTTTTTATTTATAAGTAAATACTTGCACTACTGCTTTCGTACACTTGTAACCTAATTGCACAGACAAGCGCTGATTCTTACTCTTTCCGTTTCGGTGATTTTCTGTTGCTTTCAGTTCCATTTTACCCGTACTCTAATGGATAAAAAGGATTTTGTTTATTCTGCACCTTTTGCACGACATATGCTGCAGAATGACTGAAAAATTAAGACAGTTTATATATTTGTGGGTTTAGAAATGGATACTGACGCTATTTCAGCTTAAATCCATTTTTTCCACACATTTATCTCACTTTTATCTTGTAAATGTATGTAATATTCCAATGATTCTTATGTTTTTTTTTCTGTGTGTAGCTTTGCAACTTATTTGTACTGCTGCTAACTTAATTGGCCAGGAGTCCCTTGAAATAGAGGTTTTTAACCTCAGTGGGATTTTATTCTATTGGTTTTATTTTCTGGTAAAATAAAGGTTTAAATAAAAATATATTAAAGCGCTTATTTTTCAAGTTTAGACAGTAGGAATCTTTCTGAATAATCCATAATTAGATTTAACTTTAAGTATCGATGTGATATCATAAGCCTTGAATGTGAGCCTGTTGTTATTCAGTAGAATAATTACAGTACATGTTTCAAATTTTGAAGGTGAACGTGAATCTGACTGACAGCTATTTATGAAGGTAATTTTGTTTCAAAACTATTTGTGCATTGTAAGTGTGAATTTGAAGTTGTAGAGAAAGTTACATTATAAGTTTTGTATTTGTAGAATAAAAAAAAAATTGCAAGTAATATTTTTTTTACACCTGTTCAAATTTAAAGTACACAAATTCTGTTCTACATGTTCAAAACATCAAAAACCTCTTACATTCTCAGTTTTGCTCCAAATGATCCAGAACTATTGTCGCAAATGTATTTCTTCATTGTAGCGTTGGTGTTTTGTAATTGTAGATTTTTTTTTTAATCTGTCACAATTACAAAAAAAGTTACACCTCTTCAAATTCTTGAGTACAAGTACACAAATTGTGTTCTGTGAGTTGCACATCAAAAATGTCTTCCATTCAGTTTTGCTACAGTTGATCTAAAACAAATGGTGCAAAACAAATTCCAACACGTGTATTAAAATAATTTTCTTTATATTTTTTTCCTTAACACAAATACAAATCAATGAATGCAACTGCACAAATCTGCTGCTGTGAGTCACAAATTCAACTTTACATGTTACGCCTTTATTTTGACTTTTGACACAAATATCTCACCGGTAAAAATGATCTGTTACTTGTGAGTAGTACCCTTGATCGTAAAGCAGGGGGCACTGCTTGTTCGGTCAGTCTGCACCAACCGGAAACACATATATGGCCTACTGCCATGTTGCCTTCCAAGAACTCAGCCCACGTAGACCTTCGAAGGAAGCAGCCATTAATATATATTGTATTTTATCATGTTTCAAGGTCTGTGTATCTTTTGGCCATGGGATTTTCGTTTCAGAAACAGGAATTAAAAACCAAAGACAAATGGTGATTTGACTTTTATTTTAAAATACAAAAAAGAAAATCAAAATACAAAGTGTTTCTCTTTTTCATTGTCAAAAAGGGAAATTTAAAATTTAAAAAATTATTTGAATTTAATTTTCCATTTCGGGTATTTGTTCTTGTAAAACTTTTTTATTTTATTTTACAAATACAAAACTTATAATGTAACCCTCTCTACAACTTCAAATTGACACTTACAATGCACAAATAGTTTTAAAACAAAATTACCTTCATACTATTGCATCAAACACAGTTTCAACACTTCTGAAAGGTCTTCCAACAAGGTTTAGGAGAGCGTTTATGTGAAACATTGACCATTTCTGTGCATTTGTAAGGTCAGAGAAAAGGATGTTGCATGAAAACCTCTGGACGGCTTTCATTTCAGTCTTTCCTTTCTGAAACATTTCTGAACAAAAAAGACACACTCACTGGCCACTTTATTAGGGAGCTATGTCCTGATCAATTGATCAAGCATACTGCTAAAGCAACAGTTGATTGGTTTAAGCAGAAACATTTAAATGTGATGGAATGGCCTAGTCAACGTCCAGAGGTCAATCCTATTGAGAATCTGGTTAGACTTGAAGATTGCTGTTCACAAGAAGAAGAAAAAAAAAAACATCCAACATGAAGAGGATGGAGCGGTTTTGCATTGAGGAAGAGACAAAAAATGCCAGTGACAAGATGTGACAAGCTCATATAGGAGTGGTCTCAAACTCACGTCCTCAAGGGCCATTGCCCTGCAACTTATAGATGTGTCCCTTGCTCAATAATCCTGCCTCAAATGGCTAAACTACCTCCCTAGCATGCAGTCAATGTCTGCAGAGCTCTGCTAATGAGCTCATACTGGAGTTGGGTGTGTTGAAGCAGAGACATCTAAAAGTTGCAGGACACCGGCCCTTGAGGAGTTTAGTCTGAGGTAACTAAAAAAAGCCAAAGGGAGTTGAATACATTTTTAATGCACTGTTGGTTCTGACTATATAATACAGAAATATTGGCATTAAACCCAGTCCAATTCAGTCTTAGTCAGTTGTGTGATATATAGTAGGGAGATCTTATTTAGGACATGATTAAAATTACCAATGACAAATGTGAATGTAATGTTATTTTCCATTATATTCTGTTTATGTAACACACGGATAAAACATAGTACATATTTTAGAAAGCCTTTTGGAAATTAATAGTTTTGATATTTGTGTATGTTTTAGTTCGCGCTGGTATTTAATGACACATTTTAACAATCTATCTGGTAAACAGACCTTAAATGGTGACCAGTGTTTTCGCACGTTGACCATGTCGATTGAAAGCAAAGATGGAAAAAGACCGAAAAAGACCCCGATATATTTTTGAAAATAAGAGGTTACATACTGAAGCAAAGAGCCATGAGATAAACACAACATCCATGATATCAACAGTAATGCCCATCATGACTACTTTTAAGGGACAATCTCCTGTTTGTTTATTTCCCCTAATCTAATACTATTATAATTTAACATTGGTAGAGACATGCAAACAGAAAGCAAAATGTAGAAAGTAAATAACCTAGTATAAACCAATGACAGATTTAAATAAAATCAGTATTTTTACTTATAATTTTGAATAATTTGATAAATTTTTCCTGGGCAGTGTAAAGCAATGGCAACAAACATGTCCAAGAAGTGATGTGATTTACTACAATCACAGATTAATCATGTTGAATCTATAATTACTCATAGAAATGCTAATAAATGCCAAGCTTAACTATGTGTATGTCAGAACAGGCAACTCCACGCCAGCCTGTTTATACAGCTTTTTTTTTATATCTTTACTTTAGTAAGCATTACAGAATCAACGCTTACAGACACGTTACAGTGAGAGATCTTGCGTTTTTTATTCAGCTTTTCTCTTTGTTGTTTTTCTGCCGCAGCATCTCCGGAAACAGAAACTGCAGGTCTTGAAGAGGACGAAGATGAGGAGCAGGTTTATTGTGAGGAGGAAGGTTAGGACGTCCAGGCTGTGATACTGGTACCAGGTGAGCTCGTGGGCCTGGACCCTCAGGTGCTTTGCTCCTTTGTTCCTCATGGTGAACTCGATCCAGAAAACTGCTTCATCCTGAGGGCTTATGGGCCTGTCGTGGTGGATTTTGGACAGTCGCATCATGTTTTCTTTGTAGCTATTAATGGATAAAAGGCAAAATTAAAGATCTTTTGCAATATCTGTCAAAGTTCATTGAACAGTTGCCTCAAAGTCTTCGCCTGCATGAATTAAGCTTGGTGTTCGTTGTTCTATTAAATGTGAAATTTAAAAAAGAAAGCAGCATAATGGGGGTTTTTTTGTTGTTTTTTTTATTGAGAAAATTAAAATACTTTGTGTTGAACCCAATGTTTTCTATTCTAACATTTTTATTGGCATTTTTATCAAAGGAAAATTCTTGCCCTAAAAATAAAGGCGTCAGCCGCCTGACCCGGAACGCTAAATTTGTACCGATACTGAATTTTGCTGGCGTGCTGCACCAAATCATTTCATGGTAGATCTAATTGCTTTGCACCATGACTAGATGACAGCAGTTTCCTGTTTTTACTCTTCAATAACGAATATAAGGGAAGAACTTACGATTTGTTGTTAATGACCGTGTTCACAGCGTCTCTGAGGCTCTCAGCTGTCATAGAGTTCAGGTTAACAGTAAGCGCCACTCCTTTGGCCTCCATGTGCACCATGTTGTCTGGCTGGTCACCAAAGATGGGGATCCCCACCATGGGAACGCCGTGGTAGATGGCCTCATAGATCCCGTTTGTTCCACCGTGAGTGATGAAAGCTTTAGTTTTAGGGTGACCTGATAGAAACCAAGGTTCTAAAATTTATCCGGTTGGTTATAATTGCAATGATGCTGGACCAGCTCAAACTAAAGGACAGTTAGCATTGTACAAAGCTGTTTTTTTTTATAGCTTTAAAATACACATGCTTTCTTTTTTGCTGCTACTTATTTCCATGCATCAAAATAATGAATCTTGACAACAATAAATCAAGTGAAGATTGTTTGACTGGCGTGCTGAGAACTTTCAATATTTGCAGGAATGCAGACTCTTCTGGGGGAAAAAATGCAGGTTATCTTAGGCCATAGAATACTTTTATGTGGGATCATTTGTAAAAGAATAAAGTTAGCAGTCACCCATTAGACTTGCATGGTGGTGTGTGTGTGTGTGTATCTCATTTAGCATGATTTTTGTTTAAAATCAATGATCATAAAATGCGTTTGATACTCCTGTTTACCCACCCAGCAGGTCATTTTGTGGGATCCAATCATATATTCTGGTATTAGAACCCAGAGTTTGGGGTTTCTGTCCACTGTATCTCCACACCACCTAGAAATAGTAAAAAATAATAACAACATGATTTGATGTATATTTTTTAAAAACACTGCATAAATCATACAGATCTTAATGTCTGGGATTGTCTACATAGCTTGCTTTGGAAACTACACATTGTCTTTTATCCAATTTTCTTGACCTTTTGTGGAATCTGAGCGAGGGCTGAAGCTATCGTGTTTGCTTTCTCTGTGGTCAGGTTCTTGACCATAGATCCTAGAGAGAAGACCACAATCCCAGCATCTCCAGAGCTTTGGACAAATGTTTCCATCTCCTGCAAAACAGTAATACTTTAGCAATCAGGGAGCCAGTTAGTTGACCTTGACTCAGACTGCTGTGGGCTGATAAATATTTTTAACATCAGGAATATTGTGGATATATAATGACTTTTAAATAGGTGGAGTATAAACGTACCTTTGGTAAAGGCTTAGCTGGTCTGCAGTGGATCCCTCCAACAAATTTGAAGTTGGGGAGGAACGGACGAGGAAAATCAAAATCCCAGTAAGTTCTCAGCAACCATATATCAGCGTTACCCATCATCTTACAGGCACTGGTGGGCGTTCCTGTCACAGTGGATTTATAATAAAGAGTAAAGAAATTAAAGGTTTTAAGTTTCTTTAGAAAAACGTGAATACTTATAACACCCACTGTGTCCGTCTCGGTTCTCTGGGATTACTAATGTGTTGCTTACCGGTGATGTCAGAGTAATATTTGTCAAGCTCTTTCCACATAAAACGTTCCATCCCGACGTCCTGCAGAGCGTAGAAGAGGACGTTCCACAGTCTCTCTGAGAAGTCCATCTTGTCTGTGAGTTTGCTCATAGCGCCGGGGACAAAGGAAGGTGGAGCAGGCATCTGACCGCAAAGCCTCTCAACATTATGAGCTATGGAGAAACGCAAAGAGAAGACGAGAGGGAGTCCTAAAAGGTCCGCAGTCAGGTCACTGCCGGGGTAGATTGGATCAGCGAAAAGCAGGTCGTAGTTTCCCTCCTTCAGCTTCTTCATGATGCGTTCTGATTTCATCACCCCATCCAAGAACTTTAGAGAAACTTTAAAGTTATTGCTTATTAAATCTACAAATCTAAAGTAAATCTCAAGCGTGCTCAAGTGATCCATCTCATTTATGAATAAGTGAATCATTTGTTCAAACATCTGTTCTACATCTTTCACCGAGACGGAGACGTCGAACGGTTCGTACTGGAAGCGAGACGGCTCGCTGCTGTTCATGAACATGGACGCGCTGGGGACCAGGACCGTCACCTGGTGTCCTCTGTCCACCAGCGTCTCCAGGACCGGCTTCATGTTGATCCAGTGGCTGGCCTCAGTGTACCACACTAAGATCTTTCCTCCATCGGAGCTCCTTGGCGCACAGAGCAGCAGCAGGACGCAGACGGAGAGACGCAGCTCCATGGTGGCTCTGCGTCTGCAGGAAAAGCAGCTGTGGTATTTTTCACAGCTGCATTGTAAACTGACACTGATTAACTCTGAGTGAACTCTGACTCGCTGCTCTTTGCACTGAATAATGCAAGATAACAGGCTCACCCTATCAAAATGCTTGTAAGGCTAATGATAGAGCTGCAAAGTCATTATGAAAACTGTACAAATGTATAATTTGTACAAAATAAATCCTAAAATATTAAATGTAGTTAAATGAACAGGTGAGGGTTTAAAATTCTTAATTTAAAGCTCGATTCGATTGCTGTTTTATATAAAACAGCAATTGAACCGTTATGTATACTACAGAAAAAAGCAATAAGAATGATTAATAACAATGGTTGTCATGAACATACAAATATGCTATTCTACAAGTCAAGTTTCCTAAACTTTGTTGATATGGTCAAATGCAAACCTGTATAAATGATGCACAAAGTGAGAAACAAGCCCTGCTGCCTGTAAATATATTGAAGATATT
Source organism: Fundulus heteroclitus (assembly GCF_011125445.2). Lineage (NCBI taxonomy): Eukaryota > Metazoa > Chordata > Actinopteri > Cyprinodontiformes > Fundulidae > Fundulus > Fundulus heteroclitus. The sequence goes on from NC_046372.1 coordinate 15,849,894, forward strand.
TTTCAGAAAACGATGGAGATTGTTAGTTCAGAAAAAATATAATCTTAAGAACGTATTAGAACAACTATGGAAACGGTTTGTTTTTCTATATGGGAAGTGAAAGTGGAATAGTCTCAAAGTAAAAATTCAGGAATGTCCAAAGAGAGCACCCAGTTTAAAAAAAAAAAAGATTTCACTGGTATTTAGTTGAGGAGGGTCTGAATTATTCATAGGTCATGTGTTTGCATCTGTTGTATGGTGTCCATGCGTACATTGTTTTGTTTTCCTGTGTGAAACATTCAAGTGTATGTAACTTTATGTGTGCCACTTGTAACGTCATAATGAACCTAGTTTAATAAAGAATTATAGACAATGCTGAATGTTTACACACAGTAATATCTTGAATGGCTACCAACAGATAAATAAACATGTTCAAACAAGGAAAGTTGGCATTGAGGGGCTGGGATGGGATTTAAAAACTGTGTAGTTCTTCCTAACCCCTTTTGAACATGACATTAGCTGCTGCTTTGAATAGTGTGAAATCTCTGTTGATTATATGTGTTAGTTTATTTTTGCTCTTTTTTTTTCAATCATGTTTGAAATTAACTAATTAACTAAGGCTGCATGTCTGGTGATAGAGTTACTGTAAGTTACAAAAATGTGGCCCAAAGTCACCTGGTACTAACTACATGTTCACCTAGAGCTCAAACTTGGTATTTTTTGTGGACATCCCATGCCTAGCACTGAAAACCCAAAAGCAAAGCACCATTTGCATTAACACCAAATCAATCTTTACTAAGTTTGTCCACCCTTGCACAAACAGGAGACCTACAACAGTTTTTATTTAGGATCCAAGTGAGGTGAGCATCTGGATCTAAGGCCTGCCAGCCGACTCCCCTCCAGGTTTGGCTACGGTTGGTTCTGCAAGCTCCCTAATCCAGACGAGCCTCACCAATCACTCTGGTTAATCATGCAGATCTAAGATGATTATAGAAAATTCGATTCATAAAATTGACGTTCTTTGGACAGTTGGTGGAGAATTAACAATGGATGTCAGATAAATGTGTGGCTCAGCATAGTCTGCGGTTTGTGAATATTCAGGAGGTGGGAGGTACAAACGGGACCTTCTGGAATCAGATTTTCTGAGGAAACGTCACTTCTCATTGTTTCAGCACATAACAGCCTTTGAAAACCTCAAGTTGGGCACTTTGTCCCCTTCCTGACCCGTGCAGATTGCTTTGCTGAATTTAATAGGTCCAAAGAAACAAAACACATTAGAATATTGGCTTAATCCCTTTTGGTGGAGTCTGTTGTGTTTCAGGGTGTACAAAGAATAATGTTTTCATCTACGGACATCCCCTCCCGTAAAAGGTGTTTGGGTCGTTTTCACAGTTTCAGAGTAGAACCAATGAGGAGGCGGGAAGTGAAGGGAACCCTTGTTTTACCAGGAGAGAAGAGGGTTAATGAAGAATATGAGCACTTTGAGGTAAACATCAGTTGTTTTGTCATGCAGCCTTTTTTAAGACAAAAATCTTGTTTGTTTCCATCCCCACCCCCCAATAATTTACAATACTGTTAAAGTTTAACATGTTTAAAAATTCCTCAGAGCAATGAACAAGACAAACACACCTTATTAAATTTGCAATGCGCTAGAATGATTAGTTTCAGTTCCATTGTTTTATTCTGCTTTTCTCTTTGCCGTTTTTCTGCGACAGCATCTCTGAAAACAAAAGCTGCAGGTCTTGATGATCATGAAGATGAGGAGGAGGACTGCCGTGAGGATGAAGGTTAGGACGTCCAGGCTGTGATACTGGTACCAGGTGAGCTCGTGGGCCTGGACCCTCAGGTGCTTTGCTCCTTTGTTCCTCATGGTGAACTCGACCCAGAAAACTGCTTCATCCTGAGGACTCATGGGCCTGTCGTGGTGGATTCTGGACAGTCGCATCATGTTTTCTTTGTAGCTGTGAATATATACGAAACAAAGTGAGGGAAACACATTGTGCAGGGTTACATTTGTATATTTTCCTCTCTATTAAGAAGCGTCATAGAAGCTGGAACTTGGTTTTATATTAAATCTAACTCACAGCTGGAGACATCTGTTAAGGAAACTGTGCCATCTGGTGTCGTTTAATCTTACTACAGTTGCTGTAAATACACACAAAAAAAAAATTGAGCGTGCGTTGTACTTACGACACGTCATTGATGACGGTATTGACAGCGTCTGTCAGGCTCTCAGCTGTCATTTTGTTTAGCTTCAGTGTGACTGCAGCTCCTTTGGCCTCCATGTGCACCATGTTGTCAGGCTGGTCACCAAACATGGGGATCCCCACCATGGGCACGCCGTGGTTGATGGCCTCATAGATCCCGTTTGTTCCCCCGTGAGTGATGAAAGCTTTAGTTTTAGGGTGACCTGATAGGGACCAAGGTTATCAACCATTTATGGGTCATTTTTACATGAAATTGAAATAAATTAAAGGCAAAGTTTAACACAGATCATTTTAACAACTCTTAACTTATATTTACCTGTTTGTACGACTACTATAGCCCTACAGTGAATTATGCAGAAGAACAACCACAATTCAGTCAAAACAAACATTTGGAAATTAAATAACTCTTCCGTATCAGGGTAACGGACTTCATATGCATAATCATAGTCTTTATTTGTCATTGCTACATAGATTAAAATAAAATTAGCCTTTTTGCATTTAAGCCAGCCCTTAGGGAGCAGCAGGCTGCCCCGGTAGGGCGTACAACAAGTCAACAAGTGCCCTGCTCTAACCTCTAGGGCATCCCTCTGAGTTGGGATTGGGGTTTGCTGGGATGTATTTGCAGCAGATATTCAGTTTTTACCTAAAATGTGACGGATACTTAAATTTCCTCACCCAGGAGGTCATTTTGTGGAATCCAGTCATAGATTCTAGTGTTGGAACCCAGACTTTTGGGTTTTTCTCCTCTGTAACTCCACAGTACCTACAATCATTAAAAAAAGTTGGTACATCAACTAGTTAAAATACAGAAAATGAATGCATGGATATTTATTTATAAAGCACTTTTCCCAGACATAGAAACAAGACGCCGCATGAGACGCTGATCATGAAAATTAACGGAGAGAAAGCATTAAGACAAGGGAATAAAATACATAAAAGAGAATGTAAAGACATGTACTGATCAAAATGTACCTTCAAATCAATGCTTGACTAAATCCACGTGTCTTTTAAAAAGATGTGGGTGTTTTTAAGACTCCAGTTATTCAGCCAAACACAACAGTGGATCCCACTTATGTCACAACCTTTATGGTCAACAACTAAAAACTTTGATCTCCTTTAGTTCTCTGTTACATGCAGGAAATAACTTCTAATAGTGATTTGGGGAACAGAGAGTGAGACACAAAAATGTTTTCTCATAAGAGTAGAAAGACGCACTGGAGCCAGACTATTCACCACTTTATACGTATTAATAATGCTGTTACACAGGCATTATAAAGAATCAAATGCAAGCATGTCTTTATTTTGTAGTTGAGCAGATTGCACAACGGGTTCGAGTTTAGCAGGAATCCTGAACTGAAAGAAACCAGGATTTTGTTTGGGAATCCAGAGCCAGGATAGGATGAAGATGATGTCATGAAATATCTGGAAGTCAATGATAATCTGAGTCTGGATGGTTTTAACTGTACTGGAGTTAATTGGAGCTGGCACTTGCAGATCCTTCTGACCTTTTGTGGAATCTGAGCGAGGGCTGAAGCTATCGTGTTTGCTTTCTCTGTGGTCAGGTTCTTGACCATGGATCCCAAAGAGAAGACCACGATCCCAGCATCTCCAGAGCTTTGGACAAAGGTTTCCATTTCCTGTAGATAAGTCATGTTTTCATAGTCAGTGAGCCAGCCAACATTTTTAGATTTTTACTCAGCAATGTCACATCTTGATTTTCCTTTTTGTTTATATCAGCGCTAATACGGTATAGTGTTTTATCGTACCTTTGGTAAAGCTTTAGCTGGTCTGCAGTGGATCCCTCCAACAAATTTAAAGTTGGGGAGGAACGGACGAGGAAAATCAAAATCCCAGTAGGTCCTCATCAACCAGAAGTCAGCATTTCCCATCATCTTACAGGCACTGACAGACGTACCTGATACAGACATGTTATTAAACAGTAACATTTGTTGGTGCGTAAAAGCTAAGAAAAGTATTTAAATGATAATCCACCCTTCCCAAAAAAAAGACAGATTTCAGATTAATTTGGAGTGTAATGATTTCCCCGGGATTCTTGACTTACCTTTGACTTCAGAGTAATATTTATCCAGTTCTCTCCATACAAAGTTTTGCATTATGACGTCCTGTAGCGTGTAGAAGAGGACGTTCCACAGTCTCTCTGAGAAGTCCATCTTGTCTGTGAGTTTGCTCATAGCGCCGGGGACAAAGGACGGTGGAGCAGGCATCTGACCGCACAGCCTCTCCCAGTTATTAGCCAGGGAAAACCGCAATGAATAGACGAGAGGGATCCCCAAAATATCTGCTGCCAGGTCACTGCCGGGGTAGACTGGATCAGCAAAAAGCAGGTCGTAGTTTCCTTCCTTTAGCTTTTTCATCAGGGTTTCTGATTTCACCAAGCTGTCCAAGAACTGAAGGAAATAGCTCACGTGTGTCCTCATAAAATGAGTGAATCTGTGGTAAATCTGAACGTACGTCATGTGATCCACCTCATACATGGAAAAGTGAAAGAACTCCTCAACAAGCCTCTTTTTCACCTCCAGTGAGACGGAGACGTTGAACGGTTCATACTGGAAACGAGAGGGTTCGCTGCTCTTCATGAACATCGACGTGTTCGGCGCTAAAACCGTCACCCGGTGTCCTCTGTCCACCAGCGTCTCCAGGAACGGCTTCATGTTGATCCAGTGGCTTCCATCGGTGTACCACACCAGAATCTTTCCACCATTTGAGCTGTTTGCTGCAGAAAGAAGCAGCAGGACAAAGATGGAGATATGTAGCTCCATCGTGACATAAAAAAAAAATGTCTCAGAGCTCCAACTTTGTGGTACAGACGTCAAACTTCCTCTGGGTGCAGATATCACTGGTTTCATGAGAAGTATCACTCTGAAAGGACCATATTAGATCTTTGGACTTGCTCAATATTGTGTCATACAAGGAAGTTAAGTGGTAAATGTGTAAGCATTTCCCTTAATGATTGTCACAGTAATTCAAAGCATTATTGTTGATGCATTTACCCAAGTAGTGGTTTTCTTCTCATCAGTGGTTTTGAGGCATCCTTGTATAAACTGCTAAGTAAAAACCAAAGAAACACTTTGCAATCAGATTTTAACATCACCTTTTGGAATAATATCAATCCGGTCAGTCTTCTTTTCATAGCAGCTACATTTGGTGTGATGTTCTGTTTCACTGTAATGCCATCCTGGGAGGGCAGATCATCTGCCTCTCTAACATAGAAAGGATTCCTGGATCAATGTGTCCTTCTGTGCTGTTTGGTGTCCGCTCTTCTCTAAGCCCCAGTTGGTCGAGGCAGATGAGCGTTCACACTGAGCCTGGTTCTGGTTCTGCTGGAGGTTTTTTCCTCTCCACTGTCACCTCATGCTTGCTCAGTATGAGGGATTGCTGCAAAGCCATCAACAATGCAGACAACTGTCACTGTGGCTCTACGCTCTTTCAGGAGGAGTGAATGCTGCTTGTCAAGATTTGATGCAACCTGCTGGGTTTCCTTAGAGAGGAAACTTTCTGACAAATCTGTATGATTTGTTTGAATTTGACTCCGTGAAGTGCCTTGAAAAGACATGTGTTGTGAATTGGCGCTATATAAATAAAATTGAATAGAAGTGAGTAGTAGATCACTGTAAGCTGTGTTGTTGTTATTGACATTGACAAGAGAAACACTAAATAGGGGAAGAATAAGATTACCTCAAACACAGGAATGAGGCGATACCTGGACTTGATCAGCGTTTAAATGGAAGTATGCTCTCCTGGCGAGATGTTAATGGAAATTTGTGTCATCTGCGTCATTAGGGTAACACATTTTTGTTATAATAATTTGAGATAGTGGCAGCATAAATATGTTAAACAACAGAGGCTTTCTTGAACTGAACCCTGAGGAACTCCGCATGTTATTCTTGTTGGCTCCGATTTGTACATAATAAAACAAGGATGGGGAAAGGTATTTCCATATTGCGCCCCGGCTTTTCCTGGAAAGAGCCACAAGTACACACAGTCTGGACTCGGCACATTATCGATTTGAACTTGTTGATGCTTTATCTGGCTGTGTGCAGAGATTATGTTTCTGTTTCTGTCGAGGAGGGGGTGTTGACGCTGGGAATTGGCCTCTATCAAAAGCTCTTTTAGATGACTCAGGTGATGCAGGTCTTTCTGTAGCAGTGATCCTCCAGGGGAATCCTGCTTCTCCACCCTCATCTGGTCAGAGAAGACCATGTTGACACTTGGAGTGTGTGGTGGGGGAAGACGATGGGGTGAGAGGTTTTTGGATGCAGGGATGGGACTGGTGCATGGAGTCATTGCTCTACCAGCAGTGACCAGCTCCTTCATGTGGTAAGTGAAGTCTAGCAGAGATAGGGAGGATGACTTGGATGAAGATGAGTCTTCATTTCTGTTCTTGTAAGGCTGGAGGCATCAGAGAAAACTCCAGGATGACTTCCTCTCCGGACGTAGGGCTGGGGTGGCCCCGTCTGATTGTTACCACTGGGCTGTATCTTATCCTCTTGTTTTTGTTTCTTTCCGTCCTTATCCACGGAAGCAGAACGGTAACTCAGAACATAGAAAGGATCAGCTGCAAACAGATCGCGGTTGGACATAAAGTGTAGTACCAGGTTGACTGCATTATCTAACAGTTTTCCCACGTAAGCGAACTGCAGAGCGTCCGGCAGGGGGCATGTGATGTCCTCCAGAAGCTTCAACACTCGCACAGACGTCAAGGTGACAGGTCTGTGGTCATTTATTCCTCTGACGGTGCAATTCCTGGGGATTGGGATGAAGGCGGAGTGTTTGAAGCTGGGGGGGGGGGACCTCACACAGCTCCAGAGACTTGTTGAAGATCTGAGTGAACTTTGATGTTTGACATTACGGTAACTTTGAAGTTGTGTACATGCAGTTGTGTCAACCTGTTCAGGTATGACCTGTTCTCAGCCTCCCCTGGTTCTTTTATCTGATAGTGCGGTGTTTGCATTGTAGACTTCTGTATTAATAAAAAGACTCTTGAAACCGTAACTATATTTTACCATATTTAATCTAAAAGGCAGAGGAATGGTTTACAGACTTGATTATGAAGGCAGAGCGCTGACGGGCTCCTGATCGAACATGACGCAACAGCAATGAATGTTGCAAGAGCCCCGACTGATCATTTCTTAAGCATTATAAAGAAGTCTAGGTACACGTCCATGCAAGGGCTGTACACTTCCTAACATGTCGTCAGTAAATTAATGTGTCACCACTTGGGTGCTATCTGATGACCTTGTGTCCCAGCCTGTCTAGGTGTGCATGCAGCTCCCAGGACTGACGTTCCACTCGTTCATCCCATTTCTACATTCTACTCATACGCCACATTTCTAACAAACCTGCTTTTTCATATATATATATATATATATATATATATATATATATATATATATATATATATATATATATATATATATATAGCTAGATGTGTGTGTACCAGCAGGAAGGAGCAGCTGATTTGTAGAAACAACTGAGGTCAGAACCCCTCTATTGTTTGAGCATCTAAGCCCAAAGTGCCCAGCATCTTAACGCCGGGGACTTTGTCCCCCTCATTAACATTGTAGATTCCCGTTTAACGCTGGATTCAGGAGCGGGTGGAAAAACAATGGGTATCTGAATGCTGGACTCAATCCCTGTTGCGCGAGGCAGCCTCCATTCAGAGAACGTTTGGTTTTCATTCTCTGACCTCCTCCTGCCTGGAAAGAGCACTAGGAGTAAAAGTGGCGAAATCTTTGTGCGCTTTGAAACCACGTTTTTTGGTTCTCGGTAATTCAAATTTTTCATAGGAATTTACCATACATTTAGTTCCCACATTCCTGCTGCTTCCTCTGCCTCCTCGCACCGTCTTCCACCACTTGCTGAGGGTTACAGAGTGTTGCCTTTTGAAGTAGACATTTGCATAATCAGATTAGGATACGTGCTTGTCTGTGCGCAACCCCCGCTCCCATCAGAGGGTGCTCCAGAGGAGAGAGGGTGCTGTCCAGCCCAACAATGGAGGACGCCCCTCCGCCGTCAGCGGCCATCCAGCCCTGCACCTGCATCCCCTGCTTCCATGTCGCAGGTCCATTACAGCGGCAGTTTAGGCCTGGACCTCTGCAGCCGCCGAGGGGTGACGGAGCACAAGAGGAGGAGGAGGAGCCGGATGGGGGGGGGGCTCGAGTGCTGTGGTGGGAGACGAAGGGCAGGGGTTGAGCTGAGATATTTAAACATGCAAAGGGTGAATTGGCTTTAAGGGGATAAAGAGCTCAGGGCCTATCGGCTGGCACCCAACTCCAGAAATTCTCTCTTTATGGAGCGCCTCAGCCGGGAGAGCGAGGGGCTGCCTGCACTGATCTGCTCCATTGTGATAACGGATTGAGACGGCGTGCTAGACGCTGATAAGGAAATGTGCTCTCAATGGGCGATTCCCCGCAAGCTCAGGACGGAATAGTCAATCAGGAAAACGCACTCGGTGGAGGGAGCGAGCGGCATGCAGATTTGTTATTATTTTTCTGTACGGCAGGTTTTTTCCCAACTGTGCAGAAAAAACAGTGACGTTCAGACATGATTTGGTGGCATATGTAAATAAAGTACATTTCCTACGACAGCATTTCTTTTTCTCTTGCTCAGATCTAATAATTGCCTTCCAGGGATTCCAGTTTGCAGGAACCCCCCCCCACCAGCTTAGCAGGAAGTACAGTTTTTAGCGCTGTGCATCCCGTTACCAGGAAGTGGAGATATTAATTTAGTTGTTCCTGAATTTTATTATTTATTTTTTTAGCCGTTGCTATGAAATGACTCAACCAACTGTGAAACGACACACAAAGCAGAATGCCCCCGGGTTAATTCTGTAGTGATTGCTGCTGTACTTTAGTCATCAGCCTCTCCATGTTACATTATTTCATGTTTGCAGGACTACAAAAGAGTCACCTGTCATTTCCCACAGGCCTCCAGTCACCGGGTCCAGCTGCGCTCGGCTTCGTTTACACGCTGCCATGAGCCAGAGTTTAACACCCTCGGTTAGAGCGCTCTGAGTAAAAGATCAGTGTTTACTCTTCAGCTCAGTGTCGAGCCACCTTGGGCCAATAGATGGGACACAGGGTGACAATGGACGTTTAGGCATTTAAATGTCCGACTGCGGATTAAATGTGAAGCCGACTGTGAACACAACTGCTGTCGTTAGTCTGCAAACAATGTTTCAGAAAGACCGACTAGGTACGCCTACAAATGTTTCTGTGTTAGCAGTTGTTTAGTTGTTTGTATTACTGCGAACGTTATTTTTGACTCTTCTATAAAAGGCTTCTGGAAAAGTCTGGACTTTGATTTGACGCGTTTGGAAGAAGAAAGCAGAATATAGAATCAATATTTGTATTTATTTTCAAGAATTAATGAATCCGTCCATCATCCATCCATCTCAAGTAACATATTTATATCAAACGTTTGCATTATAATATAAAACCACACTACTATTTGGAGTTAAATTGATCATATCTGACTTTAGGCCCATGGAATTCCTTTATTTATGCTCAGTGTTTGTGATCCCGGCCCTTCTACACTGCAAAAACCGACCTAAAAATAAGTAAAATGTTCTTAAAATTTGGGTTTTTCTCCTTGATTTGAGCAGGTAAATGATATTATCTGCCAATGGAACAAGTATTTTGACCCCTAAAATAAGATAATTAGACATCCTGCACTTAAAATAAGACGATGGAGATGAATTATTCCTATTTTAAGTGCAAAAATCTTATTCCATTGGCAGATAGTCTTATTTACCTGCTCAAATCAAGAACAGATACTCTAATTTTAAGAAAATTTTGCTTATTTTTAGTTGCGTTTTGGCAGTGTAAGTCTTCCCTGCAACAACGTCGTCTGCACACAGATCAACTGGACAGCATTTGACTTCAGATCAACCTCTGACCTCAGGGGTTGCAAGTTAAGCGGGCGCATTGAGCCGCTCCTCTCGCAGGCCTCTGGTCAGCGGACAAAGGTCTGAGGTCAGCTTTGTGTCCACGTGGTCATCGCAGGGGATGCAGAGAGACAAACCTCTCAGGGCTTTGTTGGCACGAAGAAGAAGCTGTTCTGCTCTTTTTTTCAGTTGTTAGTTAGTGTGAAGTTATACTGGATTTTTTTGTGCACTGATTCATTTTCTAACACAGAGCAATGTTGTTTTTTCAAGGCACCTTAGCCGAAAAAGTGCATTCAGTCCAATTATACACATCTCAAGTGAAGTCATTCCAATTGATCCTAGCTATCAAACAGAGTCGTCCAGTTCAGTCATTATTCAAATTGTTTTTCAATTTAAGGAAACCCAGCAGATTGCAATGAGTCACTGACTTACAGCATTCACTCCTCCTGGATGAGCATGTGGCCACAGTGGACAGTCATTTGCGATGTCTCGTCGGCTTTGCTCCCCTTTAACAGGAAGAAACCTCCAGCAGAACCAGGCTCAGTGTGAGCGGTCATCTGCCTCGACCAACTAGGGGTCAGAGAAGACAGAGCACACAGAAAAAGGAACACAAACGCTGATCCAGGAGTACTTTCAATGTAAGAGAAAAGCAAAAGGGCAACTGCAGTACAAGCTCCATACGTAGCTTTATCTAGGAGAGAAACACAGGTAAGCAGATGAGCTAGAAGATAAGAGAGTACATTGTAGCAGTAAATGCTCAGCCAATAGCTATGTCTAGGAGAGAGACAGGGTTTAACCACTGAAAGACAGGGCCAGAAGGAGAGCAAGAAGTTGTTGGCAGCAGAAGTCCAGCTGATGCCCCCCTTCAGGATGATGTCAGAGCTAAACAGAACGCCGGGTCTACTGTAGCTACTATAAAGAGAAAAAGACAGAGATAACATAGTTCAAAGTGGAAATAATAGCAAATAATGCTAAATTGGAGAGTAGTAGGAGAATGTAGCAAAGTAAGGAGAAGTGGTCATTATGTCCTCCAGCAGTGTAAGCCCATAGAAGGATATCAACAGAGATACTGTAGCTCAGGATAACCTAAGCCACTCTCCAAGTTTCATCACAAAGGAAAGTTTTTTAAGATTAGTCTTAAAAGTAGACAGGGTGTCTGCCTCTCTCCTGTGGAAAAACTGGGAGTTGGTTCCACAGGAGAGGAGCCTGATAGCTAAAGGATCTGCCTCCCATTCTACTTTTAGAGACTCTAGGAACCACCAGATCTGCAGTCTGAGAGTGAAGTGCTCTGTTAGGAACATACGGGGTAATCAGAGCTCTGATATATGATGGAGCTTGATTATTAAAGGCTTTATATGTGAAAAGGAGAATTGTAAATTATATTCTTGATTTAACAGGAAGCTAATGAAGGGAAGCTAAAATAGGAGAAATATGATTCCTCTTGTTGATTTTCATCAGAACTCTTGCTGCAGCATTTAGAATCAGCTGAAGACTTCAAACTGCATTTTGTGGACTTCCTGATAGTAAAGAATTACAATAGTTCAGCCTTGATGTAACAAATGCATGGACTAGTTTTCGGCATCGCTCCTGGACAGAATATTTCTAATTTTGGCAATTTTCATGTTTCACGAATAGCAACGATTTTTAAAAATTTCTTAAACGTATGTAAAGCTGAGTTAAAGATGTCCGCAGTTTAGGACACCTGCCATAGCTTTTCTATTTTGTCCATAAAAGATACTGAGATGTTGAGGGGTTTGCTTAAAGGAAATACTGGATGCCTAACATAAAACTAATATAAATCCACCTTTAAGGCAAAACAAACTCTGCTTATCAAGTGGAATTTTAAATTCTGCAGTTACTTGAAATTGTATTATGATATTTTAATAGGGATAAAAGACACAGTAAAAAAATATTCATCCAGCCTTTTTGTCGATACATATATCACTGCATACACCCGGAGCTTCTCAAACACCAGTACTGATCTAAAATAACGCCAACCCTTTTTTTTAAATATGCTGCTTCAGTGCATCGAATACATTAGGTAGTGCAGCACACGATAATTGCATTCAATCTGATTTATTTGTTTATCTGATGTGATCTCATGTCAAAAGTTTAACAGTAACACAACAGCAAAGGTAACAACCCAAGCCTAACAGCTTAGGAGGTTTGCAGACTTCAATAATTAGTTCATCACAATAAATCTCAATTCTTATGATGATCATTTTGGTGTTCTTGATAACAAATAATTATATGATAATTTTCTATCCCATTTTGAAGTTTATTTCCCATCTGGTGATTCTTATGCGGTTTTGACATCTGGGAAAGTCTGGAAATTGCTTTTAAGGTTTTCCAGGTCTGGATGAGTATGGCAAAAAATAATTTCCAGACTTTTTTCTTTTGTCGATTAAAGGACAAATGACTAACATTGCTTAATAAATGCAGTTTCACATTGATTTACTATATGACATGCTATATCATTTATTTCCTAAAAACCTTGATTTTAACATTTCTGTATTATGATGTAATAATGTGGAGTTCAGGGCCTTTTCACTGCTTTTGTGGTATCTGGATCTAGAATAGATAATTTTGTTACATTCATTTTGTTTGTAAAACATAAAGAAAATAGCTATATATATATATATATATATATATATATATATATATATATATATATATATATATATATATATATATATATATATATATATATATGTAGCTATATATACAAAAAAAAGGTAGCAAAATGATCTATTCTACATCCAGATACCACAAAAGCAGTGAAAAGGCCCTGAACTCCACATTATTACATCATAATACATTTTTTGCATTGCATTGTTTCATTATTGTGTGAACTACACATGATGACTACTTTTAAAAGAGGATTAAACTTTGAACTCCAATGCCCAAAATCTCATTAAGAAATGCAGGGAAAAAAACACATGAAATTTATAGTCTGGAAAAGTATTGAAACTTTGTAGGAACTCTTGAGTTAGTGTTTCTGTGTAAATGTTTGAAAAAAAATGCAAAAAATAAAAGTACATATTTAACAATTCCTTTATTGAATAAATAGTTAAAATAAATACAATACTATGTGTTCACAAGCAAAACCAAATAAATTAGCAAAGACGTATAAGATTGATAATTAACACACTCATCACTGCTGACAATCAGTTCATTATCTTTGGCCATGTCACATGCGTATTTTACAAAACAAAAATAGGATAAAACAAAAGCAAATTCCTTAGAAATAAGATATTTGTGATCAACTACTGAAAGTAGATTGTCAGTGTCATCGAAACATTAGAAATCGGCTTCCGAATGTTGAAGAAGAAGATGGAAAACAGGAAAATTGGTTCCTCTGAAGTCACGCAATCTTGATAATTCAGAAAAAGGTCAGTTTGTTTGCCGTTTGTTTGTTTTTTTTAGGAGGAAAAAAAACAAACGGCAGGTTAAATACAAGAAAAAGAAAAGTGCTCTTGACTATTTTTAGACATTTGCAGTCTGGTGAATTGGCTGAGCCATTATCTGTTCCTTATTTAATCTAAATCAGAATAAGAAAATCCATAATCCTCCATTTTCCTCACCAGGAAAAAAAAAAAGAGGCCTCCCTCCTGCAAAACGAAATCAGTTCCAGCAACAAGAAATGTTTACATGGAGACATGAAGGGACCGTGGTATACTCCCATGCAGAACACAAACTCACTTTCACCTGGAAATCACATCTTATAAATAATCAGGGTGCAGGACCCTTCCCTCTCAGCCCTGCTGGGGGGTCAACGACACAATCAGTTCCCATCCCCCATAAATAAAAAAAGGCGTAAAAATCCTTTGCATGTTCTTGTCTTCCTCCCAGGTCGTGGCTCTACCAGGCCTCGGAGCTTTCGCAGCTGGATCCGGGCGACGGAGCCTCGGTGTCGCTGGCGGCGGCCCAGGGATGGGGAGGCGAGTGCAGCCGCTCCATGTTCCCCCGCAGGAAGGTGAGCAGAGCCGTGGAGGAGTGGCTGGCCGGCTGACCGCTCTGGCTCTCCAGCAGCTGCACCAGGAAGTTGATGTAGCGCATGGCCAGGCGCAGGATCTCGTTCTTGCTCAGCTTCTTCTCCGGAGGGTGGGTGGGGATGAGCTTGCGGAGCTCGGCGAAGGCCGTGTTGACGTTGTGCTGGCGCCAGCGCTCCCGCGTGTTGGTGAACACCTTCCTGGTCATGGTGCTGAGAGCAATGGCACAAAGGTCAACAGGAGGGAGTCTAACAGCTGATTTAACGAAGCTTCTTACATAGGCACAGTTTAATCTTAGCTTTTACACAAGCATGGGGATTATTTTTCACATTTATACTTCTAAGGATAACTTGTGACATGTTGGCATTATAAAAAGCTTCAGACTGTCTTCTGTTATATTTAGTAACCGACTGAAATGTCTTTGATTATATTCTGTCCATAAGATTAAAATGTGTTGGTATGATTTAGATTTAATGTTTATTTCTTAATCATCAATCGTGCCAGTTTCCATGTAAAGAGCTTTGGGATCATATTTGCTCCAAATTTAAATAATTACATTCATCTAGATCCAATTCAGCTCAGTTGATTTATGTAGTTCACAACAAATGTCATCTCAAGGCACCTTACAAGACCAACTGGTAAAAAAAATCTAATTCATCTAAACATATTGGCAGAATCAAAACTCAAATAAAAACATTCCAGCTTAATATTGGTTCTAAATAAACCAAATTAAGTTCAAAGAGTGCACAGTTACTATTTTGTCCTGTTTAAAAATGGCGTAATGTTTAGCACTGATCTGAGTGTAAGCTTTTATGGGCATTATTAATCATAATATTTCAATAATTTGAGGCTCTTATAATCCGATTATATAAATATTTAGAGCTTATATACTAATTTTTTAATTCATGTTAATTTTGTGATGCTGAATATTAAATGACGGTGTTAAACTGTCAGTTTTCAGCAGACCTTCTTATAGAAAATAGCACATATTATAAATTAAAACATGACAGCCGGAAACAAGGAGAGCATTTTCCCCCTCAGGCTTTTCTTTTGAAGAATTTAAAAACTGCTTTACTGGCCTCACTAGTTGTAGGAGAAGGAACAAAAAAAAAAAAAAAAAGAAAGTCTCACCTGTTTGTGAAGAAATGTGCAGAAATCTGGTAAGGCAGAGCTTCCGCCCACAGGTCATTGGCGTCTGGGAGTCCTTTGGTTGAATCTGCGCTCAGCTGAGGCTCCTCATCCCCGCCGGGTTCCAGTGGAGCGAGAGGGAAGAGGAGAGGCGGGCAGGGAGGGACGTGGGGAGCTGAGGCGGCTGCCGGCTTGAATCCCACATTTTATAGCAGGGCGAGCAGCAGCATTGTGTGACGTGTGATGTCGTGGAGCCTGTGTCCATTGTGCCGACTCCCCTCCCCTCCTTTCTCTTATTCTAAATAAATAGATGTGAATTACTGATGTTGCTCCTCAGAGGTCCCGACTATAGATGGGTTTTAAATCTTTCTGCAGGTTTTTTGTGTCCAACTTTTAAAATAACTCAAAGCGTGTATTTTATTTATTTATTTATTTATTTATTGCGGCTTTATGACTCAAACGCCCTTCAGGTGATTGTTTGTGGCGCTTGTACGATTCCCTGCTCATTTAATCCCCTATTGATGTGAAACTGAGACGTTCTGACCGTTCTCTGACTGCTGTGGACACTTATTCCTTTCTGTTCCTCTGACATTAGGCACGGACGGCCCACCGTCCCCCGGCACCAAGGGCAAAGACCCGCAGCCCTGCTTTTTAAATCCACACTGATTGGGCCACAAAAAGGTAAAAATGCCACATGCAGATTGACAGTCGAACAATATGTGTTTTGTTATGACTATGGTAATCTTGTTGAGCGATTCCAAGTGGGGGGGGCACACATAAATTAGAGGAAACACGGAGGCCACAGAGTCTGACTCCCCCCCCCCCCCGCCCCCCCCCCCCCCCATCCCTGCTTGCCACTTTCAACCTCCGATGAGATAAAATAACAAGTCCAGTTTAACCAATTGTCACTGTTCTTTTTTTTTTTTTTTACACCCTTCAAGTGTTGTTTCAAAGACGCAGCCTTCCAGAAAACTGTGTGTGTGGAGTAGGAATTTACATAATCGGATTAGGCGGCGGGATTAGCCCAGGGCCTGGAGAACGGGCCCCGATGGGGGCCGTTTCTCTGAATCGGCCATTCATTGGCCCGGCCGCACGCCCAAGAGGCTGCACCTGCAGCCGGGCCCCGCCGCTCTCTGCCGCTGTCCGCCTCCACTCCAGGTCTGCAGACGCACTCGGAGTCGGGTGGTTTGGAGAGTTTGGTGATGCAAAACGAAACCTTTTCAAGGCGGTTTTTTTTAACCATTTATAACATTGTTCTAACATTTTGCACCATTGCAGTACGACTGATAAAACTTTTTCCCATTTTACAATCACGATCTTCCCTGTGTTTTGGGGGGATTTTTATGTGAAGCGAACAAAAACTGGTGCAAAATCCTGAAGTAAAAGAAAATTGTCCGGTTTTCCTTTTACAGCATATTAGAAAAGTGTAACGTACATCAGTGTTCAGGTCCTGTGACTCACAGCTGGAAATCTTTGGGGATCTGTCTCTACCAGCTTTGCACATGTAGAGACTAAAGCGTTCTCCCATTCGTAAGCTTGGACAGAGAGCCTCTGTGAACATCCGATCTTTGACTAGACCATTCCAACAGCTTCGGCTGTATGTTTGTGATCGTTGTCCTGACAATAAGTGAACTTCTTTCAGAGCCTTTTGCAGATCTTTCTTCCAGGATTGTCCTGAGTTCAGCTTTATTCCAACGTCTCCACAGCATGATGCTGCAAAGCATTTTGCCTGTAGGTCAGACAGTTTACGTTTCGGTCTTATCCAACCAGAGCACCTTGCACATTTTTCCGCTGTGTCCTCTACATTTCTTGCGGGGAACGTTATATATGGGACGTTTTATCACTTTCTGTGGACGATGAAATTACCGTAATCCCGTGCTACCATGGGAGTCTTCATCTCTGGTTAATGTTCTCCTTGCCGATCCTGTCCGTTTAGGTGGACGGCCGTGTCTCGGTAGGGTTGCCGTACTGAACTAAGCTCTGTGAGAAGCTCAAAGCTATGGTTTTATCACCAAACTCTGCTCCATCTTCTCCAGAACTTTCTCTCTGACCCGTCTGCTGTGTTCCTTGGTCTTCATGTTGCAGTTTGCCCATTAAGCATCTCCAGCAAACCTCTGAGGGGCTTTTATATTAGGATACATTTATATTAAGATTGTTTACGCACAGGTGAACTCTATTTAGCAATTAAACAATTTCATAAAGCAGCTAGCTGGACTGGGGTTTATTCATTTTGGGTGTCAGAATAAAGCTGCACAATTTAAAATCTATGCATTAATTTTCCTTCCAGTTAACATTTATGCATTATGGTTGAATTCCCTCATCAGCCTTTTGATTCAGGTGTTTTGGAGAAGGGTTAGGGTTAAGAGCTGCAGGATGGTAGCCCTCAGGAAGCGGACCTGTTGAACCATTTTACTCGAGCACTAATGTTACTGAGAAATAACTTGTTCAGATTTAAGTCAATCATTCAGGAGAAATCTGAATATTATAACATGTTACCCCCAGGATGAAGTATTTATCCAGTCTTTGACAGATGAACCATCATCCCTCTACTTCCAGATTGTTTGAAACTGACAAAAATGTTTTAAGATCAGAAACAAACTTATAAAAAGACAGCAAAATTCAACTAGATCTGCTATATAATCTAAACAATGCATTGAATTACCAAACGATCAAGGTGTTTGTATTTATTTTTTTAAAGTCGTAGGTTTACATGTGTTTTAGCATTTAAAGGGATTTATTTCTGTTAGGATTCTGCACCAAAACCTTTTATTTCATTCTGGTGTATAATCCGAATCGGGGGGGGGGGGGTCTTCTTCCTGCAGAGTGGGAAACACACAGGTGACGCTTTAATTGCAGCCTGCGATGAGAGATAAGCGCAGGCATGACCTTTTACAGCTGAAGCCCGAGTCGGAAACCCGGCGTAAAAGATGCTTTGGTTTAAACAGCCTGTTAACTCCCACATTATCTCCGCTGCCCCATTCAGTCCAGCGGTACAAATATGTTCAGGAACCATTACTGCACCATTAGCTCGCCGTTTACCTCAGCCTCAAACACAGACCCCCGTTGACCACCCTACCAGCTCCTTTTGTTCCCGGGCAAGTAATAAAAACAAGCCATTCCTCTCTCTCTTTGTTGGGAGAAGGCCGGGCGGCGGCGGAGAAAAGACACCGTCAGGTTATTGATGTCGGCTCGTCGGTGGCTGGCCGGAGTCAGGGAGGCTTGGAGTCCATGTCCCCAGGGCTGTCTTTGTCTGGGGATCATTCCTGGGGGAACTGGCTCCAGTCTGCTGGCTCGTGAAGATAAGCACTCTCTTCACATGCTGAGAGACCACGATAAGGGGATTGCTTCACTAAATTATATAGAAAAAAGGAAGCTCCGCCAATGGAGCTGCTAAAATGAGAGACTTTATCGGTGGAGATGGGAAAAGACCCTCAATCCCAGTCCTCCACCCATAAATCACTTCTTTTTCTACTACTGAGCATGCTCAAAAAAAAAAAAAAAGGAACCAGCAACCAGCTAAACATTTTATTTTAGCCAAAAATTATTTTAATATATTTAAATATTTTAATGTGACACACACATGTGGCAATCGGTGTTAGCTGTGACGCAGTAGGACACAACGGAGGATATATATTTTAATCCATTCACAGTTTATCCCAGATTAACACGACGAGTTACAAGATGACTGAAACGATCAAATAATAGGTTTTGGTTTATTAAATCCTGAAGAAACGAGCCCCGCTCAGTGAAAGGCGTTAAAGTACAATCATATATCAGTTAACGGTTTTAGATTACAGCTACCTGAACCCGCTCAGTTTCATCACATTCATTTTTTTTTTTTATTATTTTTAAAACAGGAATAGGAAATAAAAATCAACATTAAAACAATTTAAGCCTGGTTTGTCCATCCTTCCGGCCCGGTACCCTCTCGTAGCTCAGCCTTCCCTTCTTCAGCGGCGTCAGCACTGCAGGACAAAAAAAAAAACGATCCGTTAAAATTCAATTCAATTTCAATTCAATTTTATTTATATAGCGCCAAATCATGAAACATGTCATCTCAAGGCACTTTACAAAGTCAAGTTCAATCATATTATACAGATTGGGTCAGATTATACAAAAAATCTGATCTTAAAATCACGTTAAAACGTTAAAATCACATTAAAATCACATTAAAACGTCAAAATCACGTTAAAATCTCGTTAAAATCACATTAAAACGTTAAAATCACGTTAAAACCACGTTAAAATCACATTAAAACGTTAAAATCACGTTAAAACCACATTAAAACGTTAAAATCACATTAAAATCATGTTAAAATCACATTAAAACGTTAAAATCACGTTAAAACCACATTAAAACGTTAAAATCACGTTAAAATCACATTAAAACGTTAAAATCACGTAAAAATCACGTTAAAACCACATTAAAACGTTAAAATCACGTGAAAACCACATTAAAACGTTAAAATCACGTTAAATCACGTCGTGGCGAGCAGAAACGAGGCTCGAGCCGCTCTGACCTGATCCGACCAGACCGGCTGCAGCGCCGCTCCTCTTCCTCTCCGGATCTTCCCAGAACACGGACCCGCGCAAAGATGAGCCTGCCGCCGTCCCCCCAGGGCCGGAGATGCCGTCGTAGCTTTGCTCCCACCTGACCTCCGTGGGGGGGCGCCGACTGTAGCTGAGGTGAGAGCTCTGAGGATGCTGGAGGTCGCCGCTGATGACGGGACGGGAGGATGTGTGGCCGGTGGCCGGCTGCAGCAGGGCGGGGCGGTAACTGAACCTGGGCTCCAGGCTCACTGTACTGTCCGCTGTGTGAGGGTCAGAGCTGTGGTTATATGGAGAGTCTCTCAGTGTCCACGCGTCTGGCGCTCTTTCTACAACTCTCCCTGCTGCTCCAGCTCGGCCTCTCCAAACGGGAGGCTTCTTCTCCTCCTCCTCCTCCTTCCAGGGGTCTCTTCTGGTCCAGTTTGTCAGGAGGTCAACAACGGGGCTCCCAAAAGAGCCGTTCAGGTCGAATTTGAAGTCTGAGGAGTCTTGGGTGGGGAATAGGTCGTCTGGGTTCGTAGCTCCGCACAGGAAGCTGGTGAACGGCTCTGGGTGGAGACAACTCATGAACTCAGGCTCAGCACCGAAGGTCTGGGGGCTTCTGAAAGGCCCGGTTTGTTGGTTTGTCTCGTCGACGGTTGTCAGAGCGGCAGGGGGCTCTGGGTTGCTCGAGTACAAGGAGGTGATGTCGCTGAACAGCTAAAAACAAGAGGAAAACGAGGCCGGCTGGTAAAACGGAGCCACTTATGCAGCATCTTTCTGCATCCTTTAGATGTTAACTGGACATTAAAGCTCCGTTTACACGGCCCTTTTTTTTAACTGTGCTGAGAACGGTCCCAGCTCGGTAACTGAGATAACTATCGAGTGTAAATGGAACGCAGACTGAACTGAACCGTGCCAGACAGAACCAAACCGTGCTAAATCTAGACCAGTTCGATGGGTGGGCTCGGCCCGGTTTTCTCCTGGCTTGGTTCTCTGATAACAAAGAGCGCATGAGCAGACCGCGTCATCTCCTCACAGTCAGCTGACTAATTTCCCGGTTTCAGACATTCATAAAAATACTAGCTTCCTTACCGTGCCACACGATTTCCAGTGATGATTCTGCTTAGCAGTGTGATGAACCTCAACGTCTGTCTTTGTTTCCTGCGTCTGTAAGCCCTGATTAGACGTTCGTTTGTCTTATCCACTTCCCAAAAGCCGACTCTATTAAGTAAATTTACCAAAGGTTGCCTTCGTTGCCTGACTCTCCGCAAACAACGAAGTATCACAATTATAACCAAACATAACTTCCTGAATGTTACGGGCGCCGCCATTTTAATTTGCTTGATTCCCTCCTTCAATCCTAGAGAGCTGTAGTACCGCAGATCGTCACTAGGAGGCGAGGAACCGTAATAGCGTGATGTGTAAATGGTCGTAAGAACCAAGCTCGGCACGGTTAACTGATCCGAGCTCGGCATGGATCGGTTAAAAAAGGGAAGTGTAAATGGGGCTTAAGATGTTTTTCTGACTCACCTGTTCAAACATAAACTCCATATGCGTACACCATCTTATTATAGCT
Source organism: Fundulus heteroclitus (assembly GCF_011125445.2). Taxonomy (NCBI): domain Eukaryota; kingdom Metazoa; phylum Chordata; class Actinopteri; order Cyprinodontiformes; family Fundulidae; genus Fundulus; species Fundulus heteroclitus. The sequence continues at coordinate 15,871,211 of NC_046372.1, forward strand.
CAGACCTTTACATGGGGAGATCTTTTTTTCTTTCTTCTTTTTTTACAGGGGACTTCAATTTGTTTCCCAGTGTTTTCAACATTGTTTGGAGGCGAGGGAGGCTCCATCAATCAACATTTTACTGGCTAAATCTGATGTTTTTAGGCCTGACCTCATAATGCAGGATTTGTGCAGAAAGCACAGAAAAGTAAACATGTGCTGCAGCTTCTTTGATGTTTTTTTTAGTCTTAATTCACAAGAAATGTAAGGAATTACTAGATTATTATATCAATATAATAAACAAATGTGTGACATGTGGGTTATTTACTGATCTGAAAAAAAAAACACAATAAAAAATAGACTATCCTTTAAAAATAACATTATTTCCGTTTATACACAAACAGACGTTTAATACTAGTTTCTAGAATTTTAGGTGAATTAAAACATTGTTTGGAGGCGAGGGAGGCTCCATCAATCAGCATTTTACTGGCTAAAACTCATGTTTTTAGGTCTGACCTCATAATGCAGGATTTGTGCAGAAAACACAGAAAAGTAAACAGTCTTAATCCACAAGAAATGTAAGGAATCACTAGATTATTATATCATTATAATAAACAAATGTGTGAAATGTGGGTTATTTACTGATCTGAAAAAAAAACACAATAAAAAATTGACTATATTTTAAAAACAACATTATTTCCGTTTATACACAAACAGACGTTTAATACTAGTTTCTAGAATTTTAGGTCAATTAAAACATTGTTTAAAAATGATGCAATGGCTGTATTACAGGTAAATGTTGCAATGAATCAACATTTTCATCACTAAGTCTCTTCCTGTGTCCATCTACTGTTGTGAGACGCCGTTCCAATAAGTCGCACACTTTTTGCTAATTCTCCATTCATATATTTACCCACCAACACTGTCAAGTCTACGGCCCATTTCTTCACTTAAATAACGGCACCTTTAATTCATCTTAAAATATAAATATAGCCTATATGATCAATATAAAGTGAGAAATTATACACCTACAAGAAAATCTGTGTCAGCACATTTTTACGTTGTCAGCGTTGTTTCTATTTGTTAGTTGTGGTTTAATATTCTCCATGTGCCTTCCTTTAAAGATTTCTCATTCCACTTGCAGGAAACTTAACAAAAGGAGCGTTGATGTCCAAAACCCAATCCTGCCAGATGACAATCATATAAAACAGGTTTTGTTTCTTTCTGTTTTTTTGGACAGGAGTGGATGTGAGAGCGTGGGTAAAGTCTCCATAGAGACGCGCAATGTCCATGGTTCTTATTTCCTGCCGCTGACGTGGTGAATCGTGTTATCTGCGCTCCATTGATGAGGGCTTCTTTCGCGCTCAACTCAGGGTGGATTGGACGTTGATTTTAGTCACATGATTGATATTAGGGCTGGATGATGTAAAATAAAATCATATTGATCGATAATTATCAACAAATTCAAAACATCTTTTTTAAGTGTAGCTCTGGCCCTTTTATGCTGTTGCTTAATGACCCATTTTTAAATAAAGAACACTGAATTCAAACTCAACCCTTTATTCAACCAACATTTTACCAAAACTGTAAGTCTTTTTTTTTTTTACTTACAAAACTGTAAGTCTAAAAAAAAAAAAAAAAAAAAAAAACATGCGCTCTGAACTCTTTGAAGGGGCGGAGCTCGGTTCCTGGGTCTACGTTGTGATTGGTTGGGAGGATATAATGATGTAATATTAACCTACATGGCTAGAATGCATAAGGAAGGAAAAGGTTTATTCTATTGAACTTTTTATTGACCCTTTTTTCTATCATCAATATACGTCTGTAGATTGATATATATTGATATTGAACTATCGTCCAGCCCTAATTGATATCAATTGTTCTGAAACCGAAAACGCTGAGTATGGCAGAGTTAGGTAGAACTACTCAGAGTAGCTGCTTTCTACTCAGGGTACATCGGACATTATTTCTGAAACGGGACCCTGGAAGCTATTTTCGTTCCAGTTCCTGAACAAAGACCTGAAGTAACAAAAAAAAAGAAAAACTACTGCTGTTGCCTTTTGTATCAAAGTGTGCTGGTGTGCTTCTGTGTCACCTTAAGGACTTTATGAGGCACCTCAGGAAGTAACTGCTGTAGCTGCGGCAGATCGGCCCCTAGGAGCCACTGCAGGGATGGAGCTCTGTGTAACATGAGCTGGCTGACCAGAGGGTTAATGCACGGAAACTGGGACAGACACTCTTCCTCCTAAATTAAACGAAAACAATATGTAAGAACAATGTTGATCTATAACAATTATTACCAAAATTCAACAGAGCATATATTAAACACAGTTGTACAGTAAATCAATGAAAAGCTTGATGACTTAATAGAAAACTCTACTTGTCAGGGTTTTTTTTTTTCCACAGAAAATAAAAAACTTTCCTCTCATGTTTGAACTCTGGTGTATTTGACTTTAAGAGCCCAAAGACAAACATATTAGTCACATTTGTTAAAACCTTTAAGAAAAATATTCAAAACCATTTCGTAGGTGCATAATTCCAAAAAAAGGTAAAAAACAAAGCAACTGGACTTGTTTTCCGTAGTTGAAGACGTTTCGCTTCCTCTCCAGGAAGCTTTCTCAATTCAAAAAGTCTGGAGTAATGTGGAGTAACAAGCTTTATACCATTGCCCAACAAATCCTTGTAATGGCTAAGATAACATGCAAATTCAACCGAAACAGGTCCATCCCTTAGTAATGGGCGGTCGTTAAGGCCATTAAGCCAGCAGATTGGACCGAAACTGGTCCACTCCTCTGTAACGAGGAGTCGTTAGGGTCGTTATTGGCTTGGCTTAAAGGAACGATGTTTTGATCACCCATATGAGGGTGAGAGTTAAGGTGAAGGTTGGCCGGAATTAATCCTATTCCTTTAAGCCAAGCCAATAACGACCCTAACGACTCCTCGTTACAGAGGAGTGGACCAGTTTCGGTTCATTCTGCTGGCTTAATGGCTTTAACGACCGCCCATTACTAAGGGATGGACCTGTTTCGGTTGAATTTGCATGTTATCTAAGCTTTGTTTTTTTTACCTTTTTTTGGAATGACCATGACCTGGATGACTGAGAATCTTCACCAGCGTAGGTGCATAATATGCGATGATTTGGGGATTTCTGACAATAGAAATACACAGAGTACAACTCCAACTATTCACTGTGGAAATATTTAAAGCTTTACACAAGTGAACGCCCTAATTAAATCCTAAATGTATCTAAAGCAGGAGAGGAGCTGAGATTTAGACACTAACATCACAGAAAAACAGTGTTTTAGAAAGCCGAAGTGAAACCACGGGCGGCAGCAGACCAGAGGTTGAACGCCACCTGAGAAGGGCTGATGGTGAGCCAGTCTCTGCTCAGGTGGCTCCGAGGATCCCCGTCTTTGGACATCAGGGTGCTGAAGCAGATCCGATTGATAAACTGGGCCATTTCCAACACTTCTGACACAATCAGCACCTGGAAACCAGAGGAGAAAACTAACTACCAACGATTATAGTGAAACCGTAAAAAAAAAAAAAAAATATTGCTCCAGTTGGACAACAACGAAAAATACACCAAGTTATACATAAACAACATATGTCTCTTTCACTTTCCTATTAATAATATTCTAATAATGTGATATACAGTTAATAAATTAGAATATTATGGAAAAAAGTAATTTATTTCAATAAATCCATCACGAAGTAAACCACATTATAAGGATTATTTACACCCAGACGGATGTCTCCAAGCATTTATTTTTATTGTGATGATTTTCGTTTAGGATTAGAATATTACATCACATCAATAAAAATAACTAACATTTTAAGCACAAAAATCTGGGTTTCATGAAACACATTTAAAAACTGCTTAAAGGTTCATTTCAAAAGTTACTTTTAATCCGACAAACGAGCCTCATTGGATCACAGATGGGAATTTACTGAATATGACCGTACATTAAGCTTTTATCATAATTTAGTCCAGTGTGTTTTTTTATTGAGCGATGTGAGCTACTCTGGGCTGAAAGTCTGGAACATCCGTGCTTCTACCTTCACATCCAGCTCCTCGGACTTCATGCCGAACAGAACCAGAGACGAATAAACCAACACCAGGTTGTTGAAGGCTTCGCTTGAAAATCTGCAGCTCCACACAAACAAACAAACACACAAACTAAAGTTAAAACCCTTTTGGCTGCTAAACCTTTTAATCCACTCCTAATTTCTTTCGATTTTCCTTCAAATTAGTCTTAATCCTTTAAGGTGGTCTTGATTATTGCTCAATACTTCCTGAAGGGAGGCTGAAATTATTGGACTTTGGAGGATCTTCTTCCCTGGCAGCATATTTTATGTTTAAAGAACAGCAAAATGTCCATGTGGAGGCCTTAACAGACACAAAGGCCTCCCGGAGAGTTACTGATCAAAGAGACTTCACCAAACTCATGAGCAGGCCTGTGAAAGGAAGATTTGAAGCGTAATGAGGTCTGTGTGGATGCTGACCCTCCATCCTGGCTGTCAGGGCAGTGCAGGATGAGCCAACAGCAGCTGTACTGCAGAGAGAGCGCACTCAGCCTCATCACCAGTCCCTCGCTGGCTCCATCTTCTCCCAGTTCCTCCTGCTCCTACACAAACACGACGTCTCACTGAACAGCTGACACTGGATCAAACTACCACTAATAATAATAATGTAATTTAAAATGTAGGAAAGCTTCAGTGAAGCCAGTTAACTGGCCGTTAAGTAAAAGGAATTGCCGTACATTTTTTCATTGGCTCATTAACACCAGAGGAGACAAACTTCTCTGTGACAGAACCAACAAAAGTGACCAGATCTAAACGTCCCGTCCTCTAAAACATTTTTTGCTCGATTCAAACGATAAGTAAGTCGTCACTGACTTCTGCACCGTTTCCACTCAGAAGGGCGTGAAGTGACTGCATACATCCAGCAAAAACAAAACTGTAGTAAAATAATATTTCACTCGTAGACCAAACGACTGTCTGATGGTTCAGATTCAAATAAGATCAACCTTCTAGTTGGGACACACAGAATTATACAATAGCTGGGGAAAGTTAGTACACCCCCTCATATTTTTGTGCATATATTGATTTATCTTTTCATGGAACAGCACTACAGATACGAGACATTGATACAACACAAAAACTCAACACACAGCCATTCATGTCTATTCCGTTGGTAGCAAAAGTAAGTGCACCCCTAAGAGAAAATGTCCACATTGCTACCCAGTAGCCATTGTTTTCCATAAAGGTAAGGTTACACCAATTCCACCAAGCTACATATTTAAACCTGTATAAACCATATAGACATTTTACCATTTATTAACCCTTCTGTATGCTTTTCAACATTATATTTATGACCATTATGAAAACGCCACAAACACCAATGTATAGAAATCCCCCCACACTCTCTTCCCATGGCCTCTCCCAGGACCTTTAAATGGTGTCCCAACCCCCGGGGAAGCATTTGTCCAAACGCCCTGGAGAGGACACAGACGTATTTTTTCGGATTATAAATCGCTCTGGAATATAAAGTCGCATCAGTCAAAAAATGCCTCATAAAGAGGGAAAAAAAACATATAGACGTCGCACCGGACTATAAATCCCATTTATTTAGAAATATATTTCACTCAATCCAAGACTAAAAACTGATATGTATTTATATCTATGCAATTACACAGTTGCATCCACCACTAGCTGAATAACATGGAACATACCTGCACTGCAAAAAGGGAACTCAAAGTAGGTAAAATCCTCTTGAAATTAGCGTATTTTTTATTGATTTGAGCTGGTAAATAAGATTATTTACCAATGGAATAAGATTTTTGCACTTAAAATAAGAATAATTAATCTCCATCACCTTATTCCAAGTGCAGGATGTCTAATTATCTTATTTTAGGGGTAGAAATTCTCATTCCATTGGCAAATAGTCTTATTTAGCTGCTGAAATCAAGGAAAAATATACAAATTTAAAAGAACATTTTACTTACTTTTAGTTCCCTTTTTGCAGTGTGGGAGGATGAATGGGGTAAATTGGCACAACAAGCCGTCAACTCCAACCCGGAAAGTTCTCGTCAGCGCATTTCAGTCTAATTACTGTATTTTCGGTCTATAAGGCGCACTTAAAAACCTCAAAAATTGATGGTGCACCTTATAATCTGGTGCGCCTCATAGGTGATCACCGCTGTGCTTACAGAGTGATTTTATGTGGTACAATGCGCTCAAAAATCTTTTTTTTTGTACGACTTTGGTTAGCAATGAAGCAGCTACGCGCAATGGATATTCGGAGCATTTCGGTACACTGTGTCACTCACTACCTGATAGGACCCCTGAGCTGTCTACAAGACTGCCTGACTGTAATGTTGAAACTAGAAGTGCATTCATGTAAGAGAGTACATGCTAGCAACAATAAATCTAGTAAGTTAATTCAATATAAAAGTTACGTTTATTTGGACGTCAGTGGAAACCTGTGAAGCTTTAGAGAACTTTGCGTCCAAGAGATGGAAAATCATGGTGACCGTACCAAATATTGACACTTTGGACACAGCTTGAACATTTTCACTTAGAGGTGTGTTCAGCCGTGTTGCCAGCAGTTTAGACATCAATGGTTGTGTTGCGTTATTTTGAGGGGAAAGAAAATTTAATGTTACATAAGCTGTACACCAACTACTTTACATTGTGTCAAAGTGTCGTATCTTGCATCATGAAAGGATAGAACAAAATACAAAAGACTGCGAGGCGTGTGCTTACTTTGAAGCGATGCTGTTATTAGACTAGATATACAGGAAGTCTGATGAGTCCTGATACCTGAATGATGATGGCAGTGCTTTCATCCACGGTGATCACAGCGTAATTGTGGATCCCTCCGAGCTTCTGCAGCGTCAGAGAGGGGCTCCTTTCCAGCACAGAGACGCCGAAGCTGTAACACAGACGGACCCTTTAAACCCCACAGGATGCTCATCACAGGCACAACATCTGTTTTAACAGCTGGGTTATAGGAAGGAATCTGCACAATAGGTAAAAAAAGTTAAATTAAATAAAATATTTTTATTTATAAACAAAAAACTTTATTTTCAGTATATTTTCAGCACTTCTGTGTTTCCCATTCAGAAAGTTTGGACAGCTAAATATTTATTTGCTAGAAACATTGTAGATCTTGTCTAAAGGTGTATAACACTCACTGCTGAACTTTTCCTTTTTATTTGTTGATTGTTTTGCATTTTTTCCCCCCAATCATTTTTAATCTTAAATCCAGCAAAGTCTCTAAAAATTTTACTCATATGCAGGACATTAATCTTTTACATCAATATTCCTCTTGTTTTTTTATTAATCCATCCAATGTCTATACCAGGGGTGTCCAAACTTTTCGAAATTGTCAAGTCAAAAGCACTTGAGGGCCAAAACAAATGTAAACAAAATAAACATAACCAAGTAATTGTGACATAATTTTTTGCCTGCTGTACAAAATATTCTAATTTCCAAATAAACAAATTAAACTTTCTGTAGCCAATTTCAATAAATAATTAAATAGATAAATTCAAATCAGATTTTAGTGCATTTGAGTTAAAGTCCCTGGATAAATGTAGTCCTATTTGAAATGAAAGAGAAAGTGTTGTTATTAAAAGACAAATGTTTTGCGTTGTACTGGACATTTAATTGTAAGATTTTTAACTTGTCTGTAATAATTAAAAATAATAAAGTGTTGGTTGGACAAATCTTTCTTGAAACGCAACGGAGGGGGTGGACACACTAAATGGGGTTTGTGTTTGACTTTCACACAATAACACAGAAGTATTTCCAATTCTGAGTTTACATTCAAAATGCTGAACAAGTGGTTGAGAACAACTTGTGAGTCAGTTTTTTCCTGAGAATCCTTGATGACGCATGGCAGCCAACCAAAACCTAAATTATTACAACATTCACCGCCGTCACACCAGCCACACAGGGCTTTGTTCTAAGAACCGGGTTCCCGTGGTGAGCAAATGTTTTAACAGTGGACGAAACGAAAAGCTCACCCTGACTCAAGCGTCTGCAGGAGCAGAGGAGAGTTCAGGAGCCCCTCGGTCACCAACAGCACAAACGGGACGTTTTCCTCCAGACGCCAAGAGACTTTCTCTGAGTCTTTATGGGAAGAAACAGACATTTTTTTTAAAAAAGGGAAATCATCCATGCGTGTGTCTGTGAAAAGGTTTTAAAGTGATGGCAGCCGACCGGCGTCAGAGAGGCTGGTGGTGAAGGAGAAGTGGGCGACGCTCCTCTCACTGCACACCGTGGACCAGGGGGACTGGCCTGGACGGTCAAACTCCACCAGCAGAGAGAAACAGCTCCAGGGAAAGTCGGCGCCGATGTGACGCTCGAACGCCAGCACACAGTCGCTGTCGCGGACGCTGATTGGACAGGAGAGAGAAATAAATAAATAATGCTTCTCGTTTAGGTTTGCTTCTTGCTCAGTTCGAAACCACGCAGACCACTACGGTTTAGAGCTGGTAAACACAGAAAGGCTGTAAGTATTATGGGCCGTCATCAGTATCGACCAGTGACAAACCTTAAAGGGGGAACTGTTCTGAGGTGCGTCTGACAGCATTTTGTGTTGGCGCCGTCTCTTTAAATGCAATTTTTGCCATTTTTTTAGAACGGTGAGTGACAATATAATGAACAACCGGACATTTTGACTCAGGGACTCCATCTGATTAAATCTACAGGGCAAAAAAGTAAAAAACAAAGCAACTGGACTTGTTTTTCGTAGTTGAAGACGTTTCGCTTCCTTTCCAGGAAGCTTTCTCAATTCAAAAAGTCTGGAGTAATGTGGGGTAAAAAGCTTTATACTGCTGCCTAACAAAGGCCTTGTAATGGCTTAGACAACATGCCTTTGATTGGCAGTAGTACAAAGCTTGTTACTCCACATTACTCCAGACTTTTTGAATTGAGAAAGCTTCCTGGATAGGAAGCGAAACGTCTTCAACTACGAAAAACAAGTCCAGTTGCTTAGTTTTTTACTTTTTGTTTGGAATGACCATGACCTGGATGACTGAGAATCGTCACCAGCATCTATAGGGCAAGGACTCTTTAGCCAAAGCAGAAGTGCACCAGTGGTCGCCATGATAAGAGCTGTCCGAATAGTGCGGTTAGTAAGAAAGGAGGTAGGAAAAGGAGCCTGTAAGGTCCTTTTCCTACCTCCTTCCTTACTGTGGCATATCTGTCTGATTTGATTGAATTTCACTTTGTAAAGTGCCTTGAGATGACATGTATTGTGAATTGGCTTCCTCTCACAGCTGGTTTAGGCATAGGAACCTCTCAACATCCCCTACCGGCGCTAAGGAGCTATATGAAATCCCACAATCCTTTGCGTGACATGACGTATAAGCACAGCCTCCTCACGGAAATCAACGAAAATTTCTGGAGAGAAGAGAGCAGCACTTTGTAGTTCACTTTCGGAAGACTGTAGGCCAGATTTGACTTGCATCATCCATCTGGGTTTCCGTCGCGTAATGACGTCGGAGTTAAAGGCTGTCCGACATCAGCACAGCAGTCCGAAGCTACTTGAGAGGTCAAGGAGCAGGAGCTGTAATTAAACGTATTCGGATGGAGCCTTCCACTTGTAGCTTCGGCATCCTTCAGCAGCAAGAAACAAACATGGTGGATTCGCAAAATCGGTTAGCCAGAAGTCCATGACCTTGTTTAGCTGACCTTGATTTTTGAACAAGTGGTTGTTCAAAAATCATAAAAGAGAATAAATCTGAATAAATCTGATCCAAACAGGTAATCTATGCAGCTCCTGGACAGACTGCATTCACATTTTCTGCACTCCTGGGGAATCCAAGCACACAAAATGTGTCTTAGGGCTAAAAACGTGGGTTTTGCATGATATGTCACGTTTAGAGGAAAACAATAAGCATCAACCAAGACGTGTAGATTTAGCCGACTTATTGTTACCGTAGTTTCAGGATCGTCAAAGCATCTAAATTCAGGATAAAGTATATAGTTTTGCTTGAATACATGTTGTCATTGTCATAATTCCAAAAAAAGGTAAAAAAACAATTGTCATAATAAGTATAAAACTTATCCCAAGAAGATATATATAAAAAAAAAAGAAGTTCAAACGACAATCATAAATCGAGCATCAGGAAGGAGACAATATGCATAAATATTTGACATAATATATGAAAACACTAATGCTGGACTGAGAGCAGCTACCTGCTGACCACACTGGCACCGTTCAGCTTCTTCTTGTCCTCTTCGGGACAAACTGAACTCACAGCAGCTCCTGCAGCAGCAACACAGACACACTCATAAAACATTATTGACGTGTTTGGTGCAACGGCTGCGGAAAATGTTTCCTTTGCTGATTCCAGGTTAATCTACCTTTAAAAAATAAATAAAATACAGCAGCAGAAGATGTAAGTCACTGAGTGTTTTTTGCTAATTAGGAGGTTGCAGAAAAGGTCGGTAACGCGATGAAAACTGCTCACCGGTCACTTTGCTCAGGCTGCTGACCATCATTGAACTGCTTTCATTAGATTCCACAGACAGCATGACAAGAATCTAAAGAAACAGAAACATTTCTTCAGGGGATTCACGAACGATTAAACGGCCTCGCAAAAGCATTCATAACCCCTTAAACCTTTGTGCATTTTGTCACATTATAGCAAAAATCTTCAAAGCATTTCATTTAGATTTTATATAACAAACCAACTCATAGTAGTTGTTCCTGAGTTGTCTGGTTGTGATGAGCTGTCCTCGTTGTTCTCTAATGTTCTCTAACGAGCTTTCGAGGCTGCTCTGTTTATAACGAGATCAAACTACAGTATACTATTCACGGATTAAACTTCCTCTGGAGGCAGCTGGCTCTAATGGAGGTTCAGTAAAGGGAGCTGAATATATATGCGCACCACGTTTCTCTGATTTTATTTAAAAACCAATGGATTCTTTTATAACTATGCGCCACTATTTCACAAAATACTGTTGAAATACATTGAAGTTTTCAGTAATAAGCGTCTTTGTTTGTCAATGCAACATACATCCCAATGAAACCCTAACCCTTTAACCCATCCCTTTTAGGGAGGGTCTTGCTTAAGGACGCAGAGGGGCAGTATGCGGGATTCAAACCAGGGATCCTACGAACCTCCTTAGTTGCTCTAATGTGACCAAATGTTGCAAAGTTCAAAAGCTATGAATACTTTAGCCAGAACTTAGTTAGATATGCGACTGTAGATTAAGCTCAAAGGAAATTATTGTATGAAAACGGACTTTCCCTGTGCCGCCATCTCCTTTTCTGCTTTGCAGCCGTTCGGCCAAAAGCTGCTGAAGTTTCAGCAGCTTGAAGTTGGGTTCTTCCTTCTTGTGGCTGAGGAAGAGGACGATCTGCAGCCTCTTCAGCAGCTGCATCAGGCCGGCATCTGCACACGCCTCAGCTGCTTTGGTCAGGTACTCTTAAAATAAATCACATGACACACCAAAAATGGTCCACTTCCTCTTATGTGTGTTTTGAATTTACAAATTTAAAAAAAAGAAGAAGAAAAAAAAAAAGAACAATTTTGGTTTCTTTATATTTAGCCTTGATTGTGTGTGGCTCCCACTTAAGTACCGTAGGTTTCCGACATTTCTACCTTTGATTTAACCTGACGAGCCAGATGAATTTTGTTCTGCTTAGCTCCGCCTAGCTTCACTCACATCCATCTGGGACATCGCCCATAGAGAGTGATTTCTCCAACCAGTTTTAATGTCCAGCCAATCAGGACGCAGGGCTGGAGTTTCATAGATGTGACGTAGTGGAGAAGCAACCGTGACGTGAGACTGTTTTGATTCAGACAACAATGGCGGCTCGCGTCGAGGAAGCAAGCGTTAACATTGATGCTGCTATTTCTTCCGTGTTGTCCAATCTACCTAAAATTGTTTAATTAAAAAAACATCAGAGAACGGCTCTGAAGGCTTTTGTTGGTGGAAACCATGTTTTCGCCCTTCTCCCGACCGGATTTGTCAAGTTTTGTTTTTTCCTGCGTCGCTCTCATCAGCGTCACGGGTTAGCTTCGGTGTGAGTGGTTGAAATAGCACGTCGATAAAGATGACAGACAAGTGGCTTATCCAATCATATGCAAGGATTTTTGATAAGGCCCAGCCTTCTGAAACGCCATTCCTATGGACCTGTTCCAGATGGATGACTGGAGCTAGGCGGAGCGAAATTCATTTGGCTAGGGTCAGGTTACCTTTGATTAACTTTAAAGGAGATTTTACAGGCAGCGGCTTTAACAGAGAGCCTGCAGGGAGACGTCAGGTCATACTGACCCACAGCGACGCTCAGGTCACACTTCAGCAGCAGCTCTTTGAACGTCACCAGCACATGGATCAGAGCAGCCAGGTTAAAAAGCCGCTCCTGATCTGCAGCCAGAAGAACAAAAGATTTTTGTTAAAAAAAAAGAAGAAGATAAAATCAAAGACAAATGAAAAGAGAGGCGAGCCATTACCCTTGACGTGCTCCGTGCTCTCTGCCGGCGTCCTGCAGAGGGCCCTCTCCTGCTGTTTGAGGAGGAAATGGCTTTGGTCCGGGGCCAAGCAGCTGAAGTCTCCCCACGAGGAGAAGTTGAGCCCCAGCTGTCTGGCAGAAGCCAGACGGGGCCGAGCGAAGGCCAGCAGCTCGGCGTAGGCCCGCCGCTGACTTTCTGCAGGCCGGCATCAACATTCAACATTCAGTGTGGTCGGCAGGAGAAGTACTAGTAGTTTCTGATTGCCGGCAATCGGTGCCACACAGTAACATTTTTAAAGCCGTTAAATTGCTGTTTCTGAGTCCTACGTTGCAGCTGAGGGAACATTTTTATGGACGTCTAGAGAACAGCTGAGGTAGAGTAAATGTGCACCTGTTGGCTGAACCTGGATGACTCCGCTGTTACGTTTCTCCTGAAGGTTCGAGTCTTCAAGCCGACTCATCCTCAGAGCGGTGGGGGGATGCTCTCTGCAAACGTCTCCTCTCTCGGCGCGGCTCACGTACGCTGGCTTCCTGTCAGCCGTCTGCGTCTCCTCAGGAGGAGGCTGCTGCTCCTTCTCTGGAGTCGGATGCTTCGCCTCTCCTGCCGCCGCCGACAGGACGGAAAGGGATTACAGAGAAACGATGTTGGCTTTTACTCTGCAGAAAACAGAGCTTCTGTCTCCGCGGTGGCACGATTATCCAACAAACAGCTTCAATGAATCTTTGGATGTTCTTGAATCCACACGTGGCCAGAAATATATAAATATGGACCACCACAAATATTAAATTTGATTTCCCTCAGTGAACTATGCCTCACCAATGTATTTCTAGCATCAACGACCTTCTGGCATCATTCTCATAAGATATCTGAACACTTTTCCTGGCAGAGTTTGGTTTTTTTTGTTTCCTTTCACTCACCTTTTATAGAGGTTTGAAAAAAATTTTGTTGAAGTTGGTTCTGCTTAAGATAAATAAAAATAAACTGTTCTGAAGTGTGTCTGGGGTCAATGTCCTGTTGTTACATCCAGAGATGTCCAGGTTTCAAATATTTAGATGAAGCTTTGAGGAGAAATGAAAGATTTTGCCATGACGATTTTGCCATGACTCAAAATTGTGATATATTTCAACCACAATTGCGATTGTGATTTAATTATTAACTTTTCTCTGCACTAACCACAAGCAATAAAAACTATGCTTGTACACAAGGACTATTTAAAACAAGAAATGTAACTGTTTTTATTAATCTGAATGTTATTACTCAGGACATTAGCTTTTAATTGAGTCGGACATCAATCCTTGACCTCGAGCCTTTTGTAAAGAGACCAACCGGTTTAGATGAACTCTACCAAGTCTGCCAAGAAGAGAAGGAAAAATATCCGGAGAGAATTATGCGGAAACATCTTGATTGTTGCAAAACAAGTGCGTGCAGGAGGTTGAAACCTGCTAACGGACATTTAACCAAATACTTTGACTCTGTCGGGAATAATAATAATAGTGAAGAAAATACTAACTAAGTAAATTAATAATAATAATAATAATAATAATAATAATAATAATAATAATAATAAAGAAATACTAACAAAATCAATTAATAATAATAATAATAATAATAATAATAAAGAAATACTAACAAAATATTAATAATAATAATAATAAAGAAAATACTAACTAAATAATATATATATATATATATATATATATATAATTTAAACTTGTACATCTAATTAGTTTTACCATTGAAATTGTTTGTTGTTTAATCATCTCCCACTGAAAAGGAGGATTTAAATAAATCATTAAGAGGTCTAAAATCCGTCCCCAGGTGAGTGCATGTAAACTTTTCACCGTCCCAGTCATTGTAATTACTTTGTCTTTCTGTCAAATGTTAAAGTATTAATGCATCCATCTACTTCTGATGGGATGATTCGATATTTGTCAGAACGTTTAAGCGTTTTTAACCTCATCAGAGGGAACAGAAAAAGGATACTAACCAGTATTAGAGAAGATTTTGGTAAAACCTTGAAGACTGTGTGCATCTTTTACACTTGAAAAAAACAGTGAATATTTCTGTTTAAAAGCTTTTCTTTGGTTAAATTGTCACCGCTTGCTGTAGATTCTGTTCTCATGCTTTATTTTGTTTGACGTTTTGCTAACGTCCGGATAACGCTGGTGACGACTTCATTAACACGTCACACATTCAACACAGGCTCCAATACGCTAATAAAGTCATTCTTGAATTTCTGGCTACATGATGATTTATTGAGTTTATTGAGTTTGTAAAATATTCTTTCTCTGGGTTTTTACGGTATTAGAGGCTCGTTTTTTACACAGTAGGCAAACAGGAAAGGGGGTTTGAGCGAGGGGGGACGGCATGCGGTAAAGGACCTCAGGAATTGAACCTGGATCCGCCATCGGAGCACGCCCCATATGATGAATTTTTATCCGTGACTACGTCCTTCTTATCGTGCTAACTATTGTTTTAGAATATTGTCAATGGTTCCACAAGCTTTTTCAGGCATTGTGTTGTATAATAATGCATAATGTATAATTACAAGTATAAAGTAACTGCTGAGAAGGAAATGTTTTATTAAAGGAACAGATGAATGTCTGACTGCACCTGCAGACTCAGAGATGCCTGAAGCTGGAGATGTTGCGCCGGCTGAAGGAAGCTGCTGTGTCCTCAGCATCAGGAAGTCGGACAGAGGGTCGAGGTTTTTCTCTGGCTCAGGTTTTGTGTAGATCAAACTCCTCGGATTATCGCCGACTTGTGATCTTGTGGGCAGAGTCCACTCAGAACTGTGGGCGCTCTGCCGGGTCTTGAACCCATCATCGGCGACGGGCACCAAGGACGAGCTCTGAGACGAGTCGACAGCGTCTTCCTGTTGGAGGTGGGCTTTGTTTGGAGAAACCGCATCGACAAGTTCTACTGAAAAACAAAATGTAAATATCAAATAATAATTTTTTTTTTGATACAATCGTAATACTGTAAGACACGGTCCAAAAAAATACCTTTATACAAATCCTCGTCCTCCTCGTCTTCAGGTCCCAGACTTCTGAAGTCTTCCTTCTCGACCTTTCTGTCTGTAGGAACCTCAGACATCATCCTCTCCACGAACTCGAGCCTTTTACCCACAACTATCTCTGGGCTTTCTGGCTTCAGCTGTAGTTCCAGTTTGGCACTGCTTACATTTTCTTTTTGTAGTTCGATGACTCTCATGGCTTCACACAGAGGTTGGAAGCCCGCAGCTGGTTCACATGAAGGAGGCTCTGTGAGAAAATATAGGAGAGTTCGGCAAATCGTTTGTGGATTAAAGAAGACACTGAGTCTGAAAAACGACAGATAATACTAATTTATTAACTCGTTTATTTAGAATCAACACAAAAATTAACACTTCAAATAAAAGGAAAGAGTGATTAAATCAAATCACTTTATTAATCAAGAATTTACTTTGTTATTATCTAATTAAGATCTACTCACTATTGATTAACAGAAATACAAATAATACAAAATTGTTTTACAAAATTAATTTAAAGGGACATTTTTATTAAATGTTGTTTACTGAAACCTAAAAATGCATTGATTTTTTTATGTTACTCAGGAATGTAAAACATAACTATTATAGTCTAGTTTTTAGGTCCATCTCTGAACTTGTGTCTGCCTCACCAAATATTTAATTATGTAAACACATAATGGGAACAAAGCTTCTTGATTCTTTAATTCTAGGATTTAACTTTAAATTGGTTGGGTACATTTTGGAAAAAAATACTACCTGGTCTTCAGAACCAGGTAGGAATCAGCTTATTTCTGGTACAGGTTGTTTGATGGCAGAGCGGTTCTCTGGATGACATGAGGACCAGATAATTAATTTAACCATGGAAAACTCCCCATGACGACGAATTGAAGATGACGAATAAACGCTGAAGGAACCCTACACAAAATATCTGTATTTCAATTAAAGGACAATGGAAACCAAAATTAACAACCAATTGCAGGCAAGTCTTGTTTCTAATGGATTAATTAAAAAATCTCAGCTCCTTGGAAAACTGCCCTTTCAGTGGAAGAGCCGTCGAGAGGCAGTGATCAACCAATCAGAAGAGGAGTTAGGGTCTATGACGGCTACATTGATGATAAATAGATTGCATTATTATTCCAGAACACCTAATTTAGACATGAGAGGAGCTTCATCTCAGTCTAGAAACTCACTATTTTAGCCTTAAAAATAATAATAGGATAGTTTTACATCTCACCCTTTAAATGTAATTATTTCATGGAATAAAATATATCTTCACATTTAAAGTCTGCCAAAAATCTTTTTCTCAAAAATGTAAAGGTTATTTGTGTATCATCTTCATAGTATTTATATTTCTGCGAGAGCAAATAAATATTATTAAGATAATTTCTAACAATTGACAAACATTATCAAAAAGGTGCAAATTATGCCATACAGTATGAATTCTCGTTAAACAATTTTTTTTGTCTGATGCTCTTTCCTTTTAAAATGGCGGCTTACTTTATAATAAATTCCCACCACAAGTTAATTCCTTCAATTTCAAAATCTTCCTCCAGAGCAGAAGACAGGATAGTTTTTATGCCTCTGTGAAAAGTACTAATAAAGCTTAAGGAATATTAAGGGATATAGCGACACCTGGTGGTCAACAGAGACTACAGCTTTTCTTCAATATTGAGGTAACACTACACTACAATCTTTATCATTGTTTAACCATAATGAAATTCTGGTTTCCTGACTTAGGTTTTTATTTTAAAAGTCCATAATGCTGACATTTTCTACACAAAAAAAAAACAACATACACATAAAAAAATAACTTTCCTAATTCTATTGTTCTATTGTAATATCAGGATATAATAAAACATACTTTTGTGTGGCAGGTGGGTGATGTCAGCGATATAAAAAACTAATAAAACCAAACAGAGAAGTATAACTTTTCTGGTTAAACTGAATTTAGCTGCATGGCTCTTTATTGGTATTATGTGATTCCTTTTGTTGAATGAATGATGTGATGGAGTAACGTTCTGTTATCTTCTAGTACTAAAGTGGTGCTTTTTAAACGCCTGATACAGATGCTGCTACCTGACAACAGAAAGCGCAGCACAGAGGTCAGATGCTTCTCTGAGCTCCACAGCGTTTTCTTCATCTCGCACCGAGTTCTCGCTGACAACAAGGATCTGCAACACAATCACTATTGTTACATTTTTTTAAATGCATTCACACACGGAGGGCGTCACTTTGTCACACAGATGTAGGAGGCGAGTCTTCCTCATCTGTGCAGCGAAAATTAGCTGTTTGAACTTCAAAACGGAAGAACTACGCACATCGGGCCAAACGGGGGCAGCTCTTCTTCCTGGAGATGCGACGTTGAGAGACTGATGTGGTCGGTGTTCTTCTTAGGAGTCGGGCTCAGAATGACGTCCAGCTCAGCTCCAGCTGGAGACACAACCTCCCCTTAAAGAAACAACATTTTCAGCCCACGTTAGCTACGTTTACATGGACAAAAGTAATAGGGATAAACAGCTCATTCAGAAATTGTAATCCAAATGAGAGCGGTGGTTTGTGCCGCTTGGTAATCCGATCAACGTGCGTAGAAACGCTCGTCAGGCTCGAGTTATTCTGAATGTGGCAAAGTGACGCGAGTGCGCCCGACGTTAACGTGACGTATTTCAGCGTATTTGGTATTTGGTGAGTGCCGGAAATACGTCAGGATGTAAAACTGTTTAGCTCCCGATACAACTGTTCTGTTTGAGAAAATAAAAGAGCTCAAAATTGGTAATTCCTCGTTAACGTTTCAACCGTAATTAGAACATCATGCAAGTCCATCCTGGGCACTTGGAAGACAAACAAACTCCTTTAATACTGCTTTGTTTGCTATTTTTTGTTGTTTAGCAAAGAAGGAAGTACTTCTTCTTCTGTGTTCTTTTTTAGGGTAATTTGATAACTGCGCATGTCATTAGTGGTTTTATTCTGAATAAAGTCAGGTCTCGAGGTCGAGGCAGATGACCGTTCATACTGAGCCTGGTTCTGCTGGAGGTTTTCCTTCCCGTTAATAGGGAGTTTTTCTTCCCACTGTCGCTTCATGCTTGCTCAGCATGAGGGATTGCTGCAAAGCCATGTACAATGCAGACGACTCTCCCTGTGGCTCTACGCTTCTCCAGGAGTGAATGCTGCTTGTCGGGACTTTGATGCAATCAACTGGTTCCCTTATATAGAAATATATCAATCTGTATAATCTGATTGAATTTAACTTTGTAAAGTGCCTTGAGATGACATGTTTCATGAATTGGCGCTATATAAATAAAATTGAATATCTATCTATCTATCTATCTATCTATCTATCTATCTATCTATCTATCTATCTATCTATCTATCTATCTATATATATATATATATATATATATATACGTTGTTTATATATCTGGGGCATGTAACGAAAATAATTTCCGTCTGGGATTATTAAAGTATTTCTGATTCTGATAAACACGCACATTATGATCAGATTAATTGATTGTGTGCCCATATAAACGGCACAATCTGATTATTTACTCCGAATACATTTTAATCCGATCGTAAAAATCTTGTGCATGTAAACATAGCTATTGCCGTTTGATTCCAGATTGCAGGTGTTTTCTGTGCTTTACTGAACTATACCTGAACACTGTAGCTCGATCAGTCTTCCACTCGTTGAGCTTTCTTTTCTGTCTTCCTGCCGTTCATCAAACTGAGAAATATCCACTGAAATTCCTGAGAGGGTCGCTTCAGAAAAGGAGAGAAAACTAATTTGATTTCCGCTCGCAATTCTTATCCGACGCTAAATTATTCCCATCTCTTACTCACCTATGCGAAGCAAATCCAGGACAGGCCGCTGCTCCCCCAGCGGTTCTGGAAAACTGCTTAGACGGCCACAGACTGTGGAAAAGGCTGTGTAGTTTCGTGGGCTGAGCTGGAGACTGTCGACTACAGGAGGTAACAGCAGAGACTGCATGTGGAGAAGAGACAGAACCATTGTAATGTTTTTAAAGCGAACTAACGTGTATGTTGGTGCTGTCCTGTGTTAAAACAGAAAAAAGTAGTGCATAAATCACAAGTGGACAAAAAAATTACACGTTTTTTTTCTGCTTTTTTTTTTACAACTAAATACCTGAAAAGTGTGGTGGACAGGTGACTTCTAAGGACTGTATATGCAATATTTGTTGGCTTACACTTGTTATGAATACACAATATACCAATTTTATAAAAAACTTTTTATATTAAGTAGATGATGCGACGGTAAAACGGCTCGGTTTTGATAAGAAAGATTACTGTCAGAAATTACATATTGGATTAATGTTTTCAGAATAAACCTGCTGATCTTTCTACTTTTTCATTATTATTTTTAAAAAAAAAAAATATTTTTAGCACCTTTTCCAGGAGCTTGAGGCTTGGCAAATCACAAGGAGCGTTTTCATACACATTTACCAGAGTAATTTCACTTTCAACACGCTTATACTTTCCCGGGGCATTGGTCCCCCGACCCAAACTTTACTTTGCTCTGCTTTCTCGGGGCTTGTTGAGGGGGCGGGGTTGTGTGCAGCAAGAAAAACTGTCCCCGGCAGTTTATAAACCTATCCATTTTATAGCCTTAAGTTTTCAAACAAAGTTGTTTCAAGATGATTTTAGACGAGAAAGTACATCTGTGCGGTCAGTTGATCAGGATTATGAGGCGATTTTAATTCTGGTTGGACTTGTCGGGGCGGCAGAGACCCGCTGACAGGCTGGCCTTGCCGGGGAAACCAGCTGCTGCAGCGTTATTACTCAGCAAAGTCACTATAATAGGCTTACTAAGTTAGTGGAAAATATCTGCACCTAACAGATATCAAATGTGAAAACCTCGGCTGGATGTTTTCAGTGCTTTGAGTTTATTATAAAGTATTTCGCTACTGTGTATGTGTGTGTGTGTGTGTGTGTGTGGCAGAGAAAGAGGAGGAGCGTTTAACCTTCATAAAAAGTAATTTTGCTGAATTTAAAAGCCACAGCAAAATTTAAAGCAAGTTTAAAGTTACGGTACTAATAAACCGTCCGCGTTGAATTCGCCGTGGCAGAGGAAAAAATTAAACTTATAAAGATCTTAAGATCAGTCCTGTCTACCCTCTTCTGTCACCCCGCCTGGGACTTTAAATCCTGGAGCTTTCAATGGAAATGGGGCTAATATATGATTTCTGGTGTCGATAAGAATTTGAAGATTTCATTATTCAGTTGCAATCTCTACTGTAACCAGAAGCAACTAAAATCCTATATGTAGGAAGGATCCTCAGACAAAAAGAGGAAATCTTTATTCGTCATTGCACTTGTACATTCCAACAATATTTTTGTCTTCCACCTTTAACTCATCCCTTAGTGCAGGAGTTCACAAAGTCCCGAGATGATTTTAGTTATGTACTAGTAAGATTTAGTTTGTCCTTATATGTGAAACCGACGTCAAAGTAAAACTTCTTATAACAATACTACTTTATTCTCATAATCCCCACACCCCCAAAATAAAAAGAAATGGGGTAATTTATGGGGTCCCAGGCTGAAAAGTCTGGGTCCCCCTGCCTCAGGGAGCACTGGGCAGCTTTATAGCGCCCAGGCAGCAATCTGGGGTTAATGGTCACACTCAATGACCGATTGTGGCAGTCTGCGGAGATCAAACCAGCAACCTGCAGCCTTCTCTGAACGCAAGCGCGCTGCTCCGACCACTTAGGCCACCACAACAAACCAGGGGAACAATTTCATTTAGCCAACAAATTGAATTATTACTCATGGTGCATGTCAGAAAGCTCAGAGTATGAATACTTTTGCAAAGCGCTGTACCTCTGCCTCTAAGAGCGGCTGCTTGACAAACTGTTCCTGAACGTCTCCACGCGTGTCGGCGCCGACGCCGGCGGCGGCTGGAGGCTCCTGATAGGACGCACATCGTCTGAAGCAGCTGCGATAAAAACGTAGTTCAGCTAACGTGGAGCTCTGGAGACAGAAGGAGATTTTAAGAGTTTGATGCGAAAAGCAACTGAACATGGAGTCCTCGGAGATGGCGATTCCTGTGGAGTTCAGCAGAGGGTCAGCCACGGGAAGCGTCTTCAGTCTGGACAGTTTGGCTGTCAGAGACGGCAAATGTCTTTTGAACTGTGCCAGCAAATCCAGAGTCATGAGCTCCTCGGGGAGAAAGAGATCTACGGAAGTAAACAAGTTTTGAGAGAATAGAACGGATGAATACATTTTCTGGATATTTGAAAGACAAAAAATAATTTCTTACCTTTGGTCTTACTGTCTGAACCTTCCTGGTCAGCTGTCCGCTTAGAAAATCTTTCCTGACATGCATCATCGATCTGCTTATTCAAACAAACAAACTGCTCCTGGTCTAATGAGTCAGGGTTAGAGCTGGGGACAATCTCCTCGTCTGCTTCCACGGTAAATCTGAAATTTTACGCAGCTGCTTGTAAAGTGTCTTTAAAAACATCACAGGGTTGCATTTGTCACATTTTAGTGCTGTTAAAAACCTTTCTAGTGAATGAACAGGTTGATTCTTCCCTCCAAGGTCTTCAAGAACTGAACCACTGATGAAGAGACGGCAGGAAGAAATCACCTTTCCTGTAAATTATAATAGGAATCAATAGAAATCCATTAGGAACTGAATAAATCCAGGAATTCCCCAGTAAATGTTATTTTTTTCTGGGGGGGAAAAAGGAAGGATGGAGAAATTATTTCTGCATTGTGTTGAATTGTGGAGCGACTGTGGCTCAGTGGGCATGGTCGTCTTACAATCCAAAAGGTTCTGGGTTGGATTTCAGCTTCCCCCTGACCCATGTCGATGTGCCTCTGAGCAAGGCACTTGACCCCAAGATGCCTGCAGAACGGTGCATCGGTGTAAGAGTGTGTGCGTGCGTCAGTGAGTCTGCCTGGATGACCTAAAGCGCTTGGGGTGGTCGGTGTGATTACAAAAGCGCAATATAAGTTCAGTCTATTTACCATTTTAAATAATTAAAATATTTAAATAATCTGCTGAGAGATCAACTGCTTCAAAGCCTGGGTGCAGCAATCAAGGAGTCCACAGCTGTTCAGTTACCCATGCCTTTTCTAAGTAATCCTGGATTTGAAACTTTTAAAATATTTTAGAAATATAAATGCCTCTTCTCCGTAAATCTCAATGACTACGTTCACATAGACGACAGTAATCGAAATAAACGACCCATCGGAATAAAAATGTGTCATGTAAACAAGCCAGTCGAAATATGATGATCGGATTAAGCTCAATCAGAATGAAATTGTATTCTGAATGGTTTGCGTTGATTTGTAATCCGATCAACGTGCGTGAAAAACGCTCGTCAGGCTCAAGTTATTCAGAATGTGGCAAACTGACCCCAGTGCGCATTGTGCCCGACGTAAACGTGACGTATTTCTGTGATGTTGAGTGGCGGAAATACGTCAGAAAGCCGGGGATCCTGACAAAACATTTCTGTTTGAAAAAAATAAAAGAGCTCAAAATTGTTGCTTACTCAGCAACATTTCAACTGTAATTAGAACATTGTGCAAGTTCAGTCTGGGCTCTTGGAAGACAAACAAACTCCTATGATACTGCTTTGATTACTATTTTTAGTTGCTCAGCAAAGAAGTACTTCTTCTACGTTTTCTTTTGGGAAATTTGATAACTGCATGTCAGAGTGAATAAAGGTGCACATTATGATCGGATTAATTGGTTGTGTGCTGATATAAACGGTACAATCCGATTATTTAATCTGAATACATTTTTATCTGATCGTACATTTTTTTGCATGTAAACGTAGCTGATGATCCTCTAAAACAATATCTAATTCCATTGGACCGAAGACAGCTCTTTAACTTTATAACTCTATAATTTCTGAATGTTGCCTTTTATGATGCTAAAGAAATCCAGTTTCAATTCTTGTTTACATAAAAACAGATTGGTTTGTTGATGTAAATGAGTCAAAGCCCAGATCTTATTTTGAATTTGCCATGAGTTAAATGGGACACTATCTGTAGAGTCAAGTCCCGAGGGCAGAGCTTCATCTAACTGTCAAAATTTGAAGTGTAGTGTGAAACACCAACAACCAGCAGGAATTGATCTGACATGGTTAACTACTTCAGAAGCGGATTCAGTTATTAAAGGAAGTCTTGCATGTTTTTTTTTTTTCATAATTAGCAAAAAAATAAAAATTAAAAAATAACTCAGACCCGCTAAACTCTAAATTTCATCACCGTTAGACAATTATTCATCCAAATCTATTTTTCACTCGCCCCTTCGAGAATCTGTTTTCCTTGTACAATGATCCCTGTTTATCTACTGAGGCTGTTTGGTTTAGGCAGGTATTAATTAAATATTCATCATTTGATCTTATAAAGGTCAGTTTGTCAGAGTCTTGTTACAAAATGGCTCCAAGAACCTGCCTTAAATAAGTTTTTACGGGCCAGGAGACTTATTAAAAAGAGTGAATCAGAGCCACTGAGTGACCATGAGCTCAAGAATTTGAAGTGTTTGTTAATTAGAGCATGCAGTCTTAACAGCCCTTACTTAGCACACATATGAAGCATAGTGGGCTGTCACTTGTATCTATTCTTGCCAGCCATGTCATATTATTGAGATGGAAAGACTGCTTCCTGGTCCACTCCTATGAACTGGATTTAAGATCCAAGACAGAAATAATAAGATTCACTTGATCAACTTTTGGGTCCTTTCATGAAATACTTTATTTTTAATTCTTTAACTTAGATCAGTTCTCTACCTTCTATATCTAGCTTTGTGATTGTCCCACTCTATAAACAGTAATACATTTTTTTCCCCTTATTTTTCCTGTAACATGTGTTTTGTACCAGAAAACCATGTTGGGTCATGTGTTTTCTTTGAGTTCAGGATCATAACAGGATGTCCAGCTCAATGACATTTGATAAAAGCAAAAGAAAATGTTAGAACATCTTAACATTTGAATCTCAAAAAGGCATAATGTAACAGTTCCTCCAAAAGTTAAGGATTTCTTAGTATTTAGGTCTACTGCGCCCTCCCTGGGCTTGTCCTCATTTACTCTTTTTAGCTAAAGTCTGCTGTTTGTGATATTCCAACAATACTTAAAGGTCACTTAAAGACTGTCTATTCAAACCATTATTGGTTCACAGACCAAACTCCTGACAACTGATAGCAAACACACAGCTGGACGGTTCTTTGCCATGTTGTCTTTGAACAAAGAAATATTGAAATGACAGTTTATTTCCAATATATTTTGCAGCCCTAAATAAATCCTTTGATAGATGCATGAAGGCATCTTTGTATTTGGTTAACCTCGGATCCACGGCATCCTGTAGGTGACATCAGGGACCCTTCCACTGTGGGGGTACAGGTCACTGCCACCAGTTAAATAAGGTGTTGGCAGTGCCAGTAAGTTCAAAGTGACCTTCAGGGTGGTGCTGGTCTGTACAAAGGAGGCAAAATAAAGAAATAATTAGAGATGATGTCAAGAAAAGATGACTCAAAACTAAAACTATAACCAAACCTCACCTCAAACACATAGTCAAGTGCTTTAAATCGGATGGCAGAGAAGATCTCAGGTGGGGCACAGTCGCTCCTTTCACACCTTTAAAGAGTAAAAACAAGATTTTGTGAAGACAGGATTATATAGCTCATCTCCTTAAACAAGGTACAAAATTGTGGCTTTTCACCCTACATGAATAAAGTTTGCCCAATAAGTAAAAATAATTAGCTCATTTAGCTAGCTAGCTGCTTTCTCACTGTAAGCTAACAGCTGACATGTTGGCTAACCTTGAAAAGTGACTTTTTTTTTTTACTTTATCGAACAGAAATACATTTTTAACGTAAATATTTTTTCTTGTACTACATTGTCACACAATATCAAACTTACATGACTGATTTGAGAGGTTTTTTCCCAGTATAAGCGGAAACGATGAGGCCGTGCGAGTTTAACAACAAAGATTGTCTGTTGAGGTTTGGTGGAGTGATGCGCGCTCGGACGATTTAAATAAATCACTGCAGCAAAACACAAGCGGAACAAAATTGACTATCTATTTTAGTATTTTGTAAATAAAATCTATTTTGTCAAAAATATTGATATTATGCTTTTAAAAATGCTTCTATTAAATGTAAAAAACAATAATCAGGTTACTTTTATAAAGGAAAAAGTAATATTGATAATTAATAGGTTAATAGAACAAGTTGCAACATATGTGAGAGAATGATTTACTAAAACGTTCTCCATTGTTCTAACCCTAAATTTAGAGCCTTACCTTATCTGAAACAAACTACAGCAACAAACATTAAATGATGAATTAATATTTCTAAGAATATATTTCAGTTAGGTAGTTTTACGTTGGTACATATATCTGCCGCTAGCAAACCACTTGATATTACATCTATCTGTATTTCTAATGTTTTAATATTTGAAAATATGTTTGTCAATCTGTGAAACAGTTGATAAAACATAATGCCATTAATCTCAAGTACACAGCGAAAGGAAAGAATTGGAAAAATAACTGATGTGAAACCAATGAACAGCAAAAATTATTTATGTTTTCTACTTTAAATATGGTATGTTGTTGCACAATCTACAATTTAAAAGTTGCAGAAAAAAGAGAAAATGATCAGAAAGTCAAATAATTCGGAAGAATCTGAAATAATCGATCTTATAAATTATATTGTAAATCAAAATAGCAAAAGTCACTGTAACAAATCTTCAGCAGAACAAATTATTACTTAGATATACTTTAAAACCGAAACACATACCCAAGATTGGACTTGTTTCTGTTTTTCCAGGATAAAACTCTTTTATTTAATATCACTAGATGTCACTATTCACCACAAAATCCAAACATAGCTGGAGTATAGAGATTACCAGGGTGCAAATAAAAAAATAAAAAATAAAAACTTCTACATACTCAGTTCACGATTAAAGTGGTTTTTAGTCACCTAATCACGTCATTCTTTCTAATTAATTTTAACTCATGTCTGGGTGTGAAGAGTTTTTCTTCCTTTCACCAAACATTTGAGGTCATCGCTCTAATGTTGTAAACTTTGGTCAACGACCTGATTGGACGGTTTGAGAGCTTGTGTGCTCTTAAACGTCTATGTTTGGGTTTTACATGTCTTCCATCAAGGTGACAAAACCCCTGCGTTTAACAGGCCGGTGGTTGGAGACGTCATCCTCTGGGGAAGTGTGTTTTCACACTGAGGTGATGACCTCCAGATGAATTCTCACTAACGCGTCGCTCCAACGAGCGTGGGCTGACTCCGCTCTTCTTTCGTCATCACCGTCCTTCACTACCAGAAGATTCATGAAACACAAAATGATTAAATTCATTTCTTTAAACTTGCCTTTAAGTAAAAGTGATTTAAAAGACAGAAGAGCACTACCAACTGAAGAAGTTACACTTATTCATTTTAAGAAATTACATAGATTGTGTTAAAACAACTTTATATATATATATATATATAAACAAGCCACCCTAAAAGAGATTCTGTGATTTCTCTTGATAGAACTCAAATCACCTGAAAGGTTTCAAGTCTCAAAAGAACAAAAGCTTTTTTGTTTATTTTTTAATTTAGCACATTATTGTAAATTGTAAAGTTAAATTACAAAATCCATTCAAAGACATGTTTGCATTTGATTCACTCCTTTTTTTATTTGTATATTTTCATTTTATATCTTCTGCTTTCAAATGTAGCTAATTACTGCACTAAAGATTTAATGTTATAGTTTTATGCCTTGGCATTTGACACAATGAAATATTTTTCAAACTGTTTAGATGCTTCATGTACCATTTTGTTAATTATTATTTTATTTTTTATTTTTTAGGTTTGTTTGGCAGAAGCTAGATTAAGATTTCTATGATGACTTTACCTTTGGTCACATAAACTATTAGTTACAGTATAAAAAAGATCATTTCAACTGTGTCTTTATGTTTAGGGAATTGACCAACTAGGTTAACCAAGCCTGACTTTCAAGATACACACTGACCCTTTTGTTTCTTGTCACCCCTGTTAATGATGTGTAAAAGATCTTAAAATGTATTCCTCTATATTTAAAATAATTTTACAGATTTTTTTTTTAGATTTTCTTTATTTCAGCTTGTAATTGAGTACATTCACTTGGGGATAAAAAAAACAACAACAACATTGTGGCATAATTATTGGTACCACTTTTCAATCAGATGCCTGGGTCCTCTCTTATGCTCCCTCCTCTTCAGCTCGCACCCTGGCAATGGAAGATGCTCTTCAACCATGTTTACTACAGCATTATCATGCTTAAAAACATGACAACAACTCCTTTTGGGTTTGCTGATCAAGTCCAGCAGAGATGTCCTGGTTTTCTTGGTATTACATAATGCAACACACTCTAACAAGGTTCCCAGGGTCATTGGAAGAACAACAGGCCCACAGCATCTCATATCTGCCGCCGTACAGTGGGCAGGAGGTGAATTTTCACATAATCCTCCGTTGTTTCACTATAAACCCACTTCAGTGTTTGCTGTCCAAAGCACATGGCACCAGTTTCAAGTCTCAGAGTTTAGTAAATACCACATTACACACATTACATTACATTTATTCTTCATAGTAGGTGCACCTGGTCTGGCGTTCTGTTAGCTGTGACATGATCCAGTTAACAGAACCGTCTAATGTAGAAAAGATTCCTGGATCAATGTGTGGTTTTTTGTCTCTTATTGTGTCTCTTCTCCGTCATCTCTAACCCCCAGTGGGTCGAGGCAGATGACCGTTCACACTGAGCCTGGTTCTGCTGGAGGTTTTTCCTTCCCGTTAAAGGGGAGTTTTCCTCTTCACTGTCGCTTCTTGCATGCTCAGTAACCAAGCATGATTGCTGCAAAGCCATCAACAATGCAGACGACTGTCCACTGTGGCTCTACGCTCTTTCAGGAGGAGTGAATGCTGCTTGTCAAAACTTGATGCAACCTGCTGGGTTTCCTTAGATAGGACATATTTTTGACCAATCTATAATCTGATCCAATCTGTATAATCTGATTGAATTTGACTTTGGAAAGTGCCTTGAGATGACATGTTTCATGAATTAGCGCTATATAAATATAATGTAATTCCACTCAATTGAATTTATGCTGGTGGCAGAGTAAAGGCTTTTTTCTGTCACTTCTTCAAGATTACCTTGAGCTACAGATATTTTTCCTGCCTCCTCCTCGTCCTGTTGTGACAAATATCTGTTCCACGTCCCCTGCTGACGCTAAATGCTGCCATAGGTCTACATGAGGGTAAGAAGAAATGTGAGAACATTGTCCTTCCACACCTTTTGTTTTGCACTGGTTTTCCGAACTGGTTGCCTGTAAGTTTTTAGGATTGATTCTGAGTGTTGTTCATTATTTTAATGGCCAGGCACCTCCATGTGTAACAGAAATTTTACACAAGCATGTTCTCAGAAAAGGTGTGAGCACCAAACTCCAGTTGCATTTAGATGTTCCTAGAAGTTGCTTTGTGACCCGAGGAGATTTTTTTTCTGTTGTTGCTCCCAAACTCTGGAACAATCTTCCTCCTGAAAGGATGGTTAAAAGCTAGGATGCTTTTGAGTCCATCTCAAACACCCATCTTTTTCCTTGGCTTTTAATTCCAGTTGAGCAGACATAGTATGTTGATCTTATTATTAGTTTTTTATTCTTTTTACTGTTTTTGGTTGTTCTTTTCTTTTCGTTTACTTGTTTTATTGTATGTTTTTGTGTCTTGTTTCTTGGTTTTCTTTTAAATTCATGGACCTGTACAGCACTTTAGGTGTGTTAAAAGGTTGATTGAAATATGGTCAATCTCTTTTCTCAGTGTAGCATTAAGATTTGCTGTCTTAATGCCAAAAAGAGCCCATTTTTACAGGTGGAGCATTACTGCTTTCGCCATGGTGCTCTGCTTGATTCATATCTACAAAAAGCTTTTTTGGATATTACTTTTGGGAGTATTTCACGTTCAATGGACACAAAACGGGAAAGGTGAAAGAGAAAGGAAGGAAGAGGAAAAAGAGGAGGATAAATAAAGTAATATGGTTTATCATCGTACCAGAACCAGGACAAAAGGACGTGTTGAACGCCAAGGGAATTCATTCAACCACAGCTGTGTTGGGTGAAGCTGGGTGGAGTTAGGTTAAAGCTCTGGACTAAACCAGATCAGTATATTTGAGTGATCTGATATTTCCTGATATTTGGAGAATAATGCTCGGGGCAATCAAGAATCACACATGTTTATAATACAGCACAGAAAAAGGAGATTACGTGTTGTAAAGGTTTAGAGATAGCTGACCCGTACTACATTTTCTGAGGTTTCCAGTTCTACCGGGTCTACCTCCGCCCTGCATTTCTCTGTACGTTTCTCAAGGGTCTTCACTTTCTTTTCATTCCATCCTTGCATTGTTCTCACCTCCAGTCCTCTGGGTTGCACTAAGGTGAAGCCAGCTTCTCACATCACACTAAAGGCATTGTATCCTCCACCGGTCCACTGCAGGCACCCACGTCTGCTGCATGCAAGTCACACTGGGCTCCTAGGTTTTCATTGTTTGGAGATATGAGACCAAATTTTGCTCTAAAAAACTAGTTTCTGTGCTGCCACAGAGAACACAGATAGTGTTGTATTAAATATATCTGCAGGGATGAAAATGTTTTTTTCCTGCAAAATGTCAGTTTTAATCAGATTTCAAGGTATATTTATCTGTAATCTATAGTCTTCTGACCTCTTAACTGGCACGTTTCCTTCTTGAAATTACGCTTTAAAGGTTATTTTGGTTGAACTCATGACTGCCTTCAGTTGTTCTGCTTGGTGTCATGTTGCATTGCCCTTCTTGTTTGCAGAGGGGCTGGATTCCCCAGTGGCTCCTCCCCACCAAATACTGCCAAGGCCCTGCAGGACTCACCTGTGGAAGCTGGTGCAGCAACAACAGTCACTTTCACCACCAAGACGCAGCTCAGCTCAGCCTAGCCGAGCAAAGACAGACTCGCTGAAGCACATGTAAGTACTACTTTGAATTTGGTAAGTTTTTACATCAGATTTAACTCTCCACATGGAAACTTTTCTCAAAGGAGAGACCCCTCTGATCTAGATTTAATGCATTATATTCAGCATTATCTGACTTTTTGTAAGCTTTTTCTATGTCTGTTGTTTAAAGGGAATGCAGATCTGAAACGGTGAAAAATCAATAGTTACAACTCACATATACACAAGCATAATAATGCTACATCTCTCATGAGAGCAGTCGTAAGTCAATTAAGTGTGTAAACAAGCTCATTAGAAAATCATCACACCTTGCAAATATTAAATCATAGTAATAACCATTAACAGTGGGAAAAGGGATGATGATATGCAGATGTTAACACATATTTAAAATAGTTTATAATAGGGATATTCTCATGATTTTACTTGACTTTATATTCATTTTTTTACCATGGCGCTCAGAACATGAAACTAGTCAGAAATTTCTATACATTTCTAATTACAGTGAATGCCCCGTTAGGCCTAAACTTTGCATTTGATGTGTTTTTATTATTGGATCAATTCAATGATTCCACAAACTTTGATAAAAAAAAAAGATTTTATAGTAGTTTTTCTTTAAACAAATCCTGGACAAAATATACCTTAATACACACACACACACACACAGGCCCTTTCTAATATTAAGTCAAATGTCCCTAGGAAGTTGTGCAGAAAACTCAGAATTTGTAGCCATTTTGTAGCTTCTGGCATGCTTGTGGCTGGATATTTGATCACTGTTCTTGGCAGAACTGGAATAGTTCATTTAAACAGTTCCTGACACACAGTTCCTGACACAGGACCACCTTTTCAACAGATTGGTGAGAAGATGTGACCGTTTCAGGGGGTTAATGTCACTTTACATTAAACCAAAACCTGTTTGGATGTGTGTTTGATTGTCCTTTTAGAAACCTGTCCAACCTTCCACCATCGAGCTATTGATCTTTGGTAAAACTGAAAAATGTGGAGGTAGATCTTCTATTCTATCCATTTTGTGCAATGTACCAGTATGCCTGGCAGCAAAACAGACCCTCATCATGATACTTCCACCGACATATTAAACAGTTGGTAAAGTCTTCTAAAGGTCTTAAAGCCTCAACTTGACTCCGACAAACATTATTTTCTTCGTAGTGAAACCACTTTCTTCCCTCTTGGCCAAAACCCTGTCAGTTGATGTTAAATTGGCTTCTTTGTGTCCCTGACCAAAATGCTATTAAGAATGTGTGCACTTAAAACCAGGTCGTTGCAAGAAAAAACAAGAAATGTAATTGATTTCTACCAGTTCTGCTAACAAGGTCACTCAAATATCCACTTACAATTTTGATAAAAGCTTGTGTGGGGCTATAAAAAACATGTGGTTTTTATTTGATCTTCTAAGGGGATTTTATCCAAATAAAGTTTATATTTCAGCCTGAATGTATAATTTTAACCCTGTGTGGACATGAGGAAATACACATCTAAATCAAAGTTGAGGACCCAAGTCTTGGTTACCTTAAGTTTTAAGAAGAGTTTAAATGCCCACCAAACTCCAAGAGTGCATCAATGATCCGGAACCTCTTTGCCATTTCTGGACCTGGAGGACCACAATTGGTGGAACAATAAAGTCTTCTCTCTACCAGACAACTTCAGGAGAGGAACCTTGAGGGTCCTTGCACTCTAACCTTGCGCTCAAGGAGACCCCAGTTATGCATTGCGACAATGATCCAAAGCAAACGAGTCAATTACTGGATGGCCAGAAAAGGGAAATTAAAGTTCTACAGTGGCCTAGTCTGGACTTAAATCTAATTAAACTGCTGCCACATTACGTTACAGGTTAATCATTATTGAAAAAAACGTTTATGTAACTGTATTAAAACAACTCTGCATTGAAGAGGTGGGGGAAATCAGATAGCAGAGAAGAACTCAGTTTGGTCACAGTCCACCTCCAAGGTGACGTAAAAAACTCATCACCAGTAATATCAAACCTCTGAAGGCAGGTTTGGCACAACCTGTTATTAGGTTTAGGGGGCAATTACTTTTTTTTTTAGAAGTTGGTTCTGATCAGTGTTTTCCCTTGAGACATGTAGTTCTTGTTCGTACTGCTTTGTGTGTTTTTTACTCAGGCTTTTACATGTTTGAACAGAACATTTATTTCACAATCTGAAACATGCAAGAGTTACAAAAGGCAAATACAGATTTTTAAGCCCGCTATGTTTTATCTCTCTTTGGAAGATGAGACTTGAGTGACAGGGAATGGGCCAGTGTTGTAGTCATTGAAAAGAAATAGTATACAGTTCAACCCAAGGAACAATGGCCAGTGGTTCTTTGTAGAATGTGCAGCTGCCACGTCAGCACTGGTATAGACAGCTGTTAGAGATGGCCTGTTTTTTGTTAGAGAGTCAAATACTGGGTAAAACTGAGGAAAGGGCAGACAATGAAAAGGTTAGAAGCTTCTTGAAAGTTTGCCTGGCTTTTCTAAACGCAAAGAAACTCACATGTAGGGTGAAATATATGTTTATTTTACAAAACCTGTGCAGATCAGCATGGATGAGCTCCGTAATTAAGGCTAAAAGTGATCTAAACCTTCTGCAGAGACCACGATGGCCTCCACCTTGTCCGTGCGTAGCGTCTCAGCACGTCAACCCTCCTTCTCCAGCGTCACCCTGAGGGACAGCGGGCGAAGCCTCCGTTCCAAGGCCGCCAACAACATGCTCTCCATGTCCCGCTCGGTCTCCATGGGAAACGGCCTCAACATGGTGGGCTCCGGCTTTTCCCTCAATGGTCTCGGGACCAGCGAGAAGGAGACCATGCAGGGCCTGAACGACAGGCTGGCCAACTACCTGGACAAAGTACGGTCACTGGAGAGGTCCAACACCGAGCTGGAGGTGAAGATCAAGCAGCTCATGATGGACAAAACTCCCAAAGGGCACGACATTGAGGGGATGATGGCACAGGCACACGCCATCGGGCAGGAGGTAGGCGATTCAGAGTCAATGCTTTCTTTTATTCTGCGTGAGACAAGTTTCTCACACGCAAACAGTGTTGCATTTAGATCATGTTTTCTTGTACAGGTGAGAAAGAGGACACTGGAGAACGCCCGGATCATGCTGGAGATTGATAATGCCAAGCTGGCAGCCGACGATTTCAGGGTCAAGTGAGTGTCATGCAGAGACTTTTCTCCCCGTCTACCTTCCTGAGAGGGTTCACATGGGAGTGTCAGACAACAAAGCATGAGAATAAATGACCTTTCTGTCAGGGCTGTGAAATAAGAGCTCCCTTCTCACGGTGCTCAGGCACTGAGCAACCAATAGGAACCGGCTGTGGTTGGTTGTGATAGATTGTGCTGGTCAGGGGGATATTATCCGTCTTCGAAGAGTCCGCCGCTAGCAAAGAGGGTAGAGTCAAAAACCAGCCACTGGGTTTTCGCGATGTGTTGATGGTATGTTCTTTGGTTTGCATATGAAGGAGAGATCCACTGGCTGACAGTGATAAAGTCTGCTGGCACCAACGTTTGAGTAAACCTTACAAACAGTTCCTTACATAAGTCTGTTTGACACTTATGCTAACGTTTAGATTTATTAAAAGAAGTTGTCTGTCTGACAGCTGAACCTAAGTACATGAGCACTTTTTTCCCATCATCTGATTATAATTAAACCTAAGCTAGTTTAACCTTAGACGCCAGTGCTGGTTTACAGAAAAATACTTTATTGTGGCAAAAACTGTTCACTGATCCGTTGTCTGGACCCATTTACCCTTGCGGGGTCCCTGATGGGTTGGTGCTTATCTCCAGAGGTCATTAGAGAAGAGGCAGGTTGAACTGTGGACAGATCACCAATCCACCATAGGACAGCGCAGATAAACAACCATGCTCACACACACTAACTCACTCCTAAGGCCTGTTTGGGGAGTACAATTTAATCCATATGCCATTTTTTTTTCATTGTACGGCATATATGCAACGACATTAAAGCAACGTTCAATGTTTTGGACTGTGGAAGGAAGCCCTGATGCACGGGGAGAACAGGCAGAAAGACCTTAGGCCAAGCTGGTGAAGATTCTCAGTCATCCAGGTCATGGTCATTCCAAAAAAGTTAAAAAACAAAACAACTGGACTCTTTTCTGACGTTTGAAGACGTTTCGCTTCACATCCAGAAAGCTTTCTCAATTCAAAATGTCTGGAGTAGTGTGGAGTTCCAAGCTTTGTAGTATTGCCCAACAAAGGCCTTGTAATGGCTTAGATAACATGCAAATTAAACCAAAACAGGTCCACCCCGTTAGTAATGGGGAGTCGTTATGGTCATTGTTGGCCTGCAACAATTAAACCAAAACTGCAAATTTAAACAAAACATTGTTGCTGGCCAACAGTGACCATAACGACTCCCCATTACTAAGGGGTGGACCTGTTTTGGTTCAATTTGCGAAACATCTTCAAACTTCGGAAAAAAGTCCAGTTGTTTTGTTTTTTTAACTTTTTTGGAATGACCTTAGGCCAACATTCAAATGTGTTAAATTCTCACTGCTGGGCAATGGTTTCATCCCCTGAGCCACTCTGCAGTCCTACTGTTCATGAGGTAATTACAAAAACTCTAAAATTTAGCACCTTCTGGGATCACCTTTGGCAGCAATATCTCAGAACAGTGATTTTTTTTTATGAATTCCTTTATCAGTTTATTACAACCTTGCTTCAGTTCCTTGAGGTTTGCAGTTTCTCTAAGGTCCCACCACAGAATCTGAATTAGGTTAAGATCTGGATTAGCAACCCTTGCTTTCCCCCCCATCTGGGAGTAGATTTGTATTTGTGTTCAGGATCTTTGTCTTCCTGATTAAATTTATTCAAGACTCACATTTGAAGCAAGCTGACGGGCAGATGTTCACGTTCAATTTAGTGATCTTGAGGCCAAATCATCACTCCTCCACCACCTCTCCAGGACGGTGCTTGACTGCTGTCATGAGAAGCTTGGGCTGGTACAATGTTTCCTTTTTTCCCTAAGCATGACCATGTTGTGCAATATAGTTATATTATATGTTATATTATGTTAACACACACCTGTATGTCACAAACCAGCAAACTCCCTAAACTCCTGCTTCCACAGAAGTAGTCAGAATTGCGTGTCATCAGTTGATCAAGCATATTTGGTTCAACTTTTTCCCCCCCATAACTTTCCAACTGTTTGCTTGAGACTTCCTTTTCTATCTCCCTGTTCCTTTGCTTAAAGATGGGAGGCAGAGGCCTCGTTGTGCCAGTCGGTGGAGAGGGACTGTCACGCTCTAAGGAGAGCAAAGTCAGACCATGACCAGATCATCGCCACCCTGAGAGGAGACCTGGACAGCCTGAAGGAGGAGCTCTACTTCCTCAAGAAGAACCACGACGAGGTGAGAAAGAGTCAGAGGTCTGAGCAGAGGCAGACCCAGACTTGAGACGCATTCACTCTTACAATACAAAAAAATAATTAATAAAAATTAGATGAGGTGTGTTTGGCTCCCTGAGCTGCGCAGAACGCTCCTGCACCTCTATCCAATTGCAGCGAGCTGATATTAAACTAAGCCAGCCGATGTTTACTTTCATACCAGGTTTACTAGTGTCTGAAATGTGATAATTGTGCAGTGTGACCACAGACACACCCTTTATCATCAAACAGGAGTTTAGTCAGTCAGGTGGGGTGTCCAGGATGTCACTTCAGACTTCAGATAGTTTACACAGTGCGCTGCAGCCATTAAAAAATGGTGTTCATCTGTTGCAAAGTTTTACAATAAAACAAAAGCCACACCTGATCGGGAAAGGTCTGAGCTTGTGATTTAAATTTTTGGGTTACTGTTATTTTCTTTCAAAGGAGTGTAACTCAGAAAAAAAACACTGGCACATGAACTTTCTTTCGGTGACAAAGCAGGGTCGCACATGGGGAACCAGGCATACGACTCATCAAGATAAATAATTAAGACAAGATTTCTGTCAATTTTATTTGATTTATTATTTTGGAAAATGTATACAATTGGGAAGGAGTTGACAAAGCGCCAATGTTTTTTTTTCTATCACTCCCCATTGCAGGGCAACAGCGTGCTATAATAAGAGAGCAAACAGGCAGAGAAGTACAGATGTACAGTTCTAATGACATTCTGCGTTGAATTCACGTTTTGATAGTCATGCAAGTTATTTGATAAACATTTTCAGAGATTAAAGTTATAGTGGACAAGTTTTTCCCAGAAATGTAGGTAAGAAACACCCAAGTCACTTTTGGTGTTATTTCTTTCTTCTGAGAACTTCCTCTTCTTCTCATAAACTTGTAAGACAGTTTGCTTATTGCAACTGTCAGCCTAATTGTTACTTTTAAATACATAAATTATGATTATAACCAGTGCCATGACTACACTTTTTTAATGATAATTTATGTATTTAGAAGTAACAATTCGGACGCTCTGGGGGCACAAGGGTTGCACAAGCGGACTGTACGGTGGCCTCAGCCCTTGGCATGGCTGACCCAGGCGTGGCTGACCCAGGTTCAATTCCAGCCCTAGCAAGCCATAGTTTTATCATGTAAAATTTACAGGTGGTTCTGGAAACTAGTTTACATTTTTACTGTAAAATGTACAGGTGGGTTTGGTAACCTTGATTACATTTATGCTGTATTTCGTACTGAAAAATTCTGGTAACCACAGCTAGCAAAGTTTTTCAGTAGAAACAACTGATTTTTTTATTTCCTTTTTACAGTGTACAGTTTATCTGCAAAAAAAATTGATTGATGGGTTACACTTTAATATGCCGTCAGTCCAGATATACTCCTGTTGTGTCTGGAAATTTGACCTTTGAGCACAAATCTTTTGTGAAAAAGTGTAACAAGCTAGATGGTTGCAGAGTCAGTAGTAAATATACAGATAGCAACAGAACTTCTTAGAATGAATGCTTATTTGTCTAAAGTTTCACTAAATTCACTTTCTTGATCTCTTCCTGAAATAGGAAGAGACTTGTTATTAAAAAAAAAGTCTTCCAAACTGCATATCTCATCCATTTTCACAGCCCTACAGCCCTTCTGGTTACAAACTGTCTAGAAAAATGCACTTTGTTGAAACTTAAACATACATGAGTATTGCAGATTCTTTTTCTTCCTTTTCTCATTTTTTGATGTACACTTTAAAGATTTAGAGGAAAGCTTGCGAACATATCCTGGCAACAGACTCTCTGCCGCTGAGAGAGTCTGTAGCATCACTTGGGCCAAAGCTGAGAGGTCGGTTATTATCTGTCTTTGTCTGGAATCAAGGCTCCATTGTTTAGGTGATAGTCATGCATGCCCATCTATAACTGCACCACTGTCATCACAGCAAAGTGAACACGGTCAGCTGAAAAGAACGGTACCGAAGAGCTATAATGCCAGCTGTTGTCATTGCAGGAGATGAGCGCCCTGAAGGCACGTCTGGCCAATGAGCAGATTAGCGTGGAGGTAGATGCTGCTCAAGGGCCCGACCTGGGGGCCATCATGGCCGAGCTGAGAGTCCAGTATGAGGGCATCGCCCGCAAGAACAAGGAGGATGCGGAAGCCTGGTACCAGAAGAAGGTTGGCACGAATTGTTCTTATTTCCACGGTGATTGTTGCTGGCCGCACACTTTTTCAGAGGCTGTTTTTGTGCCGATACGTGTCCGCAGTTAGAGGCCGTTCAGTCTGAGGTCAAAGAAAGCAACGAGGCGCTCCGCTGTGCCCAGGGAGAGCTCAGCGAGAGGAGGCGCTTCCTGCAGGCTCTGGAGGTCGAACTGGACAATCTACGGAAACAGGTGATCCACAGAAATCAGCGACATTCATGATTAAAGCCCAGGGCCGGCCCAAGCCTCCACAGGGATCGGAATTTAATTCTGTGTCCCTCTATTTCTCCCAATAATATGGATTTGCTGGCAAGTGTCAAATGTGGTGAAGTTTTAATTATTGTTTGCTATCAGTCATTAGCACAAACTTTGATTTCAAGCCAAAAAGAAGTGGACATATAAGAGACCAACCCCAATAATTAACGTAATCAAAGTTAAAACTAGATTTTACACAAATACAAACATGTCACCATATCTGGCTACTTAGCCGGACCGTTAAAGGTCACTAGCAAGCTAATTTCCTATTAGCAGCCACACAAATCTCGTTCCTAAACATCATAATATTGCAACATTGTTTTGCACGGCGGGAACCTTATATTTGGGGTGCAGCGTGACCAACCGCGGCAACTAAGAGGCCTCAACGATCAATACTTTTTTTTCTGCATGTATAGGGAATAATTTTTACATGATCAAATATATATTATCGTAAAAAATTCACATTTTATCATGAAATTGTGGGTTTTTATTACTTTAATCACATAGAAATCAGTTTACATAATACACTTCTATTCTTAATGACTCTTTGGGGTCACCGTGGCCTTGGGGTCCTAACTGTTCTAGTTAAACTGTTCTACCGCTTTTAATGTTCTTCTTTGTTTCTACATTCTATCCCTACATGCTTTTATTCTATTTTCTAACTACATTTTATTCCTACTTGCTTTTATTTTGCTATATTTTAATCATGTAAAGCACTTTGCATTGTCTTTGCACTGAGTTGTGCTATATAAATAAATTTGCCTTGCCTTGCCTTGCCTTGCCTTGCCTAAGCAGCAGCTTAGTTTGCTTTGACCTGGGTCGGCCCTATTAAGGCTACAGACCAAATCTAGTTGTTTCCTATTACTTCCAGTGCAGCTGGAGTCGTCACTTCACCATATAATGGTCTGAATCAGGACAGAAAGTTAAACCAAAGTCCAAAGGAAAACAAAAAAAACTAAAGGAAGTCTGAGGCACTGTTAATCAAGGTCGCTTAAAGAGTTTACCAGACAGTCTAGCTCGTTGCAAAGAAGAAATGCAAAGATACGAGCTGTGAATACTCGCCTATCTCTCCACGCATTACCCATCACAGTGAGAGTGGGGTTGTTAAAATAAGAATCGTTAAACATCTTGTCTCTCATTGGAGCCCACCTGCCCCTCCTTCTTTTCAGAGCTCATCCACGTCCTCACCTTGTCCTCCGAGGTGCAGACATGTCGGGACAGTCAATGGAAAACAGCTGCTTACTCTTTATGTGCGAAGAGCTATAACTGTATAGATACACAAAAGTGTTGAGCGGTTGCACTGGACTCCTGTAATCAATCAGTACGTCCGGACGCTGACAGATACCGTGTGCAGCGGGGGTGCGTAAAGCTCCGAAATGTTTGCGCAGTGTGATACCGAGCCCACCACGTTGAATGGGTTGATATTATTACGCTGACAGTCCCTCATATGTCAGGCTAAGTGGTGAGGGGGGAGTGAATGGAAGAGCTCAGACAGGCTGGTTTTCAAAGCAGCACTAAAAAACGGTGAGCTCATTGCCGGACCGCCGCGATGAGCCAAAAAGCTTCAACCTTTTATCCTCGTAGGGGTTCGGCTTTTGTGTCGCTATTCGTGTTGCTACACGAGCGGGACACTATTCAGGAAGTTGACATCAATGGTAATTAAAGATGCTCAATCCTTCTTAAAGGCAGCTTATCGTAAAGCTTTGACTGTTATATTGTCCCAAGGTTCATAAGGTTTGTGTTGTTTAAATCAGCACCAAAGCGCAGATAAGAGCTGGGAAGCCACATGTCGTATATTGAATTTATTTAAATAAGTAAAATGAAGGCTTATAAGATGCCAGGGATGACAGGAAACAGGAACAAGGCAAGGATGAGACCAGTATAGGATAGTGTGACGGAGAACCTGAAACTGAGTGTTGCCAGACTGACTGAACATATACAGGAGGCGACGGGAGAACATCAGGGGAGGGGGGGGCAAAGTAACAGGTGAGAGGAGAACAGGCAATTAAGCTGCAGGAGAAGGAGGGCAATGAACTGGCAGGGCCATCAGAAGAAGAGAATCTAACAGGGAAACATGACGAATGACCAGACGTCGGGGAATAGCCTAACTAACCTAAAGACGGGCAGGCAGAAAAATAGAAATAAAACAAAAGGTGAATAAACTACTAACATCTACAAGACCAAAAAAAAAACTAACTAGTGACAGAAACAAGAATCAATAGATAAGCAATGCTAAATGGGTGCAAACACAGACTGCAGGATCACCAGCTACAAGAAGTAAAAACAAAACAAACAAAAAAAACTAGGGGTCCTGATAGTTTTAGTTTTTTTCATCTTAAATAAAAAAATAATAATTCATGAGCCTCTCAAAAACCAAATTGAATGTTTTCCCCCCATCTGTTCTCCATCAGCATAGACACAACAGCAACTCATTGATGGCACTTGCAAATAACCAACAGAAAAGTTGTTTGGGGCACATAATGACAAAGGATTTTTGATATTAATTACCAGTGGCACCCCCAGGTCAGTCAGTCTTGGGCAGAGAGCTGGGTCTTCTCATCAGAGGCATCCATACATTGTATTAAAATATTGTATCGTCGTCTAATCGTGTTATATTTTTGGGCCATCAGGTCAGCGTGCTGGAGGGAAACCTGGGAGAGACCGGGCAGAAGTACAGCGTGGAGATGGACCGCCTTCAGGCCACCCTGACGCAGCTGGAGGATGAGCTGTCTCAGCTGCGTCTGGACATGCAGCGCAACAAAACTGACTACGAGCAGCTGCTGCGCATCAAGCAAAACCTGGAGATGGAGATCGCCACCTACAGGCGGCTGCTGGAAGGAGAG
Organism: Fundulus heteroclitus; assembly: GCF_011125445.2. NCBI lineage: Eukaryota > Metazoa > Chordata > Actinopteri > Cyprinodontiformes > Fundulidae > Fundulus > Fundulus heteroclitus. The sequence goes on from NC_046372.1 coordinate 15,912,324, forward strand.
GAAATGTAAATGAGGACGGGGTCTAGAAAGAGTAACATCAAAACCAAATGCTCTAATGTGGGATGTACCCATCAGGATGTTTTTGTCCCCAGAGTCCCTGACAGATCCTTCCTTAAACAATCAGAGGCGTTACATTGCAGTATCAGTACTCATAATATACAGTATATAGTAAATATATGTATAGTATCAGTACCATATGACCCATTCAGAAGTGTGATTGTGTCCCACTTCCCTTGCTCCTAAAGACCCCACAAGGTCTCTTCACAACTTTGGCCGAAATGATAGAACTGATCAATGCTTTAAGATATGAAGGAAATACAAAAAAAAAAAAAGGATAACGATGTCGTTTTCCCACATATAATTACAGCAGAAGCCATTTTTGTTTGTCATTGGATCACAAACACAATGTGCTTTATTTCCACTTATTTTTCATATACAAAATTGAGAAAAAATACATTCATTCACTTTTTTTGAAATTAATTAATAAATGTTTTAGAAAAAATAAAAATTTAAATAAAATAGCTAAGATATAACATTTTGTGTACATTACAAAAGTCAAGGCCCTGATATTTCTTTTTTTTTTTTTTTTACGTGGCTGTGCAAAATGCATTCTCGGCTCACTGGGTAGCACTAAATGTAAGGCAGACATTCAATCACAGACAATCAGCCAACAACAAGTGTTGGGAATTGCATTTAATCAGGGACTCAGAGATGGTTCACTTAAAATATGCCATCATCAAGACTAAAACTCTTTACATTTCTCTTTAGTTATACTTGTAAAAACAGACCCTTTATTCCTAAAAGCCATTCTTGGCCTCGTCTTTAAATTTGCCAATAACATTATTTTTTTATAATCAGCTAAACGAGCCAATTTTGAAATGCCCTCTTATTAATGTTGTAAATAAAGTGACTACAAACTGTTATATTTTAGTTGAACTTAGCAAAACAAATGATAACATGAGCAGAATAGAAAAAAATAATAATTCTTTGTTTTTCCCTTTAGAGGAAAACTATCCTGCTTATGCTCAAACTTATAACCAGAATTTTAATTTAGTAAAACATAGATATGATGCTTAATAAAAAAAAATAGATTACTATTAACATTTCAAATCTATGATTTATAGTGGATTCTTTTTATCTTGTTTGATATTGTTTAGGTGTTATTCATTAATGCTTGTGTAACTCTGTTTTACAGGGTAAAGGAACCAACTCCACCACCTAAAAGTAAGTTCATATTATTAAACACAGTTGACTATATATATATATATATATATATATATATATATATATATATATATATATATATATATATATATATATATATATATATATATATATATATATATATGAGACATTTAATCTGTATCTTCTTCACATAATCAACTGAAATTCCAGCAGGATGTGAGAATAAAATAAAAAAGGCATCTCTTACAGAAAGGATCTGATCCTTTAAGGGGCTTTTGTGTTCACCTGTTCCACCACAAAAGAGAAAAGATGTTTCTCTTTTGTCATCCCTGTTGCAGTCATGTTGGCCCACATAATCCAATCATTAGATTTCAGCGCAGCCTCATGGCCTCGATACCACACAGCAGACTGTATTCCCTTACAGTCAATGATCTGCTTCAGTGTTGTTTCTGCTGGCATTACGTAAGTGGGACTCATCCTGCTCGGTTCCCTCTGTTGCAGAAGACCCCGAGGTGCGGACCAGGAAGATCGTAAAAGTCGTCACGCAGACGATGATCAACGGCAAGGTGGTCAACGAGTGCAGTGAGGTGGAGCAGATCGAGGACAGCAAGAAATGAGGCAGAAAAAAAAAGCACCGCCCTGTGTTTTGTAAACCAGAGTACCTGCCGATTGCGCAACAGTTCCAGTTGTTAGCGGATGCTTTTCTGAAAACTCTGGAAAGGGAACCGGATATTAAAAGCTAGGCTGAAGGTTTTCATGTAGAGTTAATTTCATGTCAGTTCTCAGCATTTCCTTAATCTGCTCATTTCTAATTTTTGTTCAACTTTTACATGATCAGTTCATCAGTTATTGGTTGTAGCGCTGATCTTCTCCACCAGTTGGCCTTGAACAAGCATTCTTCTCCTGAAACTAAACAATTAACGCTCAGCTGTCAACGTAACTTGGATTTCAGGGGCTAAGATCTGAGTTTAGGAGTAAAATCAAAGAGTTGTTTTTACCAGAATGAGCTCTTCTGCAAATATCTGAACCTTTACCGCAAAGGACTTTAAATACAGATGTTTATTTTCCTGTTTATCCAGAAATATCTATACATACTTTCACTTAAACAGAATCAGTGTGAACTTTGTTTTATTTTTAAATATTACAAAAGAACTGCCAGAATGAGCATCTCTCTGCCATGTATGTGTTTATATATTAAATAAATACATTTACTTTCACTAGCGTCTAAATCTCCATAATTGTTTCCAGTTTTGTTACAAAGGCTTGTGATTTGGGTCAAAAACTATTTTGACATGTATTTGGATGACTGTCATAATAATATTTGGCTTCTAATGGAGACATAATCCAACATGCAACTTCTGTGATTTTAAAATCAACAGGAGGGATGCAATAGTTTAAATTTACTCATTTTTTTCTTTACTCACAAGTGCTTCAATTTATGCATAAAGGCTCAACTACATACATCTTCACTAAGATTTGAATAAATTACCCTGAGCAAACTGGACATCAGTGTTCCATCTTTTATAGCAATCAACTATATTCTGGCATAATTGAAAACGGTTAATTTATATTGAGTTCTGGTTCTGAAGCATAATCCACAAATTTCCATGAGGAGAGAGATTTGGCCTTCTGGAAGGACATTCTAGAAACTTAATGTTTGTCTTTATCCGTCCTCAAGCCAGTTTTGATTTATGTTTGTGGGTCCTAGTTTTGTTAAAACACCTGGGGGTGTCCCAAGTTTCAACCATCTAAACCCAAGTGGATCTCTTGGAGTGAAAAAAAGATGTAAGAATAATCAGGAAAAGTTCAGGAAAAAGCAATGGTCATTAACTAGAAGCTTCTGGAAGACTCGTTTCACTGTTCACAGTGAATCCAGGTAACATCAACAACACACAAGCTGCTATTTGTAGCTGCGGACACAGACAAGCCTAAAATGACAAAAGTTTGAGCTTCAATGACAAGAATGTTTACAGGACTCAAGGTTAGCTTCCAAACCAAGGGTGCACCACCTGGAAAGTGAGATGGCTGTAGCATCATGGAACGGGTGTACAAACTGGATGAGTTAATGACGGACTACCTTTAAAATCATCCAGCTTAACATCAAATCAACAACTCTGGTTGGAAAGTGGACACAACAGGACAATGACCCCAAACACACACACGGGCACGTTTTTCAATTGCAGCAGCATCAGACCTTCTGGAAATGTGTGGACTCCTTATAAGTGACTAAATATTTGCCTTTATAGTCCCACAGAGGGGAAATTTGTCTCCACGTTTTACCCACCTCTTAGGGAGTGGTCGGCTGCTGACACTAAAGATCTTGCTCAAGGACCCATGGTGGCAGCCTGCAGGGATCAAACCAAGTTCTTGCAGCCTCCTCAGAACATAATCGCAGCAATAAAATAAGATCTGCTATTTCTGGTTGGAAGGGAGGTTAAATATACAGCCAGATTTGTGCCATAAATCTGTTATTGATGTACAACTGGCCAAGGGACATTTAACCAAACGTTAATGGAGGTGCATGTGTGTATTTGAGTTACTAGTTGAGGAAACAACACAATAATTCAAATCTGGTGCACCTATTTCTTTTTTTTTTAAATGATTGAAATTGTTCATTGTATAATTGTTCCACATCATAGAATAAAAATGGTTAAAATCAATCACTAAAATCCCCAAATCAATCTGAAATTCATGCAGATGATTAGAGGATGAACGTTTTTAACTGGAACTCTAAGGTCACAGACATTTAAATTATTCTTTATTTAGTCACAAATGAATCATAATAGGGCGCCGCACTATAGGAACACAGTGCAAAATGTGTCTCGTGGAAGGATTTGAGCTCAAACTGAAACTCTGACTGATACCGGCAGGACAAAGGAGGAGGGTGTCAGAACCAGAGAAACATGATTCAGCACCAGGAGGGCACAAACACCAGCAGTTTCACATTACAACCTGGTGGGAAGAGTTTTCGTGGACACGCTCACAGCGTAAAAAGGTTTCCATGCATTTTAGAGTCCGACAGATTTAAACACCAATCCGGAGCTGGAGGTGAATATTATGACTGAGGGTCACAGTGTGATGCTGTGGAAGCAACACATAGAAACAGAGCACAGCCTCCATTCAAAATTACACCAGACGTTTCTGTTCTTCACCTGGAACGCGTCCCATGAAACCTGATCGTATTCCAGGGTGACAATTTGCTTTCACACCAGTCATTTGGGGATTTCAGACACTAATCACTGAAACTTTCGGCAAATGTTTCTCTGAGGCGTTACCGTGTTCTTTGTGAAGGATTGAAACAAAAACCACTGTGTCGTAGAGTTGAACTTTAACAAACAATCATTAGGCAATAGAGAGGGTACAACCAGGACCCTCCTGCTCCAAGGCAACAATGCTAACCACTGCTACGCCATGTGGCCTCTGGCATATTTATGCCTCATAGTTTCCCAATTGAAAGTCCCAAAATAATTTGAGCCACCTATGCAAATAACTATGGTAAAGATTTGGAAAATTCCTGGTTTGCATGTATTTTGTAGGGATTATAAGTGAGAAGTGTGTTGTTTTGTTATCAAATATGCATGCGGAAGTGAATCATAAATGCTTCAGTGAATTTAATACTTCTTCATGGTGTCCTTGAATAATTTATTTCATTTTTAACGTCTATATGGAGGCAAAACAGCCAGTTGGAAAACAGTTTCTTAGTAGCGGCAAACACTGCCCCCGTGTGGATGCAAAAAGTAATACATGACCAAACTTGGAGCAAGTAGATCAGCAGAAGCAGAAACGAAATAAAAATAATTTGATTTGTTTTTATAACTGTGCTCACCCTTTCACAACATCATGAACTTTAATTGTGAATTATATCATTTAAACTATTATGTTTTATTACGGACCATATTGAAGAAACTGTAAATTTTATTCTCTAAAATATGAAAAACAAACAAAACAAGTAAATCTAAATCATCTGTTTTGGTTTAGATGAAGAATTTATTAAGTTTATTTATTTATTTTATAAATTACATTTTTCATATTTAGTTTTTCAGATTCAAATCTTTTTAAAATTTCTGATTTTCTGCTTTATTTAAATTTTTTATATATTTTTTTTTTTACTTTGAAATTCACTTAATTTGATCAGATTAAAATATTTTGCCCTAATCTGTCTTGGGGTGCAGTAACACAGTACTAAATCAATAAAGCTGTCATGTGTAAATAAAGATTTCATCTCATACAAATCATCAGAAGTAACTCTGGACGGACTTATGCGTTTGTTTCCCCTCAGTGACCTAAATCACGGATTTTCATCTCCATTCTTCAACTTTGTCTTTGAAAACTTTTCCAGATTGAACTGGATAAAAAGAAACCTTTGCTACTTTCCACTTATAGTCAGTTCATATGCTGTTATAATTTTTTTAACCTAAAGAAAAATTAAATTGTAAGAATTATTGTGCAGTTCAAGTGCAGCAGCCCAGAGGTGATTTGTCTTGTAAATTTCCACAAAATTAAAATTACCACTAAAACGTTGTTTTATTATGATTGTAATAAATCCCAGAAACACTATTCACTGGTATCAGGTTTAAAAAACAATAAAGGATTCATTTAAATAGGAAGATAACATTAATTTAAATCCAAAAACACAGCAAATAACTAATGAGACTAAAATAAGTCAACACAATTGTCTAACAAATTGTTACTATTTGAGATGAAGAAATTAGAAACGCTTTTGTTAGAAGGTAATAACCAAAGTTTATTTTCAATATGAGGATATTTCACAGTTTAATGTAAGCATGGTGCATAGCTAGCTGTCAGCTTGGGTGATCTGAATCATAAGTTTCACTTTTTGCTTTGCCTTTTTCAACTCTTATGTTCATTGCTACTTTAAGAGTTAGGCAATTAAAATATTTTATGTTCAATAAGATATTTGGTATGTTCAAGTTCCTGTGATTTGGTTTATTGCAGTTAAGAAAAAAATTGCAGAAAAAACAAAAAACCCATTTTATCATTAGATGCAACTTATGAATGTGTTTTATAATTTATTCCTTCAATCCATCCATCCATCCATTTTTCCTGCCCGCTTATCCGCGCAGGGTCACGGGTTTAATCCTTGAATAAACAGTACAAAACATAAGTGTCATTCATCTAAAAAAAAAAAAAAAAAGGCCCATACTTTTACCAAGAGTGCAAAAGCGGTCATACTTAGTTGTACTTCCTTCAACTAAACCCCTATGTGCTGACGTCCAGCCATCTGTCTCATATTTCAATGTTTTACATAAATCTCTGATTGTTTTTATTGGCTAAATGAGCATCTGGTGTTTCAGAAAGCATCTTTATTTGCACGAAGAAGACAAACAGTCCAAAAGATGTCTCTCTCCAACAGGTTTTGGTTTGTCGCAGCACTCTTAGTCTTCAGGCACGTTCACTGTATCTGTATCCGCTATCTCCAGCTCACATGCAGCTCTTTGCCTCTAACGTGGCTTGGGAGAGTGATTTAAATCTTGCTCCGGCTTCTTTATAAACCAAACAGAAGTGCTGTTATATTTCAAATCCACTGCTGTCCCTTAAAAAAAAAAAAAAAAAACACACACCCTGGGAAAACGTCTGTGGAGTCCTGTGTTTATTTTCACATAGTGCACAGTTGGCTGTCGGCCTGGGTGAACTGAATCATGCGTTTCAGCTTTTGCTTTGCTCTTTGTCAACTCTTATTTTCAGCGCTACTGTAAGAGTAATTGTTTAGGCAGGAAAAATCCTTGGTGTTTATTTCTCCAAATTTTCTAAAGCACACCATTTACTGGCGCTGGTGGTGGTGTTTCGGGAGAAAATGCATGTATTTACCTTGGTCTTAGCTTTGCTTGGAAACATGATCTTGAATCTGGTTGTGCTGCAGCTTTTAGACAAAGTTGAATACCAGGTCTGGGAAATATCTGCTTTAAAACAAAACACATACGAAGCCACACAATGGATTTACGTGTAGCTGGTTTACCCAGAAACGCTGAATTTGTGGCTAAACTATTGAAACATACACTGTAATGTTTTGCCCTGTTGTGGGCTCTGAAACTTTAAGCAGTCAAGTTTGGGGGACAAATTCAATCACATCATGAAGCCCTTATTCTTAGGTTAGAGGCCAAATAGATCAAAATCAACCCATTTTGCAAGACAAAAGCTAAACAATTACCCAAATGTCTCAAAATTCCTCCTTTTACATAAATGACTCCAGTGTCTCTACTTATATTTAACCTATGCCTATTTTTGCAATGGGATTTAAGTTTTCACCAGTTTGTCTCATAGGAGTTTAGACCAGTTGGGAGATAACGAGTAAAGATAGAGAATGACCTTTTTAATTGATCCTGCTGCTGAAGGACTGATTATGTTTGCAGCTGCAGCAAAGCGCTTTGTTCTAGGCTTTATTTCTAAAGTAACTGGTTTGCAGTTTAGCTAAATGCGTCTATTTGTGTCTGATACGATACACACACGCCAGCAGACGTGTTGAAGCTCGGACTTGTTGAAAGGTGCAGACTTGCTGCTGCGGCGCCTTCAGTCAGATGAAGCTAAACCTGATCGGTGGATTAGTTTCCATCTGTTGCCAAGAGACAAAGAATTAAGATGATGATAAGTAGTTTGGTTTTAAAATGACCAAGGAAAACCATACAGATTTGCTCTTTTTAGCCCATAGAGGGGCTAAGAAGCTTCTTAAAAAAGATTAACAGCCCAGCTGAGAGCAGATCACGTATAAATTTAGGTTTCATGATCTGTAGCAATTCATTAATGCGTCACATCCTTGTCCTTCGCTTCTTCACATTCTCAACCTACAGCAGATTACTACCAATTAAAAACAGTTAAATACACAACTAATGGGCTCTCAGTGACTTAAAAGAAGCGGGGAAATGGAAAAACAAAATCAAATTCAAACTAGACGTCTTTTCTTTTTTCTTTTTTTTACCTCTTATCTATAGCTCTGAAAGTGACGAGTCAGATAAATGTGCTGGGCCACATTGCCACAGGCTACTTTTTTTTTCCCGATCGTTCGTCCAATCTTTAAAAAAAAAAATGGGACTGGTGCAATGATATTGTCTCATTTAAGATGGAAACATTATACGACTGGAATCTGGCCCTTTGGATGCGATGTGATGTAGGAAAGAGCCGGTGAGATTCTCTCAGCCCTGAGGTAAAGACTATCCAAACAATTCACTTATATTGCTTTATTTACGCAGACGTAGACACAGGACAAGAGTGCATTTAAATGTTTTTGTTTTTTGGCGTCCATCTTTTGGAACTTTGATTGCAGCGGAGCGGTTTCCATCCGAGGCTTGTAGTCACACTCTCCGAGCATCTCGCTGGTCTTTACTTGTGTTATAAACTCTTTTGAAGTTCATCATCAGCAGTGAGGTATCATCCACTGCTGTGAAATGTCAGAGACAACTCATGATTCTTTTCCGTTCAGAGCTTGTCTGGAGTCTGAAAGGCAGAACTGACGTTGCTGTTGTTGTTGAGCGTTTTAACCTCACAGGCCCGTGAGCAATCAACCATCTAAAATAGAAAACCCCAGGTCTGAAGACAGCGTCGCCCTTGGGCCTGTGGATCTCCTGCAGAGGATGTTACGTTCTCTCTGATCAGTAAAACCAAACGATGGTCATCTCGTTCTACCGTCACGCTCTGAGGTGATTTTCCTGACCCACGCACGGAACCATGCGCAGAACGTAAAAAGCCGTTGGACGGCCGTGATGTGGATGAGCTGTGGAGATCTGCCACGGGGAGGCCTGCAGGAGGAATCCTGAGCTGGAGCGGTAACCCAACATCAAACAGGGCTGACCATCAGACGCGGCATAATTGTCCTGCAGCTCCTTAAGTCTCCAGCAGCCTGATGAGGGAAATTGCAGACAGGTGTGCGGTGTGCAGCAGGCCTGCGACGACGGCCTCCAGCAGGGATTCCACTGTGCAGGGAGAAAAAGACTCACACAGGATGGTAACGTCTCTTTTATCCGCGACAGACGCCGCGCCTCAGACTGGTTTCACTTCAGGTTCACAGACCAACATCACAAACCAGGAAGCAAACTTTTTAACAGAAGTGTCACGGATCACCATCGCTCCACTCTACCGAACTGGATGTTTAGTGCCGGGAGGGAAGGGTGCGGCCGCTCTGACCCAGGACAACCTGGCTGCAGGGGCCGATGGCAGCAGCTGATGACAACACCTCCCAGCTTTGGGGGAAATTCTGAGGGAAAGCCAGGAAGTTACACATTTTACACAGGAGGATCTTGCAGACTGGAAGCTCGGCCTTTCACTCGACCTCATGGCCCCCAACAGAAGACAGCTCTGAGTTGCCTTGCCTTCCTTTTGGAGGCAAACCTTTCCAGCCAAGTCCTCAACGTAACCGCCAGACCTCTGATCCGGGTTGGCCAAGGGCCGAAGATTCCCAGCATCACTGTCAGGCTCGACACCGGCTTTTTTTTTTTTAATGTCCCATTTTAGTTTTTCCATCGAGGCCACATGGCTTTCTTTGTTCCCAACTTCTCCCTGGATTTTATACTCAGAAAAGAACTTTACAAAGCAAAATTGCCTCTCAAGAAAAAAAGTCAAAGTGTCCACGAGCTTCCTCCTTGTTCCTTTCAGTCTCCACTCAGTTCACTTCTAACATTTATCTCCCTGCTTCTATTATTTAATCGTTTAAATTGAGCCATTATCACCCTCATCATCCTTTCAGACACGTTGCACGGCGCGTCTTCAGTTCGGTTAAATAATATATTCACGACATGCAAGCAGGGAGAAAAAAAAAAAAAACGCTGTAAAAGTAGAATATCCCTCATTTATATACGAGAGGATCTGAAATAAACTTGCATGTGGGGGGGAGGATGAGGAGGGGGGGGGGGTGATGAAGATGGCTCATACTGCAATCTTCCACAGAGGTTTTGTTGACTGTTGTGTGGGGAAGAGCTCATCAGCTTGAAGGAGAAAAATGTTAATACAGGGAGACGAGGAGCACTGTAGCGTATCTGCTCATTAGTCAGCCGACGCTGTAATCCTGCAATCAGGGGCCTATTCATTAGCATGGTGGGGTGTGTGTGTGTGTGTGTGTGTGTGGGGGGGGGGGGGGGTACGTTTCATCTGCAACCACTTGAAGCTGCCAGTCACAGACGCATGTTGGGATCACGAAACGGGGGCGGCTTAAAGGCTGAGGGATGCACACGCCTGGAGCGAGATGTGCCTGAATGCTCCCCCAGGCTCTCCTATCTGAGGTGGGGGTACATTTTTTACAGTGTGGTGCTGGCAGGTGGCCCAAAGCGTGTCAGCCTGATAATCATCTCTGCTCAGCAGGAAGACTTCTTTTGTTTCAGGGTTTTTACGAGGAGAGGAGCCGCTCCCCAGCGCAGGTTTCCTCCTGGATTGAACTGATTGAAAAGGGACTGATTTGAAGACGGTTCATTCAGCGCTGAAGCTCCAGCAATAATGGGAGCTCTTTTCATTTTCCTAATAGCATCCAGGCACTCTCACGCACCTGGTCCTGAGACGATTCGGGTGTCTTACCTCTCTGCGCATGAAGGAATCTCTGCAAATTAAGCTCTGACTTTCACAATATTCTATAAAAGAAACAGGAGCTGTTGACAACATTTGATCATATTTGTCATCTTAATTTTAGGGGAAATTTTTTTTTGAGCAAAACACAAAAAAAAGACAGAGATTCAACCATTTACAATGTTTCTAGTGTCTAAATTTGACTTTTTATCCTATTTTATGTTCCAGCTCAGAGTTTATTGAGGAGAGACAATCCAGCCTGCAGCCGACCGTATCGGAGAATTAGCAGAATGTGCATTTTTGGAGAGGGCTGGAGATCATAAAATATCCTCTTTTTCATCCTAAAGTTTGTGTCTAACAAAGGTTTTATAATAAGCAGATGAGTTAATTAGAAAAAATTGACATTACAAGTGGAAAAAGTTATCTGCCACACAATGCACCAAAAATCTTTGTTCTTTAAAAAAAAATAACCTTGAACAATTATTCCAGATAAATGTGGGAAAGCTAAGGATTGCTCCAGATTTCGGCTATCCCATTTGAACTTTGACATTTTACTTTATTTTATTTTTATTAACATTCTAAATGTCAAGGAACACAAGTTTTGTTTCGTGCTATTACCATTAATCTATAAAAAACATAAATAGATTTGAAAACCTCACTTGTTGCTACAGTGGTAATACCCTTGAGGACCCTGGGGGACCAAAGCAGCTATTAAGTTCACTTAAACCTTGCCCTGACTCTTAATTTCTAACCTTTCATTTCCCATGTCATTAATTTACCAAATAAATGATACTTAAACAAATCATAAGCTGATATAGTTATTTAAATAGGGCGCATTTATTGAAATTGCTCCCGTCTTTGCCCTTTTTTTCCCCAGGCTTTCAGAGGTAAAAGAGACATATTGCTTCATCTTGGAAAATAACAAACCAAATAATATCCTTTAACTCTTTACTTCTTCACATCCCAGCCTCTTAAGTGCTCTAGATCAATGCAACAGCGGTAGATAATACATCCTAAAGGAGCTCACGAAGGCCTGAAAGAAACCCAAATCGATGGACACACTTTAACTGAATTGTACTTCATCATTTTCACAGCAGGAATGGTCGTATTTCCCGTAAGTGGAGGGTTATAAAATTGGATAGTGAGGTTATTGCTCTCAATGACAGGTTTCTGCAGGAACTTGGCCTTTAGATTTATTCCCAGCAGGTTTTAAAAGGGGGTCCCTGGTACAATCTGACTCTATATTCCCCATGCTTTCTACATTACCTGCATCGCACATGATGCACAGGGAAAAAAAAAAAAAAACGCTCTCCTTATGTGGCTCCTCAAATAAAGCTGATGACAGATCTGATGTCATTTATTTACAATGTACAAACACTGAATTTTTTCCATGTAAAGACACGTTTAAAAGTGCTTCGAAAAAACAAGATGTTTAGGTCTGAATAAATAAGAGTTCCCATTTTCTGACAACGACACAACAACAAACAACATTAAAGCTGCAAAAAATGTGCTCGATGGGAAATAAAAAGCTGAGGTCTCTCTGCCGTACTGCTACAACGCTCCTCTGCTCTTGCCACAGCAAACCACGAATACGAACAGGAAGAAAGTGAATGTTTATGTCCTGGGGGGAAAAAAAGTCTTCTGTGCTTCATTTGGAATAAAGATAAAAAATAAAAAATAACTCCAATGTTTGCTTGAAGGCGTCGCCACAGTTCGGCTCAACAGTCTGACAACGAAATTAGAGGGTCCCCCCCTGCGCGCTCTGCCTGAGGATTTGCCGGCAGGAATAACATTTCACAACATCATCAGAGTGGCGACGGCGGACGAGTGGCTGCTGCAGGTCAGCGGCTGATGGGGAGCTGCGGCAGAGAGATGGACGGGTGAGTCAAGTGGCCCGGCGTGGCGAGGACTGAGAAGGGGTGAGCTGCAAAACGCAAGAAGAAACAAGATGAAGCGGTGCCTCTCAGCTGCCGTTTAGTCTGAAGGACGGTGCTCCTGGTGAGGCCCGAGGAGCACCTCCAGCGTCTAAAATCCACTTCAGAGACGCAGATACTCAGAGGCCATTTGTTGTTTTTTTTTTGTTTTTTTTCCCCCAGTGTCCTGTCTAGCAATGTGGCAATAAGAATTGATATCTTAATGCCAAATAGAGCTTGACAGATTTTGCTTTCACAAGTGGAGCAAACAGCTTTTGCCATAATGCTCCGCTTGATTTGTGCATGTAAATAGTTTTATTGTGATTCCTGCAGGGGGAATTTCAAATTATATGGACACTACAATGGGAAAGTAGGAGAGTAAAGGAAGAACAAGAAGAGAAAAAGAAAGAAAGAGAAGAGGTGAAAGAAGGAAGAGATAAAAGGGAGAGAATGATAAAACGTCCTCTGTCTGCTCCATTACCTGGAAAGAGACGCAAAAAGAACAGCACAACCAACAGACATAAAGCAACAGATACAATCGAGTAACACCTTGATACCATTGCTAAATTATATGTATTATTATTTAAGCTGACATGTGTAATGTGATACCTGAAAAAAGAAAGTGACTCAGAGGCCATTTGAAACTGAAGGTCTGTGACCCAGACGCAAAAAAAATAAAAAAATCACATATTTTCAACACACAACAGAATCACACCCTTTGTTATGATCAAAATGTGAACATAATATACCACTTCACAACAGAGCCTCTGTCTAGATCAGATAAATAATAAAAAATTATTTTCTAACATGTAGAAAGGATGGAAAGCTTCTCATTCGAGACAAAATCAAATTCATTCCAGTTAAGTCTCCAAAAACACAGATTTTTCCCAGATGTAATGTATGAAATCAGTAAATTAAAGATGATGCCTGTACAAATTCTCAGTCATCCTGATAATCACAACAGCAAACAGGCTTAAATCAGCCACCAGAATTGACAGAATTCTCCTGGATTGGTGTCGAAATGTTTTTAAAAAAAGAACTGAGCCAAGGTCCATTTGCCTCCGATTCAAACCTGTTTGCAATTTAAGATGATCTTATTGTCCTTATTCTGCTTAGGGCTCCTTAGAGCTTAAAAGACCACTCCTTAGTTGCTGAGACCCATCTCTTGCTTAGATAATATAATTTTTTTTAAATAAACTTTGATCTTCAATCAACTATGCATGCATCACTTGTTAAACTTTGTTTTTAAATTATGTCATTTAGGTTTAACCCCGTTTTCTTCTTCTCTTAAAAAAAAAACCTTGCTTTCACTTTACTGGCACCCCTGATAAAAAGCCTTAAAATAGATCTTTTTTTTTCTTATTTAATTTCAGCATCACAGTGTCTCACAGTCACTATAGATTTTGATGACTATTTAGTGAGCGAAAAAAATCCCTCATTTAGAAAAAAAATTGAGTTTTTTTTTTTGCAAAATCATCAGTATCGCAATTATTGGCACCAAGAACAATTCCTATTAAACAAAAGTAAGTGAAGCATTTTTGTGATTCACACTTTGCTTTGGGAGCAGAAAATGTAAACGTGTGGTCAACCACAAAGTGATGTTTAGGTCTGCGGGTTGAGCCGATGCGGCGTGCCGAGGAGGCCGAACTACCCGGTCAACACAGCCGTGAAGGCGAAGGAGAGGAACGACTTCAGGACTCTTCAGTCAGAATGAACAACGCAAGCTGAGGGATACGGGATCGAACCATTTAACGTTATCTACGTGGAATCCCAGCTTCTCCTGCAGATAGTTCACAGTTCTACACTGAAAACCAAGCCACTACAAAGACTACTGTGTGTCTTCCTCCGTAAAACCTTTAAACTGTGCCATGTGAGGCAAACAGCTTGCACATTTGAACATGTTATAGTGAGGTTTTATTGCAATATGGGTTCTTTTTCCTACTTTCCTCTCTGAAGCAGAGGGCAATGCTGGCTGTGTGCGATCTGTGGTACTGTGGGTATTCCACTGTGAGGACAAAAATGTTCCCAAGGGGACAATAAATGAGGCACGGAAGCCCATTTCTCTCAGCCACTATTCAAGATGGGAAAGACAAGTTAACAAGCCTTTCGAGATAGGCATGTGTGTATTTTCCGTTTGTCCATCTCTACAGATCAAAACGAGCGGAAATGGGTCAAACAAGGTTGGACAAGGCGCCAAGTTTGTGTTGCCACCACGCAGTGAGGAGGAGAGTAAGCGAGCTTAAAAAACATGATGATGACTTTTAGCATTTTTGGAAATGTCAGTTGTGTGCAGTGTGAGCATCTGCTGACATGAGATTCTGTCCAACTGGCTCGATATTACATTAGCAAGTAAAATACAAGTACATCACACATGTGAGTACAATTATCCTATTCCAAACAGTCCTAGGCAATATAAATGCACACAATAATGCTATAATGACAAAGTATTTGTTATGGCTCGGTGGAATATCTCCAAAGCTCACTATTAGAGCATTGCATTAGAAAAAGAGGCTTTAGGATCTCCACGTCTCTGCAGCAACAGTTTATTTTAATATACAGACATTTACCAGTGCTACCATTAACTGTGGAGGCCGCTGTATATTTTCCCCTTCAAATGAGAAGAAAGAATAAAAAGCCAGTTTTGGGATTATTGGGTACAAACATGCATCCTGGGCAACAGACTTTAAGATGATATATCATAAATGTTCATATATTAACAGATACTGTACACTATCAAATTTGAGTAATTTCAAAGCTTGTTGTTTTTCTCATCGGGCAAGTAATCACAATTTAATGCAAATGTAGAATTTAAATAAAATAGCAGGAGCTATCGGTTCACTAGGGCCATGCTTTCATAATTAAACTAAAGAGAAATTAAAATTTCATTAAAATAGACATTTAAAAAAGAAAATATCCACAATACATTTTAATTGTTGTTTCATCTATGCTCATCTTTCGATGTTTAAAGATGTTTTTATATCCCAATTATTGCAATCGATTTCGCAAGGATAATAGGCAAGTCAATAGAGGTATAAAAGTCTTAGATTTTAACCTAATTTGAAAAGAGAAATTATTTATGATTAGACAGTAACAAATCTTTAGTAAATACGCCATCATTTTTTTAAAAATAGCCTCATACATGTGTTTATATATATATATATATATATATATATATATATATATATATATATATATATATATATATATATATATATATATATATATAATATGTGTGTGTGTGTGTGTGTGTTTGTGATTAATGTGTTGTTCTACAGTTAATGTGCCACTATTTTTATTACAGGTTTGTTGTTAAAGCTGTATAATCCCACTATAACCAGGTTTCAAAGATGCAAAACATTCACTGACCATTTTTCTATAAACTGAAATAAATTTCAATTTATAGAAAAATCTAATAAATTATAAGGTAAGCTGTCATAATTGTAAAACCCACATAAACAAATATGAGCATTTCCCAGAAGAGCAGCACTTGCAAAGAATTTCTTATTAGGTTCAGGTTAAGAAATGATACAATTCTATCTGATTATAACGTAAAAATCCTTCTGATAACAATGAAAGTGTGACACCGACCGTCCAGGTATCCGTGCAGAGCGAGGAGGTGAGGTCGGTCTGGGCTGCTGAACGAGGAATAGTGGAGATCCTCTGGAAGTGACGGCGGCATCCTGGACAGCGGAGCGCTCTGAGGGAAGCTGCTCTGAGGCGGCTGCTTTTTGTGCCGGGCACGGCAGTTCTGAAACCAAACCTGGAGGAGGAAGCGGACAAAGTAAACACGGAGCAAACGTGACGGGAGCACAGCATCAAACTCTTTAAGCCAGGAACCAGGTTGGATTCTGGAGGTCATCTAAAGACTCGCTGGATTTAAAAGTTTTAAACTCATTCCACACTTCTCTAAAGGCTGCAGAAGTTCATTTTTTTATCATATTTGGATACTTCCTATCTAACATCTTAAGTGCTTATGAAAAATAAACATCTTTAAATACAATGAATGCAAAGGCAGAGAAAACAGTACAAGGATCTTTCTTGTTGGTGTAAAAAAAATGGCTTCAACTTCTACAGAAATAAAGCAGTAGAGCCATAAGTACATTGTTAAAAAAAAAATAAAGGAACACTTTAAAATCAAGCCAATTAAACTTGTGGAGTATTGATCTGGTCAGTTCAGTCATGGAGGAGGATGTTAATCAGTGTCGGCTGTCTGGATGTTAGAGACATTAACAACAGGGAGGCTAAAGCAGAGACAATTAGAAAAAAAAACAGGAAAGGTTTTGCCGTTGGAGCCCGCAGACATTTCTTATGTCTTTTTTTTTTTATACTGCTTTTTTTTTGCAGTTTTGCTTTTGATCAGGATCAAACCTGAGTCACTACTGGCACCATGAGGCGATACCTGGACCCTACCAGGGTTGCACAGGCAGTCCAACTCTATCAGGATAACACATTAATGTTTACCATAGCCAGAAGGTTTTCTGTGCCCCCCAGGTCAGTCCCAAGAGCACAGAAGGGTTTCCAAGAGACAAGCCAGTAAGTCTAGGAGAGCTGGACAAGGTCGTCGGAAGTCCTTAACCCTTCAGCAGAAGAACCTGCTTCTTTGTGCAAGAAGGATCAGGATGAGAACTACCAGAGTCCTACAAAGTGACCTCCAGCAGGATTGAATGTCTCCGACCAAACCGTTAGAAAGAGACTTCATGAGGGTGACCTGAGGACCCGACGTCCTCTAGTTGGCCCTGTGCTCAGTGCTCAGCACCGTGGAGCTCGGCTCTGGCGCCTTGTTGTTTCCACATGAGCTCAGGATCACCCCGGGCTCATGTGGCAGACGTCAAAAGGGTTCTGGTGAAGCTGCGGTGAACGTTAAGCTGCCTGCAACATTTTTCAGCACGACTGGTTTGGTGGTGGGTCGGCGTTAGGCTGGAGAGGCGTATCGATTTAAACAAATCACACAAAAACAGAAGACATGGCTAAATTATTGTATTACTCTAATTAAAACTGTCTTGCTTACTTAAAATCTTGTTATATATATATATATATATATATATAATTGTTACCACACAGTGTCTTTTGCTAATAAAGAAGATTCTCAGAGAAGTGATTTCAAAACCTGCCTGTATGACTCTTCTGCTCAGTCCCGTCATTTCTGCCAGTTTCTGCAGCGTCTGAGCATCGGGGTTGTTGTCCTGAGCAAACTGAGTCTGCATAACCTGCAGGGAAACCATCCGGCGACCATGAAATCCCCAAACTCCCTTAGCTGAGCAAATTGCGGCGATTAAAAACACGGTTTGGCACACCCGGGCGGCCGGGGACGCACCTGCAGCTGCTCGGCCGTGAACGAGGTCCGTGCCCTCTTGGCTGGTTTGGGTTGGCAGTCCTGATCCGAGGGCAGCGCTCCCTCCAGAGTCAGACCTGTGCCTGAAAAAACAAACCAGACTGCATGCTGGTCATCAAGCTATGTGACGGTTAGCAAACAGAAAGGAGAGGATGTTAAAGCAATGCGACAGCTGAATGTAAAAAAAGCTGTAAATTTGAAGGTTTGTCCAAACAATTTGGAGCACAGTTAAAGCATGGTGCTGCAAACAGTTTAAAGCATTAAGATCAGACTTCTTCCAGATACCAACAGAGTGGGTGGTGTGAAAAAATGCAGGAAAACAGCAGCTGGGCGCGTTCTTTAGATTCAGGTTTTGCTAAAAACCTCCCTTGATCCCTACGTTATGAAAGTACTGAAATGAGGCGCCAATAACAGAGAAGACGAATCGTTTGTGTGATTAATTGAATTTTGGTGTGAATTTGGACCAAGCCATGAATGCAAATGAAGCGGACTTGCTTGTGAAGGGGATTGAGACGGGATTTGTTGTAAATTTGACGCATTATGAATAAACGTACTTGGAATATTAGAGTGAAAAAGAACAGCTAAACAAAAAAAGAGCCTGAAAGAGCTCACAGAGAATAAAGCATGAAGCTGTTTCCTCAGGAAAATTCACCTGAGGTTGAACTCTAAAATACCTCTTTACTTTGGTTTAAATTATTCTTTTTTTTACCTCTGATGGCTAAATGTTCCGACCCTCACATGTGGTCATGAGTTATGCATCAAGACCCAAAGAATGACATCCAGGATACAAAGTGTTGAGGTTAGCTTCCGCCTTGGAGATAGAGGAGCTCGGTTATGCAGGGGGAGCTCAAAGCAGATGTTTCTCCACATTGAAAGGAGCCAATTTAGGTGGTTTGGACATCGGATCAGGACGCCTCCCTGAGCACGTCCAGAACTCGCTGGATAGACTATATATATCCCGTCTGTCCTGGGATGGCCATCCCCCAGAATAAACTGGAGGACGGGATGTCCGGGGTTCCCCTCTTGGACCTGTTGCCCCTGCGACCGGATATCGGATGAGCAGAAGACAACGGATGGATGGACAGAGGGTTTAATTGTTTTTGTTTTTAACCAAACAGGTAACGCAAAAAGGGTGATTAAAACTGATAAATTCCCTTATAGTCTGAGTAACTCAGTCAGAAATCCTGTTGTCTTTCTGTGTGTTACGCGTGAACTCTGAGCCGGTGTCTCACCAAGCGTTCATTATGACTACAGAATGACAATAGAGACGCTTCATTCTTGAATCTTTTGAAATCTATCCCAGTACAAGTTGACACATCCACGAGTCCATGTGCCTCTGTGGCCTAATTATCCACCGTAACAGTACCAACACTGGAAAAACAGAACTAGAAATACGTAAAATGTTCCTAAAATGAGTGTATTTGTCCATGATTTGAGCAGGTAAATAAGACTATTTGCCAATGGAATAAGATTTTTGCACTTAAAATAGGAACAATTCATCTCCATCATCTTATTTCAAGTGTAGAATGTCTAATTATCGTATTTTAGGGGTCAAAATACTCATTCCATTGGCAAATAATCCATTTTACCTACTCGAATCAAGGATAAATACACTAACTTTAAGAACATTTTACTTATTTTTAGATCCATATTTGTAGTGAATGAAAGATTATACTTTAAGCCTTAAGTTTATTTTAATCAATATGTAACATGTGAAGCTCTAAAGGACTACAAAAAAGGTTCTGTTTATCACAAAAGCTGCACAAACCTAACAGAGTTCGCATGTCTCATGTGCGCATCTAGATTCCCACCGTTTAGCATTTCGGCCTCCTCTGAGGCTCGTGTTCGGCCGTGACCTTACCGTTCTCTGCAGCCCTGCGGAGGTTCTCCAGCATGATGTCGTAGTGGCTGCGGCAGAGCACCCGGCCCTCCACCAGGCCGAACTCCTCCCCGGTCGACAGCTGCCTCTTGCAGGAGAAGCAGGCGAAGCAGGCCAGGTGATACACGCTGCCCCGGGCCCGCCGCACCCAGTCGCTGGCGTACACCTGCCGGCCACACTGGGCGCACTTGGTGCCGAACCTACTGTGAGTGAGGAGGACAAGAGTCAACACAGGGTTAAGCGATGTTGTTGTAGTGTTTGTTAAGGTGTTTGTAAAATGTTGCAGAGAGAGAGAGATATCTGGCTAGATGTAAGACAGAAAACCAAACTTAGACTTTGAACGTGTAGAAAGAGACATTCCCCTGAGGATTTCAGCCTTTGACTTGAGAATTTTTGGGTGTCTGCTTCTTTGTTGTAACATTATGGAGAAAAAAAACAAACATGAAAAGAATAAACCTTTCTCAAAGAAATAAGCAATATAAGTGGGTACGTCTATTTATATTGTATATTGTAGAGTTAAAGGAGCTAAAACACAGACAATATCACATTGTGTCAAATGAATAAAACACCAAAAGACAGACAGAGTTGAGCTCAGTAAGTTTGCTAAATCTGGGCAGATCCTTAAGCCGGCTAAAGGTTTGATGAATTTACTGCTTTATTATCGAGATTGGACTAAATAAGTAAATCTTTAATTTGTGTTTAGAGGGCCAAGATCAATTAGAATTGAAAACAGTCTGAAAAATTAACAAAGTCATGTTCAGTAATTTAGTTTGCTCAATTAATATTAAGTAATTATATTACTCTAAGCCAGGGGATCAAAACTCCAGAGACAAAATTAAAGATTAAATCTAACAGAAATGTTCACATGGCCTTCTTAATTTAGGATTGTTTTTAGAATAAAAAAAAATGTTGCCTTCATCAGTTTCATTTAAAAAAAATCCCATAAACTTTGTAAAGAACTTTGTTTTTTCAAAGCAGTTGTGGAACATTCGATTTTTTAATCAACTGTAGTTGGGTGGTGGGGGGGGGGTGCCTTTCTTTAAATATTTTAGGATAAAACAATTACTTTATGACAACTGTAATCAGTCTACATAAAATAGCCAGACCAAAACAAAAATAATTTCAGTAAATTAAAGACAATTTTCATTTTGTATTTTAACACTGTGCACAATTGATTAAAAAAAGTTTCAAAAGAAATTCAATTATTCATATTTCTGTGAGGTATTTTGTTTAAATTAACTTACATTTTAACATCGTGTTCCTTCTGATTTGTAGTACTATTGACTTTCTAATCTAGAACATGATGGAAGGAGCTACAGATTAGGGTGATGGCAAGGAGGTACTACAACCTCAAAGACTTGGAGCTCATCACAAACGTCACAAAATCATCAAAATACCAGTGGAAACTGGAAAAAAAGCCGGTCTGGAATTTTAAAGAGGTTTTAATAATTGTAACGTAATAATATGAAGACAAAAACAGACTTAAAATGTATACTCGTTTTACGTTGTTTCAATTTTTTAAGTTCGTATAGAAAACAAATTTCCCGGCTGAATAAGAATACTTTTATGCCATGAACAGGTTTGTGTTTAGCTGTGTCTCAGCCATTGTTAGTTTAATTAGTATGGCAAATCTTTATGGCATTGTAACCTTCGATAATTTAAAATGCATTTAATTTTTTTTTATTAAAATTTAAAAATATTTCAAAAAAATCACTGAAAACTACAGAACTTTTTAAATAAAATCAAACCAACTTAATTATATAAAAAAAGCACATTGAAAATAACTAAGGTTGGCCAAAGAGCTGTACATTAAACCCCAAAAGCGATAAACAATGAATTTGAGTATTAAGAACAACACCGCTCCTACCTGAAATAATCCAGTTTGCAGAAGATCTCTTTGTTTTTAACGTAGCAGCTGCTGTGTTGGCGCAGAGACGCTCTGCACACCGAGCACTCCAAACAGCCTAAATGCCAGTTCAGGTTGTTCACCTGCGGCATTAAAAACACACGGCGCATGCGCCAATTAACAAACCAGTCAAAACAAACGTCACAAATTCACATGACACTTTTATGTGAAAAGTTCTTACAGAGCGGAATAAAAAAAAAAACACATTGCAAAATGAATTAAAATCATCCAAATCAAGTTTAAGGGGAATGCCACAGCTGCAAATTAAAACAATATTTGGGGTTAAAAGGCTCTCTGAGGTGTTTCGTTACCTTCAGCAGGTAGCGGTCATGGATCTCCATCCCGCAGCTGGCGCACTGGTTCTTGGCCGCAGGAGGAGAGCAGAGGCAGGCGGCTTCCAACGGGCTGGAATCCCCGGACTCCTTCTTCACCTCCGGCTTAGACTGAGCCACAAAAAAAAAAAAAAAAAAAAAAAACATATTAAAAGAGCCGGCCAGACCGAATAGAGAGGGGAAGGAAAACGTGCATGGCTTAACAAAATACATTTATTTCTTAATAGCGAATGAGTGCCTGCATCCTTTCCGTGCGTGGACCGCGGATCTGGCCGACGTGCGTCCTCCACGCTGTTCCTTTCACATTAAACGGCCTCTCCGCCTTTCCTGCCTGCCGACTTACATCATTTTAAAAGCTGTGTGACACCGAACCAACTTTGTCCTCGTAAACTTATATTTAAATCTGTAGAAACCTTACAGCTGCACTATCACAATCGTTTAGTCTTTTCGTGCTATTTATTGTTGATTGTTTATTACATCGAGATTATCTTTTGATTTGCGTTGTTGGAAATGTCTGTTCCCGTTCCTTCCTGTGAATAAATGTGTTGATGCAGATAAAAACCTAATGACCATTTATTTAAAACGTATAAACCCGAGAGCTTTGCACATCTGTACATATATATATATATATATATATATATATATATATATATATATATATATATATATATATATATATATATATATATATATATACATACATACGGTAAATTGTTAATTGTCAATAACAGTAATCCACTTGCACTTTAATTTTAAAATTGAGCTTAAAGGCGCAGACGGAAACTTTTCAATTAACACCTAAATCATTTTTCAGAATTAAACTTGATTAAAATACCTACTACTGCTATACGGAATTGCTGTGATTTGTGTGCCAGTCCTGTTGTGCATCCGAGTACATTTATAAGCCTACAATAAAACAGTTTTATGACAGCTGAATAACAAGCAGATACAAATATTCCACCCAACCTAACACCCGCAACCTGTTTCATTAGTCGTTTTTCAGTCAATTAATATTTTTGTAAACTAAATTTCGTTTCATGAATTCATAAGATGATAAAAAAAAAACTGCTGAGAATATCGTAACTTTGCTGTGAAATCCCCTAACATTTAAGGGACGTTCTGTGCAACAACAAAGCTTTATGATATAAGATATCTGCACAAAATAGAAATTATTTATAGATAGAATAGATACTCAACTAAAATAGATAGGATTTTAGTAGAGTACACATCGTTCCGATATTTTTAAAAACATTTTCCCCCCAATTAGGCTGTTTTAAATGTCAGTTTTATGGTGCGAATCAGAAATGAATAATTCCTTTATAATTACATACAAATCATTATCATAACAAAATAAACTAAATGAAAGCACTTAGGTGATGAATGAACCAGTAATATTATTTTTCGCCTTCAACTGTTGGGTGTTCTGGGAACAGTTTGGGCGTTTTTACTCCATCTCTGATCACAGACGCTCGGACACTCGACCTCCTTTATATAAAGTTCGTTTAAATAGTGGCGACGGAAAGCAGCGGGAGCAGTCCCAGCTCTTTGTGACTCACCATTCTCGGGTCCTGCGCGCTGCCTATTCGGAGTGGAGACCCAGTTCGCTCTGCGCGTTACGCATCTCTGCTCCAAGTCGCGCTACAGCCAGCCGCTCCAAAACAACGCCTTACAGTATCTCCTGCATTTAAACCCTGGCAACAAAAGACATTTCGATGCAATTAGATATAAAAAAAAGGAGGAGGAGGAAAAAAAAGAAGAAAAACACTACATATGATCGATCGTTCCTCTTGTGCGTAACGGAAGGTTGCGTGTTGCAATCACATGCGGTGAAAAGAAAGGATGGCACTATATCTGCAATTAGCGGCGGATTGAAACGCTGCGCTTGATAAGAGGCAACCCGAGTGTCAATTTCATCTGTCAATCAGGAGGAGGCAGCCGCGCCACCAAGCTGAGGAAGGGGGGGAAAAAACGCGGAGCGTCCTAATTTCAATAGCTGTATAATCGAAAATCGAAAAATCTCCAAAGTGAAGAGGCTCAATTGGAGATCGCTCTATTCATAACAGACAATGTGCAGAAACGGGTGCTGATCTTGAGACATAAAGGAGCCTGATTGTCTCTTTTCTCGTGATGGACCCATTTAGGCACTCCATGGCTCCCCTCAGTGATTACAGCTGCATTCATAAAGTGCCAAAAATCTGCGTTTGGGGGGCAATCTGGACTCCGTGTTGTCCTTCACTTCTCGAAATTAACAGGAATGCAAGATTATGTTAATTACCGGCTTGGATGTAAACACTGGAGGCAGTGAAACAAGACGAGATGGTCTGCAAAAACTTCAGAGACAGAAAACCTCCGAAATGCGGCGTCAACATCATTCATGGGTGTAAAACAGTTTGTCCCAAAACAAACAACAAAAAACATGTCCAAATAAATCCGAAACGACGTGCTGTGCCGGTCCTTTCTGCTCTGAAGGAGCGCTGATCCAAGCAGAAGAACTTTGTGGGACTCCAGCTTTGGCTCCCAAACACACTCTGAGCTGATCTGATCTCCCGCCTGGATTCAGAGTTTACACCCAGTTACCAGAGGCAGGATGTGATGCTGCAGCCTCTTCCTCAGAGCTGAACTTATAACAAGCTGCACTCACTGGGCAACCTGGGCTGTTTCTAAACATCTGAAGCTCATTTACTGAGAACTAGGTGTAGGAGCTAGCTGAAGATTTTTTAGTTCTCCTTAAATGTGACCCCCGATCCACTTTTAATTAATCTGATACCTTGCTATAGCAATAAAAATACCAAATAATTTACCTTTAGGAGCTGATTCACATCGCAGAAAAATCCTGAAAATATTTTTGTCATGTGAGGGTTCAGGATCTAATAAAACAAAATACCAATTATGGTCATAGGTACTTAAATAGATGCTTTAGAGTTTTATCCATTTAGATTTGATCCTGTTCAGACATTACTCGTCTTATCTTGGTAAAAAGAAACTGCTCCCTCTCTCAGTTCTAGAGTTTTGTATTTCAGATCAGGAGATAATGATAATCTAAGTCTAATGCTGAATGTACAAAAAGGCAACAGATTCTTGGCATTATTTGCGAAACAAATGTGCCTGCAAAATGAAAACTCACTTTAAAAAGTAGACCTACTTAAAAAAAAAAAAGCAGACCTCATTGTTCAGTTTCTTGACAGTACCGGTATTAACTTTTTTTGTCTGACTTTGGAGAGATGCTGACCAACTCTTTTTTTTGCAGCTCTGCATTCTGTTGTTGATTTGCTGCTGTGATTTGGGTCATTTTCCTGCTGAGGATCCAGTTTTTTCCAAGATCAAGCTGTTTCACATTCGACCCAAGAATACTTTTGTTTCTCTTTTGTTTCCAGAGCAGTTCATGATTATAAAGAACTCAAAGACCTTTATCAAGCTTAACTGCTTTTCTCCAGGTTACTTTGAAGTATCCCCTAACTGACTTTGGGTTAAATGAACAGTATAAACCTTAAGGTTGTGGATTTCTGCATTTTCCAGACTTTTCAGGTTTTCTTGGTATGAAATGGTTGATGATTTACCTGCAAACGTTTCCCCCACATCGAGTGGTCAATAAAATCGACGGACGGACGGACTTTAATTATCATCGATCACCTAAAAAGCATCAGAAACAGCAGCATTACATCTTCTCACTCTCCTTGTATTGTACCTGTGATTCACTTCAGCAGCTTTGTGCACTGACTGTAATTACCCGACAGTGGAAGTGAACTGGTCCTGATGAAGGAGGACTCAGAGTGGAACGTGGCTATTTCGGCTCCATTACTGACGCACTTTAGTGGTATTACGAACACACCAATTTGCACCATTGTTGACTGGTTTTGACTATTTTCTGACTGTTGCAATGTGGATTCAGAGAGTGATATCTGAGGAACCCTTTAAGCCAGAAGCAACAATGAAATATTATTAAATATATGCCGTAAAGAGGAAGTAACTTGTTCTGTTAGCTCTTCATTTCTATTTCCCTTGCCTTATCTTCCTCCTTGAAGAGCATGGACTGCGGACCAACTATCTTTGGGTGAAGTTAAAATCTGTTAAAATCTGCAGATCTATAGCATCCTGCTGCTTATGTGTCAATGCCAGATAACCTGTCTCCTAACCAGTAGCTAAGTAAACTGCTTTAGGCCATCCATCCAATTCAATTTCAATTAAATTTAATTCACATAGCGCCCATTCACCACACTTCATCTCAAAGCACTTTACAAAGTCAAATACAATCATATCATAGAGACAGATTGGTCAAAAAGTTTCCTCTCTAAGGAAACCCAGCAGCTTGCACAGTCTTTGACAAGCAGCATTCACTCCTCCTGAAAGAGCGTAGAGCCACAAGAGACAGTCGTCTGCATTGTCGACAGCTTTGCAGCAATCCCTCATACTGAGCATGCATGAAGTGACAGTGGAGAGGAAAACTCCCCCTTTAACAGGGAGAAAAACCTCCAGCAGAACCAGAAACAGGCTCAGTGCAAACGCTCATCTGCCTCGACTGACTGCGGGTAAGAGAAGACAGAACAGAGACAGAAAAAACACAGAAGCACACATTGATCCAGGAGTACTTTCTATGTTATACGGTAATAAAGGATTATCTGCCTCCCCTGGATGATGTCACAGATAACAGAATGGCAGACCAGGTGAACCTATGATATTAAAAGAAAAAAAGACTAGGAGAAGATCAAGTAACATCAAGTTGGGGAGTGGTGACCTAGTGGGTAGAGCATTGTGCTTGTGTCCCAGAAGTTCTCGGTTCAGCTCCCACAGACTGCCACTCTGGGTCCTTGAGCAAGACCCTCAACCCCAGATTGCTCCCCTGGTGCCACACATGGCAGCCCCCCTGCTCCCCAAGGGGATGGGTTTAATGCAGAGAACAAATTTCATTGGAATGTATGTTGCAATGATAATAAAAAGATTATTAGTATGAAAAGTTGACATAACAACAATTCATTCAAAATTGGAGAACACCAGGTGAACTCAACAGAGTGAGAGAGATAGATCCATCCGTCCATGATCTTTTGATCCAGCAATGAGAATTTCTGTCTTGTCTGACTTTAAAAGCAGAAAAGTTACAGTCATCCAGTTTTTGTCAATTTAATTTATTTATATGGCCAGTTCACTACACGTCATCTAAAGCCACTTTACAAAGTCAATGCAATCAAACCATACAGACAGATCGGTTGAAAAAGTTATCCAAGGAAAACCAGCAGATTGCATCGAGTCATTGGCTCGCAGCATTCACTCCTACTGAAAGAGTTTGGTAGCGAGCGTGAACAGTCACCTGCATTGTGTTGTAGACTTTGCAACAATCTCCAATACTGAGCATGCATGTAACAACAGTGGAAGAGAAACCTCCCCTTTAACAGGGTTACAGGGGAGGTTTTTATGATCAAGGTTTGTATGTCTTTGCGACATGGTTGTTGTCTGCCTAACTAATTGGATTCATCAGGATTTACGGATAAATATAGCTGAGTATCATCAGCATAATGTGGAAAGGCCCCACATTAAGACTTTTAGTCTTCAAAGCATCTAACCGAGTTTTGGATCTCGACCTAAGGACCTTTACAGCAATTATTCCCGCTTTTCTCTTTCTGCCCCAACTCCCAAGAAATCTTTAAAAAAAAACGATGAGACTTGGAGGTCCTCAAACCAGGCACCCTCCTGTCCATCGACTCACCTTGATAGTCTGTCCATGAACATCACAAACAAATTAGTGACAAGGGGAATGTGAATTAACCTGGCCAGCCAGATTGATAATGTGTGGCATTCTAGTTCTGCATGTTATCAATCTGGGACTGCTCCATTTTATTCCTTTTGGGGAAAGGAGGAACCTTCAGCAGAACTCTCCAAGCTGATTGGGCGAACCAACAACTACTGCCCGCCTACTAACCGTTGGTTTTAGACAATCACAGTATCAAATTAAAACATAAGTAGCAGACATCACCAGAAACCATAAGAAGGAAATTAGGTAAAGGCACTTCTTGCTGTTCTACTATCAAAGATGAAATCGTGGATGTGGTAGCAGTAGCAGCTACGAGTGCGTCACCCTGCTCTGCCATGTTTATGTTGGTTCGGCTGTATTTTTGACCGATCTGTCTGTATGCTTTGATTGACTTGACTTTGTAAAGTGCCTTAAGATGACATTTGTGGTGAACTGTTGCTATATAAATAACATTTTATTTAAACTGAAAGGAGGCTGTACACCAATGTGTGTGTAATATTTGATTGGAAACAAATTGTCAGAGGTTACAGAATTTGTATGGAAAGGCTTTATTAGTTCATTCCTTTAGGTTTAGTTTATAATTTATTTCCTGTATTCTGTTCCCTGTGTATTATAGTTAATTATGTCAGATCTCCATTTGGTTTTAGTTTTCCTTGTGTCTTAGTTCCGCTCCTCCTTGTTAATTATTCTCCTTCCCTCAGCCTCCTTGTTTATTTCTGCCTCAGATACACTTTGTAACAGTCAGATCATTCACACCAGCCTCCAGTGTCATTCTCCCCACCCCCCTCAGTATTTAAGTTCCCAGTTAGCTAGTATTCCCTGCTGGATTCTTTCATTCTACTTCCATCTTCTCTGCTACCTTTTATCTCTGCCTGTGCCCTGTTTCCTGTGTCTCACTGTAAGTCTGTCATTTGTTATAATTAAATCTTTACCTTCAACATCCTGCTCCCGAGTTCCTGTCCTGCAAACAACCCACCAAACATGACACTCACCTTTCCTATAATATTTACAGTGTTCTGTTGACAGCATGACATGAGCTTGAATTTAATTCTTCGTGCATTATGTCGCAACAACAGGAATCGGGTAATTTTCTACTTGGCATGTTGGTTGAAGGAACATATTTGGAGAAAGCTGGAGTCCATGTTATTTTAGTTAGAGGTGAAAGTCAAAGAGCAGAATCTGAATTATTTTACAACTCAAGCAAAAGCTGATCCAAGCATGCAATTTTAAGATCTTCCAACCTTCTGTTTATAATAAATAAAAAATACAGTCAATGAAACATGGTGTATTTAAGGTGCATGTTATGTATGTTATAGATAAAAAGATTTTCCAAGAGCAATCACAGAGGAAACACAGAAAACTAAGAGCCTGTGAATGTTTGCCTGTGGGTGCATATCGGAGATGAATTTGAGATCTCAAGCCCCAACATCCAGCAGCGTCCAACATTCAACAGGCTGCAACCACCGAGATCAAACCCGTTTAGATTTACAGTCCTGCAGCCAAGCTTTCAACAAACAAAGGAAATGGCACATTACCCCATCGCTCTCTCTAAAAAGTTGTACTGAAAGGATAAAAAAAAAAAACCTCTCTCAAGTTATTCAACAAATGCAAGTTTATTTGAAGTACAGACAAGGAAAAATGAAGAGCTTTTTTTTTCTGGGCTTGCTCTCCATATGACAGCAATTTGGGAGTATTGTGTGTTTTGGCCCAGGCGTGTGGTCTATGATAGATGACAAGGGAGAAAATCACGAGCCGCTGGCTCAAACACAGACATGCAAATTGCTTTCAGCTGATTGCTGAATTCTGCTTGATATTTATCAAGTGTATTACAGCATGTCTTCGTTTGCAGACGGGAAGCAGCTGATCGATCCCCCCACAAGAGGGTGAACTGGGAGCTGAAGGTTTTCCTCCACCGGGTGAAAGTGTAAACCCCTCAAGTGGCCGGAGAACATTGAGAGATCTAATGTTTCCTTGAGCTAATTTGGCTTTAGCACAACAAAAGAGATGCAATCCAGATATCCAGGCACCCGACGATCCCACCGAACCAATCTTGTTTTTTTAATGTGTTCAGGCGTTTGTGGAGATTTTGCAAACTCTTTCATCGGACCTGGTTACAGGAAATATGTAGCAATGTTTGTAATTTGTCTCTGTCCACCTTGGGAATTGAGCACGCTTTTTCTTTTTTTTTTTTTGCAAACTACAGGAAGGTATCAGCCTCTACAGTGGCTAAATGCCACAACAGCTTATTGTGATCGGAGTGGAAAATGAATTACAGAACGTTAAATTCCACAGAAAAAAAAAAAAACTTTCTTTCTGAGATCAAAGGAGAAAAAATATACAAGAAAAAACAGATTTGCAGGAAACGTGTTTTGGCATCAGTTCACATAAGTGGGTTGGATCCGCTTCCACACAGCACACATGTGGCTGCTTGCCCTGTAGATGGCCCAATCGACTTACTGTGTTAAATCCAGCCAAGAGAGCAGAATAACATGCATTTTTGTTTTGTATTTTCCTGCTGAGTTATTACAGAAGTCATGTAAAGGAAATGAAAAATAAAAGCCAGAAAAAAAAACATCTGAACACATTTCCTCCTTTTTTTATGATTTTAAGAAAGAAAATGTTCCTCTTATATTTAAAGCTACTCTATTGGTCTGTGCATGCCTGTATGTAGCCAAGGTGGTTTTTGTCCTATAGCACCATGAAACCCAGATTTTATGAGGCTTGTGTCAGACTGATCCGACATCATTTTCTGATACTACTTCTTCTAAGGAGCAGGATTATTCCTCAAGGGTTGAGCGTCAAAGATTTATTTTAATTATCAAAGCCTATAAATGATCTAAAAGTAGCTCAGACATCCGAATACTTAATACACAAAGCTGACTGTAGTGTTTGTCGATCTTTTATGTTTGGATTCAGTTTAAGTGTCAAGCATGTAAACATTAACTATAAAACAGTTAAGTAGACCTTATCTAAAACAAGAACTTCTATAACTCCTCATACAATGCCTTAAGCTTTCTTCTTATCACAAATGCTGTATTGCCTAAAAACAACCCTTAGATATAAAATATAGACTATAGGTAGACTGCACAAATAGGAAAAAATAAAGAATTTTTCCCCTGCAGAAATTTACCTTATGTTCAAACTTGACAAAACGATTTTAAATAAAAATTAACACCATGTGTACACACACAAAAAAGAATACATACACATGCTGTTAAAACCCATTAAGTTTTACTTTTCTGTAAACCAAATCAGAAATAGGATAATAATAATAATAATAATAATAATAATAATAATAATAATAATAATAATAATAATAATAATAATAATAATAATAATAAAGGCTTATCTGTAGACATGAGACCATCTTTATCTCTACCTTTCTCAGTCTTCCTGGTTTTGTTCCTGGTTCATGTCAGTGAATCATATTAGTTTTGTTGTAAAGTTATTTTTTTAATTATTATTATTATTATAAGTATTTTCTATCATAATATTATTATATTATGATAGAAAATATTATTATTGTATTATTATTATAAGTATTGTCAGCTTTCACCTGGCTTCCGCTGTGGTTCTATAAGGTGTTAAAAGTCACTTGTTTCATTCATCTTGTGCCTGAAACAAGACGTTTTCCTTCGCAAACACCTCCTGTTGTGTGGTGACAGTCGTGGTTTTTGGTTTTGCATCATATTGCTCACAGTTTAGGGTGTCATTTCCTTAATATTAGAAATACACTTGAATTGTATTGTTTTGAAAACGAAATAGTAAAAAAAAACATCCAGAATAGGTGAGAATTTTATTAATATGAGCTGTACCACAATGGTTAAATGACTTAGATTATAAATCATCTTCTTGGCATTTGGAAAAAGATTCTTGCTTCACTAAATATTTTTGCATGATCAGTGGATCCAGTCTTCGAAAACGACCCAGCTCTTTTCTTCAGCCCTAGATTTGTTTGGATTCTCCGGCCAGAGTCAGAGATCAGCTTCTTACCTAATCTGGTAACAAGCTCCAGAAGGAAAATTACTTCCTTCCAACTCACCTGCAGTGACCCACAGCAATCAGGGCTAAACGGGTTCCTAATCATAAAAAAAAGAAAAAAAAAAAAATCCTGTAGGTCAGCAGACGCATAGGCCGACCCGGCCTCCTCCAACACCTCCTCCCTCGACAGCGCAGCTTTGAGAGCAAGTGTTTAAAGCTGTCACTTTAAATAGGCTCAGCGTTTGGATTATTTAAGCAGGACCCATGGTGTGTTTAGTTTGATGCCGGCTGCAATATCCTGCGGCTCGGTTGATCCCCACGACTCCAAATTTGGGGCAGCAGTCGGGTATGGTGTCAGGGAAAGGTGAATGGTGCTGGGAATCCACTCTGAGTGGGTTGGAAGGTGGGACAGGACATGGGAGTAGTGGAAAGCCTCCAAGGTTCTTTTAAAGTTTATTCTAAGACTGCACCAAAAAAAAAAAAAAAAAAAAAAAGATGAGAGCATTATTCAGCTGCTGAAGATGTTTGTTCTGTGGTGCATGCTTACAACCGTTGACATCTAGAGAAGCCACTCTAAAATCAAGGTGCTTGGGGGGGTTTCTTGTGTCAAGTCCTTCAGAGCTGATGGATATCTCCACATCTGCATCCAAAGCTTGTCAGCAACAGCTTCAGCAGTAGGACCACCTCAGCTGTCCATGCAACAGAACATTTCACGGCATCAACGTGCGTTTTTCTAACCATCGGTCCACTTGGTAGCAGCAGAACAAGGAGGAAAACACAAGAGACAAACATGTTTGTTGTATATGTGTTGCCGATAAAGTCCTGTGCACAACAATCTAGTTGTTTGTGGGGGCTTGGGGATCACAGGGTGTTTAAAGAAGACGCACTGCAAAAAGAGAACTAAAAATTAGAACAATTCTCTTGAAATGAATGTATTTGTCCTTGATTTGAACTGGTAAATAAGATTATTTGCCAATGGAATTTGTGTTTTTACCCCTAAAATAAGATAATTAGATATACTTCACTTGAAATAAGATGATGGAGATGAATTGTGCCTATTTTAAGTGCAAAAATCTTATTCCATTGGCAAATAATCTTATTTACCTGCTCAAATCAAGGAAAAAATATTTAATTTCAACAAATAATTTCTTATTTTGAGTTCTATTTTTGCAGTGCGTATGCCTGGATCTGACATGATTCATGTACGGAAACGAAGGACGCCTGGCGCACCTGCACGCCAGTAAATTATACTTACAGGTGTTTCTGGCTGCTGCAGGGAAGATCCGAAACATGCAGCCATCGTGTCCATGTCTAAGTTTGAAAATTCGGTCTTCGTTGTGAAGTTGTTTAATCTGTTGATTAGGTGGTTGACGTTGGTCGTGCAGCTTTGAGAACATTCTGAGTGCTCGGGTTGGACCGCCAGCTGACTCCAGAGGAGGTCTGGTCTCTCTCACCATCACCTGCAGCTTCAACCAGGTTTAACAAATGATGCTGGAGGGACTCGCCGCTGTGTAGCTCTGTCAGAAACTCCACCTGAGATAACACACGATGCCCGTACGTCTGTCCCAGCTCTGTCAGTCTGATTGGAGGGCTTTACAACTGAACAGGAAGTCTGCTAATCTGTAACCCGAGCCAGGGGAAGGAAGAAACCAGGAACCAGCCTCCAGTGCTTTCACCCGTCGTATTAATCACCAGAGCCGGGCCTAGCCTCATTTACAGAGGGGAGCATGGCTTAACTAAACATCTTCTCCATAAAATAAATGCTTCCAGGCCACTCCTGGGGTAGTTTTTTTTTCTTCTTCTTCTTTTCAGAGGCGCATCTGATTTCAATTACCAGGAATGCTGTAGGAGGCAGCGGGCCTGCGCCAACAACCCCATGGCAACGGGAAGAGGAGCCCCGAACCAAAAAGGAGGAGCTGGTGAGGCAGGATACTCTGATTTAATAATTAGTTCCTGATGCGTCTCATTCTGTTTCATATCTAAGAATGAGAGTAAAAATAAAGTCGGGTCTTTGAAAGTCTGCAAACTGCTTTTGTTTTCAAAAGTCAAAGTCCAAATCCTACAGTTCTGAAAAAGGCAAAAAAAAAAAACATTTCTGATATTGGATTTAACAGAAAACCAACCAGGTTGGTCTGGGGGCAGAACAGGGTTTACTGTGGGTCTGAAACATGCTTACAGCTCTCTAAGCACCACGTTAGAAGGATGCAAATTCTTCATAAATTCTCCTTCGTGTACTTTGGGGTCATTTTGAGGCAAAAGGACAAAAGGTGTTTGGCAATTGGGAAAACATTACAAGAGTTAAAGGTAGAGCAGACAATCATTCCTGGAAATGTAGTTAATACAAGTCCCTTTTTTAATAACTGCACATGTGCAAGACCATCCTATCCTACCCAAATACAATCTGGTCTTGTTTCATTCTACTGAGGCCTTTCTCTCCTTTTCATAAAAGAGAGACAGTTCACTTTTTGTGACTCTCACCCCTTTTCAAAGCACACAGTGAGAGCAGCGCAGCTACAATGAATGGCTAACGCCGAAGCTAACCGCTACGCTATCCGGATACATAAACACGAGAAGTGTGCATGCACAGCCAGCATGTGGAAGCTAACAAGGAGCGTGTAACGCACAATGGTGCATCATGAGGGCGTCACAATGATTGGTACGTGGGACAACCAATGGATAATGTGATCCTCCGGGAACTGGAGGGAGAGAGGGGGGCGTGGGCAGGACCAATTCATTTCATTGGGTCCGGATGGCAGGGATTGGTCGGACGTTTTACAGGCCTGCTGCTCTCACAGAGGTCTGATTTGTTTAGTTCCTTTTTCTGAATACATAATGTATTGATTACTCTCACAATGGAAAGACCATTTCGCCCAGAATAAGAAAAAGTGTTTCTGAACAGGATTACCAACTGTAGCTTTAAAGTCCCGCTTTAGTTTAGCTCTTCCTGAATCTGGTATTTAGCCATGGATAATTTGTCAAACTGATGATTTCCTGGTAAAAAGAAACAACCAGTTTTAGAAATCTATCAAAAGACCTGTGTTGTAAATAGGAATGTTATTGTTAAAAAAAATGTGAGTTTTTTAAAATTCAGCTCCACATCTTGCCTTTGAAATTGTTTTTTAACATCTACGAAATAGTTTATTTTTAAGGTTTTCACACAAGTTTTAACAGTTGTAGGAAGAAAGCTGCTTTTCTAACGTATTCTGCATTTTTGGGGGATTAAGAAGAGGCCACAACTCTCTGTATAGAGGATGGGAACCATTTTTCTAAAATGGAAGAAGCTTTCTACTGTATCTGGCTAGTGGGAGAGATTGTTGCAGCACACCAATTACTCTAAATAACCGTTAAACTATTTGATTTAAAGCATTTAATGACACCAATGAAGAAGATCAAACAGATTGAGTAAAAGCGTGATAAAACATGCCCATGGTCCGGTCAATATAAAAGGCTGAACAGAACAGAACAGAACAGAAGCTGATAAACTTTTTTACATACAGCCTCAGTTGGCTTCAAACTTCAATTTGCCTTTATGATAGCCCCCAGGCATTTATGATAATATACACCGTCAATGGTCTCAGCTTTGATTAAAATTACTTTGTGCATGAAGGTGTTAAATTACAATTTCTGAATAAAAATAAATAAATAAAATACGTATCCTGCATAAGCAGCCTCAGTTAGCCTCAACGTTTACAACACAAACTTCTGAAAGCTCACTTTGATGAGAGATGTTATGTAAATGCGCCAGTAGGGGGAGACAATGTTCTTTCATTTAGGCCTCCTGCTTCCAGCCAATGTTGCATGCTTGAATTAATAAATAAAAATACGTTGTGTTTTTTAACTTGCAAGCACTTTGGGTTTCGTCTGATTAAAGTGGATGCCAATTAGTTTTGATTCTCGGCCTCGTAGTAAAAGCATAAACTACTGAAACAGCAAAAAAAAAAAAAAAAAAGAAACAGCAAAATCTATAGAGGAAGTGGGAGGCGCAGTGTTACTGCGCAAAGTTGATATCTTAAAAACCAATAAGACTCTAATAGTCAGATGGAGGAAAGCAGTCTTCAGCTCTCTCTAAAAGCACCGGCTGTGACACATTTTCTTCAGACGACTCTAATTTCACCCAAACAACCATGAAAGGTGAGTGCTAAAGCTATAAAGTACATTATCTGGAAGAACTGTTACAGTTACATCAGAGAACCGTGTATTCATTAATACTTTCTCTGTAAATAGGTGCAGGGTTCAGCCTCTTCTCCATCTGGCTGGCTGTGATGCTGCCGAGGAGCTCTTCCTCAGGTGCTTCTGACTCAAGTCCTGGTGAGCGGTTTCTATTGCGAAAGTATTCACACCCCTCAACTTTTCTGATCTGAACAAAATAGTCTAAATTGGTAAAAAAAAAAAAAAAAAAAAAAAAAAAAAAAAAATTATATTATAATAAAAACCCTTCCATGTGTATCAAGCTTCTAAAAAGTTCTGGTCCAACCATTTATCTTCAGAAGTCACATAATTAGTGAAATAATGTTTCTTTGCCTCTCTCTTTCCCATTGAAGAAGATAAAAATCGATCCAGCAAAAGCAGGATATAGCGTCGCCATTATAGTTTGGTCAATATGAAAGTACGGTATGAGTGTTTCCTTAAACAGAACAGACACTGATGAGAACCTCTCACACACAGCTTTACGCTCATCTCCAGTGTGTCATAAATGGCAGTCCCCAGATATTTTTAAGAATGACCAAATCCAGGCGTCGGACCTTTGATTGAAACGACTTTGTGTATGCGTGGTGTCCACTGGGCAGACCACATCTTTGGTCTGCCCAGTGTTGAATTGGAGGTAAGAGTCTTCACACCCATGAATGAAGTCATCGATCACTGGGCCGTGGCTGCTTTCATTCTTTCGACGCAGACTGACCACAGAATCGTTAGCGTACGTTAAAGTAAATCTGCTGTCATGTCTGCTTTGACGCATATCTGCGTAAAGAACGAAGGGTGGCAGTGGCAGCACGACACCTGGAGGTGACCCAGTGTTGGACGCGTGTATTAGGTCCGAGAGGGTTGGATTGTGTGAAAATTTACAGATAACCATCCAAACAATCCAAATGTAAAAAAAATAATAAAATAAATAACAACCTAAATTAATGAGAATAAGGCCTGGATGTGAACTCATTGATCAGTTTTTTAAAACAGATTTATTAAAACTAAGGTCAGCAGTTGTCTTATTCTCCTGCAGCAAAGGCCTTGTGATATTATTGCTTTGTCTTCTTCTTGTTGTCTGACTCTTCTATTTGCATCGTGTGAGAAACAGCCGTGTCTCTCACACGGGTGACAGTGGTGTGACTTTGTTTGACGGGTGTCATGAGTTAATATAATTGGATGATGAATGACACGAGAAGGTCAAAGACCATGTGTTTTACTGTATGTCGTGAGGTGATGACAGGAATATTATCCTTCAAGATTTAGTGATAAACAGCAGAGTTCATTTAATCACTTACTGCTGGAAGATTAACATTGACCTGAAATGATGCTGTGGGACCCGCAGTGTTTTAAATGCAGTTCCTGTTTTATTAATCATTTCCTGGATGAGTCGCAGAGAAAGCTCCTGACCCCCACATGTCTTCTCCTTTTGCGTCTAATGGCTGTAACTGTGGTTGACTGGAGTCCAAAAGCCTTAGGAAGGATGTAACCCTTCCCAAAGTCAGATGTCAATGACTTTGTTTCTCATCTGTTCTCAGATTTTTTTAGGACAGGTTATTATATGGTGATTTTTGAGATTATTTAGCCTACTTCAAAATGCTTTTTTTTCTGTCATTTCTTGACATCTTGGTCTGATATCAAAATTTGTTAGATCTGAAACCTTTAAGAGAGGGGAAATAAAGAGCAAAATCAGACGAATATATAAGGATTCACACCCTTTAACTTTTTACCTATTTTGTTACATTCCGATGTGAAGTGTACAGGTTTTTTTTTTTATCTTATATTATCTCAGACCAGGATGTCAAGATGGATGGATGGATCAATTTGTAAGGTGTGTAGTTTGGCTCATCGCTATCCAATGTGTAAGATCGCTGACCTGCCTCAAGTTTTAAGACTAATTTTTAAACGGTTAGTCTCTGCAGCTTCCCCAGGGGTGATGGGTGCTTTTTGGCTGCTTGTCTGGTCTGCTGGTTCAGGTAGACCAGTGTTGTCCAAACCTTTTTGCTCCACAGGTCAAACTCACGCAGGTGAAGGTACTCATGGAAAACGATTTTTATTTTTTGTTTCCAATTACTAATGAACATTTTTTTTTACTATGAATTTCTTTATTTTCATTCGTGTTAAACGTAATCAAATGGGCAATATTTACATGAAGCAAAGTAGAAAGCCCCAATTAATTTATGTCCGAAAAAGGGTCTCAGACGTTTACCTTAGTAAAAGGAAGGTGTGCAGTTTCCCCCAAGTACTTTGGTCAAATGTTTTCTAATTTTTTTGGTCCAGAAACTAGTTTTGGTCTATTTCCAGTAACAAAAACATCAACTTCCTTGCTCTAAACTTTTGATTTATTCAGCCAGGTTTGAGTTATTGGTGTGCCCGAGTCTGTTTTTGAGTAAAAAGTAATTTTGTGTCCCTACTTACGATAGAAAATGAACGCAAAATACATGGCCAACACGAGGAACAAAACTTTGTGTTGTACCTTACATATTTCATTTAAGAAGATGTCAATTTCTCAGTTAAAATCTCATTCTGCTTCAGTTCTATTTGTTAATTTTGTACATATTTTTTTGTACTTATCTATTTTCCAAAGACTCGGTAATGGATTTTATTCTGCAGTATCAGATGAAACATGCTAAATACAAGCAGTGTGCAGGCCTCATTTTTCTGATTTTTAGTTGGAGAATATTCTGAGACCATGTGTAGTTTTTTCCGGTAAAAGATGAAGGGTTTGTCGTTGTAATGCGACAGAATGTGAAAAGGAGTGTGCCTTCTTTTGAAAGGAACAGTGGGGAGCTTAAGAGTAGCTTCTTATTTAAAACATTGCCACACATTTTATGATTTAAATGACATAAGAGCCGTAGCGTTTCTTTCATTCTAAAACTCTGTTTCATTAATGAGTTTAAAAATAAAGCAGACATGAAAAAGAAGAAGTCTGAAAGGCACAAATAATGCGTGACTAAAATCATTTGTCATGCAATCTGTAAGGCTCACCATTGTATAGTTCTGCAATATCGTTTTGCAAGTAACAATTGCCTCAAACCAGGCCCGTATTAAGACAATGTGGTGCCCCTGGGCACTATACCTCAAAGCCCCCCCCCCCCTTACCCGTGCTGTCCTCCGGTCAAAAACATCAGACATAATCAAGGGGATTTCTGTAATGTAATTTACTATTTACTAACTTACACAACTACATGTAGGCATATGAGCAGTGAGCAATATTCAAACATCAAAATTAACAGACAGCTTTTGATGTCTGTTAATTTTGGATTAATTTTCTGTAGCGTTAAAAAAGACGATACATTTGCACATACTTGTGGACCAGCTCAACTATGACAGATTGGGGAGGGGGAGTGATAGATCATGTAGCCTAATCTTGATTTATTTATCATTTATTATTATTGTGACATCAGTGTTCACAAAACGAATAATGCATGGTCTTTCAACAATTTCAAGTAAATAATATTACAATTTATGAAAAATATACTTTTAAAGCATGTGTCATGTGGTGCCCCCCCCATGGTTGGTGCCCCTGGGCACTGGCCCACTGGCCCTTATGGATAATCCGGCCCTGCCTCAAACCTTACAGAGCTTTGACGTTTTTAGGAGTAGGAATAGATGTACTGTCATTAAAATCCACACAACTGTAGAGTGCAACCAGAGTAGGACTGCAGCCAGACAGATTCATAGGTTACAGAAAGTGACACTCAACAAAGTATACCAAAGAAATGCTGTTAATGAGGTTATGTGACTGTATAATAGAAAGGTTTGGGCTGAGTGTGCAACAGCAGGAAAATGCATGACCTGCATAAATGACTGTAA
Source organism: Fundulus heteroclitus (assembly GCF_011125445.2). Classification (NCBI taxonomy): domain Eukaryota; kingdom Metazoa; phylum Chordata; class Actinopteri; order Cyprinodontiformes; family Fundulidae; genus Fundulus; species Fundulus heteroclitus. The sequence continues at coordinate 15,952,097 of NC_046372.1, forward strand.
AGTGAATTTTAAAGGCAAAACGTTGCGTATTTGTTTGCGTTCTGCTATTAGAAAATGACACTTTCTTGTTCACTGGGCTATCTAAGCAGCTAATAAGGAAAAAGAAACACCGAAGCAAAGTCACTTTATCGCACTTAACGTCTATTAACGAGGCCGGGCAGGAAGCCCCTGCACAGCAAGTGTTAAAGATATGTGGAAGTGGTGGGACTGTGGGAACATGAACCAAGTAGCATTTCAGGATAAGAACCTCAGAGACATTGCCAGCTGTGCACATACAGTGAGTTCCTGTAAAAATGACTGTGTTCTACCGAGAGGCGACAGCTTGAAGTTAAAATGTTTTAGTGGTTTTTGCCACGTGTGTTTAAAATTTTCAGCTACGATGGTGATAGAGCAGAACGATGCTGTGGTTTTGGCTGTAATTTGTATGTGTGTGTGTGCGTGTGTGTGTGTGTGTGTGTGTGTGTGTGTGTGTGTTTCTGTACTGTCAGAACTCGCTATCACTATCTCACTGAGTCACTGGACGGTCTGAAAGTCATGTCATGCAAGAAAGAGTAACTTGAAGCTTCTGAATGCAGAAGGGGAGGGCACTAGAGTAAAGAGGTGTGAATTTCGCCTTTTAGCAGCGTTGCATTGAGCAAATTCTAATAAAACTTTGACTTCTCTGCAAAAAAGTACTTCTAAATACCAAATTACTCTTTGTGACTTTATATATGAGAGCCCGACATGTCTCATTTTAGCATGGTTTGAGCTCTCAGATAGTTGGTTCAGGTGTCCTCATCTCTGTTTTATGTTTTTGGTCACTCTGCACACCTGATGAGACGTTTGCAGCACTGTTGCAAACAGCAGGAAGGTCCTGGGTTCGAATCCCAGCTGAAGGGTGTTTCTGCATGGAGCGACGTTCTCCTTGTGCAAGCACGGATTTTCTCTGGGGCATTTCTCCCACAGTCTATGGTTACTCTAATGTCCCCATAGGTATTAGTAGTGTGTGTGTGCATGTAGGTTTGTTTGTCTTGTGTTGCCCCGTGTAGGACTGCTGGTTTGTCCTGCGTGTACCCTGCCTCTCACCCAGTGACTTCTGGACATACGTAGGCACCAGCCTCCTTGTGATCCTGCAAGGTTAAGCGGGTATAGATAATGGATGGATGATGAAGTAGCTGTTATGTGCCCTTAAGTGGGCCTTTTGAGCCTTTTAGCCATCTATAAGATGTTAAAATGCATAAAAGGCCCTCTAAGATGATGCAAAACCATCTGCAAGGTGTTTCGCATCATGTATTCTTTCAGGTTTTGGGGCTAATATAACGTTCAGGAGAAATTTCTATTCTTGTTTCTGTTCTCCTCTCTTGCTACTGGATGTTCTTTGTGTTTTCTGTTGCGGATGCTGTGTTGACAGTGCTGTTTAGAAGTTTTGGTTTAGCGCCTTATGAGGTGTAAAAGCTAAAAGAGCCAAATACTGACTCAGTGACGATGTTGAAACTCAAATTGATCTGTTTGGTTTACATTGACAGGACATACCTTAGCATAATCAGTCAAAACTTTGCAAACTGTGCCTTGTTTTTTGTTGGTTTTTTTCCAGTGAATCCATGTTGCTACTACCCTTGTCAGAATAGAGGTGTGTGTGTGCGATTCGGTACCGACAACTACAACTGTGACTGCACACACACAGGTTTCTACGGAGAAAACTGCACCGTTCGTGAGTACATAACAGTTTGTGCATCTAAGAGCAGTTTGTGGTTTGGATGCTTCTGCTGAAACAGGTCTTAAGTTGTATCGTCTGCACATTACTTCTATTTCTGACGGTGCTTCTCTGAGTAAAAAGAGATGGTTTGCTCTTTGTTTGTTTGTTTTTTGCTGTACAGCGGAGTTCTGGACCCGGATCCGTTTGATGCTGAAGCCCAGTCCCTCTGTGATTCATTTTCTCCTGACTCACTTCCAGTGGTTCTGGAGCATTATAAACAACTCTTTTCTGCGAGACACCTTCATGAGAATAGTGCTGACTGGTAAGTTTAGCCATTTAAACCATTCCGTCTTTCAGCACACCTAAACTGGGACAGATAATGCACCTTTTTCCCGTCCTCTAATTCAGTTTATTTCCATTATGCTGACTAAGGACGATTATCTGGCAGAGACTAAAACTTGTCTTCTTCATTTGGGTTTCAAAAACGTGTTCTCCGTCCACAAAGTTTCAGACGTCATTATTTTTGGTTTGTTTTTTTAATGAGGGCTTTATTCAGCTTTAACTAAACACAACTCGTGTTATGTCTCTTGAGATTTTAAAGGAGATATGTCTTGTAAAACATAAGCTCAACAACACTCGAACTCACTCAAGCAACCTATGCAACAGATCTAAAGACCAAAACGGAAATTACTCAAAGGCCTGATTGGCAACAGGTTGCAGTTTTTCAGTTTGTCTTATGCAAACACAAACCTGTAAAATATTAGCTGTAAAAAAATACCTGCAAAAAATGTTAAATATTTTTTAACAATTTAACTATGTTGCTGCTGAGTTTATTCCGTTTGCATTTGCATGTTTTTTTACAAGTAGTTTCCTGTTTTACTTTGCTTAGTCTTTTGGATTGTCTTGTTACTGAAAAGTGCTATATAAACAAACTTGCCTTGCCTAGTCTGGCCCTTTTCTGCTCTTTGTTCTCTCTACTTCCTGCTTTCTTGCCGTTATCAAGCCTCCTGTTGGTTTTGAGCGTATCTCATGTCTTATTGTGGTTTTGCTATCAGAGGGGAGGGTATTCATGATTATGTGGCAGTGAGCTGTTTCAGTCCTGCTGCATGTTACAGTAAAGCCTCAACTATCCATGAAACTTCCTGCCTCATGTGTTACAGGTCGAATGAAGTTCTTATATCCTGAAATGCTACTTGGTTCATGCCAAACATGTCCTTAGTTTTGGTGTCCGAATAATATATAACACATCTTTTTTATGTTCATCCATTCAAAGAACGTTATCCTGGTCTTTGTCTGGGTTCTCTGGTAAACTCTAGTCTAGCCTTAATGTTTTCTCTTAGAGCGAAAAGGGTTCCACCGTGCACATCTCCAATGAATGTTAAACTTCTGCAACCACAGTAGCAACAGCATGATTTAGGTCCCCTGACAACAAATTAGGACAATCGGAGATGTCTTTTAGCATTTTACAGTCTGCTTTCGGAGTGAAGTTGCTCGGGTGACTAAACCGGGCATATAGGCAGTTGTTTTAATTAAATTTTCAATTCAATTTTATTTATATAGCACCAATTCATGAAACACGTCATCTCAAGGCACTTTACAAAGTCAAATCCAATCATATTATACAGATTGGTCAAAAATGTCCTACATAAGGGAACCCAGTTGATTGCTTCAAAGTCCTGACAAGCAGCATTCACTTCTGGAGAAGCGTAGAGCCACAGGGAGAGTCGTCTGCATTGTCCATGGCTTTGCAGAAATCCCTCATACTGAGCAAGCATGGAGCAACAGTGGAAAGAAAAACTCCCCATTAACGGGAAGGAAAACCTCCAGCAGAACCGGGCTCAGCATGAAAGGTCATCTGCCTCGACCGACTGGGAGTTACAGAAGACAGAGCAGAGACACAACAAGACAGACAAAAAGCACAGAAGCACACATTGATCCAGTAATCTGTTCTACATTAGATTGTAATAGCGGGTGATGTGTCTTCCCTGGATGATGTCACAGTTAACAGAACGTCAGACCAGGTGTACCTACTATGAACAAAAAAGAGAGAGCAACAGTAATTTCAATGCAATGCAATGCAAAACTAGCAAACAATAGACTGGAGAACAGTAAAAAGTGAGAAAAATAGGCCCAGATATCCTCCAGTAGCCTAAGCCTATAGCAGCATAACTATAGAGGTAGCTCAGGGTAACATGAGCCACTCTAACTATAAGCTTTGTCAAAAAGGAAAGTTTTAAGATTAGTCTTAAAAGTAGACAGGGTGTCTGCCCCATGGACCAAAACTGGAAGTTGGTTCCACAGGAGAGGAACCTGATAGCTAGAGGATCTGCCTTCCATTCTACTTTTAGAGACTCTAGGAACCACCAGCAGACCTGCAGTCTGAGAGCGAAGTGCTCTGTTAGGAACATACGGGGTAGCCAGAGCTCTGATATATGATGGAGCTTGATTATTAAGGGCTTTATACGTTAGAAGAAGAATTTTAAATTGTATTCTTGAATTAACAGAAAGCCAATGAAGGGAAGCTAAAATTGGAGAAATATGATCCCCTTTGTTGATTTTCATCAGAACTCTTGCTGCAGCATTTTGGATCAGCTGAAGACTTTGAACTGCATTTTGTGGACTTCCTGATAGTAAAGAATTACAATAGTCCAGCCTTGAAGTAACAAATGCATGGACCAGTTTTTCAGCATCACTCCTGGACAGAATGTTTCTAATTTTGGCGATATTCCTGAGTTGAAAAAAGGAAACTCTGGAAACCTGTTTAATATGGGATTTAAATGACATGTCTTGGTCAAAAATAACACCAAGATTTTTAACTTTATTACCAGAGGCCAAGTTAATGCCATCCAGATTAAGTGATTGATTAAGAAGTTTATTTTTTGAGGACTCTGGTCAAAAGATTACAACTTCTGTCTCGTCAGAATTTAAGTGCAGGAAATTTAAAGTCATTCAGCTTTTGATGTCATCAAGACATGACTGCAGTCGAAGTAATTGATTGGAATTATCAGGATTTATGGATAAATATAGCTGAGTGTTATCAGCATAACAGTGGAAATTAATCCCATGCTGTCATGGACTGAACCCTGTGGTACTCCACAGGTGACCCTAGAGTTTGAGGAAGATTTATTATTAACTTGAACAAACTGGAATCTGTCCGACAGATAAGATTTAAACCAGCCTAATGTTTTCCCCTTAATCCCTACAGTATGCTCAAGTCTTTCTAAGAGAATATTGTGATCAACTGTATCAAATGCAGCACTGAGATCTAACAGGACAAGTATAGACACAGGTCCATTATCTGAGGCCATGAGAATATCATTAGTGACCTTCACCAGAGCTGTTTCAATGCTATGATGAGCTCTGAAGCCTAACTGAAACTTCTCAAGTAGTTCATTACTTTGTAAATGTTCACAAAGTTGATTAGCAACTACTTGTTAAGATAAGAAAAGAAGATTATATATATAGGTCTGTAATTTACTAACTCATCTTGATTAAGAGATGGTTTCTTAAGTAAAGGTTTAATAACAGCTACTTTAAAAGCCTGTGGTACATATCCATTTACTAAGGATAGATTATTCATGTCTAAAATAGTGCCACTGATCAAAGGGAATACCTCCTTAAACAACTTGGTTGGGATTGGGTCTAACATACAGGTAGAAGGTTTAGATGAAGCTAGAATTTTAGATAGCTCAGAAAGCTCTACTGCTTCCAAACAGTTCAGACACTGTGCAGATTCTAAAGATTCCTCCAACGCTGCCTCATTTACTGAGGACGAGGTAATCATGTTTGGGAGGATGCCAATTATTTTGTTTTTAATGGAATCAATTTTATTTATGAAGAATCCTATAAAATCATTACTGCTAAGAGCTAAGGGAATGGATGGATCAATGGAGCTATGACTCTGTGTAAGTTTGGCAACTGTATCGAAGAGAAATCTAGGATTATTTTTGTTCTCCTAAATTAATGATGAAAAATATGCTGCTCTAACTCTGCAAAGGGTCTTGTTATACAACAATAGACTGTCCCTCCAGATTAGGTAGGATTCCTCTTGGTGTGTAGAGCAACATTTTTTTCTCCAATTTCCTAACATTGTGCTTCAAGGAACACAGCTCTGTATTAAACCAGGGAGTCAGCTTCCTGTGAATAATCACCTTCTTTTTCAAGGGAGCTACATTGTCTAATGCAGAACGCAATGACAAAGTCACACCGTTAACAAAGACATCTATTTATGAATGGAAAGAAACAACATTGCTGCTATCTGCTGGGTATTTCTGCAATACTGACGATATTAAGAGGGGGACAGACTCTTTAAAGTTTGATACAGCATTTTACGATAAAGATCTACTATAATGGAACCCTCTTTTGGGGTGGAGAACTCAGTTAGATTAAACTTAAATGTTATTAAAAAATGATCAGATAGGACAGGGTTGTGAGAGAATACTGTTAATTCTTCACAATCAATGCCTTAAGTCAGCACAAGGTCTAAAGTGTGGAGCCAAGAGTGGGTCGGTTTATGAACATTTTGAGCAAAACCAATTGAATCTAGGATAGTTTTAAAGGCTACACTAAGGTTATCACATTCTGTGTCAACATGAATGTTAAAATCACCCACTATAATAACCTTGTCAGTGTTTATCACCAAATCCGATAAGAAGTCTGACAACTGATCCAAAAACAGAGTAAGGGCCCGGTGGATGATACAAAACAACAAAGAGAAGAGGTTTTATTGCTTTGCAATTTGGATGAGGGAAACTGAAGGTTTAAATGTTCAAAAGAACTGTAGTTATTAATTGGCCTGGGACTAATTAATAAATCAGACTGAAAGATGGTTGCCACTCCTCCTCCTCTTCCCACAGATCTGGGAATGTGGAAATTTGAATAATTGGAGGGAGTTGACTGATTTATACTAACGTTGTCCTCTTGTAGGCAGGTTTCTGCGAGACAAAATAAATCAATCTGTTTATCAGAAATCAATTCATTAACTAACAAAGTCTTTGGAGGGAGAGACCTTATATTTAATAGACCACATTTAATTGTTTTATTTTTTGGTTCAAGGTGAGCCGTATTGATTTTCATTAGATTTTTATGATTTGTTCCTTTTAGATCAGTTTTTGATCTGTTAAGTTTTGGCCGTGGGAAAGACACCGTCTCAATAGGATAATGGATGGGTAACAGTACAGAAGCTGCAGAGAGGTGTGTTAAACTACGGCCCTCCAAAGCTGCAAAAACACTACATTTATTACAAGTACCATTATCACTAAAAATCTGACACAGAGATAGGGGGAGATAGGGGGAGACTTAGACAGAGACGGAGAAGCGGAGGAGAGAGTAAGGGGGGAAGCCATTGTGGAGCTAAAGCTAGGCTAACGCCCTTTTACCACGCTAAAAAAGCAAACCGTGTGAAACACGAGGAGTTCCCAAGGGCGATGTGCAGCTACAGAGAATATTTTTAAAAGTGCTTATGTGTTAGAAACAGATGTTACAGCAAAGAGATAAAAGATAAAAGCGAGAGAGTCTGGAGCAACAGACCGTAGTTCACACCGTGAAAACAGGAAGTGACACAATACGCCTTACCACAAACAGGAAGTTTTAAATGTGTTTAATATAGCAAACCTCGTTGAAAAGGCTGAGAAACAAAATCCTATAAATAGCCGGGCAAGTGTCCAGGTTTATTCTTTGCCAGAAATGGATTTTTAATAACATTAAGCAGAACGGTTTTAAAGATCTTTTTTTTCAGTTTTTAGCCTTTATTTATAACTCTGATTTTTCAGTATTGTTAAAATTTATATCAAATACCCAGATGTCCAAATATGTGGAAAAAAAACGTTTTTTTTTTGTTTTCAACCGAATGCAACTTTGGAGATCAAAGTCATCATTGAGGTGCGTGTTTTACCTGCCTAACCGCTGATGAAAGCGTGCTGACCTCTATATCGGCATCAACCTATATTCCTTCAGTGTTGATAAAACCATCTTAACCGTGAAAAGACTGAAGCAGAGAAGATGAATTTTTTTTTTTAAAAGAGCACGAGCTAAAATATTCAGAGCCAACTTTTGCAGCTGCATCATGCAGAGCATCCAGCTGAATCGTTGTGTAGTGCTGAGGTAGCACGTGTGGCACTGCAAGCATTTGCATCCTGACCATATAGCGACTCTACTGGAAAGTCAACACCACCATTAAACTGGTGTAATATAGAAGTAACTAATTCTAAAAAGCAACTGCCAGATAAGGAGAGATTGCTTATTAAACGCAGGGTACTCGTGGAGTCAGCAAACGTGTTTATTAGACATTTTGACTACTCACTGAACCTTTACACTGATAAGGTTGGCGTTTCAACAGGGCACCGATGTCTAATGCCCGTGGGGCTTTTTCTTTCTCTCCGCTTTACTGTGTTTTGAAAGTTGATGCTAAATGGGGATGTTATCCTCTGAAATCCGCTGCAAAACAGATCCATTTATTGACACAAAAAAATGCATTTTGATTCTTTACTTTAGGGCAGTAGGGCAGAAGGTTGGTTCAAATCCTGGCTTTGGTCTTTCTTTTTACAGTTTTCCTGTTCTCCCTCTGCATGCTTGTGTTCTCTCTGGGTACTCCCATCTTCCCCCTAATCCCCAAACTGGGGTCTGTAACTTCATTTCTCAACAGCCATTGTCCTGCAGCTTTTAGATGCATTCCTGGTCAAACACCCATTAATAAAAACAAATGTCTCTGTGTCAGCCACATGCAGAACTTGAACACACGCAAAAAAAGGTAATAAAAGAGATTTAGGTGTGTCGGACCAGGGACAAATTTAACTGTTGTAGGACGGTGGCTCTCAAGAACTGACCACTGTTCCAAAAACATGCATATAAGGATGATCAGTGAATTTCATGCCTGGTTGCTTTTTTGTGTTGTCCTGTGATCATGGAAAGCATGATGTACCTTGTTTTTCACACACTGAATGCAGTCGCTACCAACCGTGCAAGAATTAAGCAGGTGGCTGTAATGGCTTGATGGAAAAAAGGACACCAGTCTGATTAAAAGCCACGGCTCAGTGCCTACCTCACACTTAAAAAACGATAACAGGGGAGCTTAGCTAGCCTAACACTAGTCTGGTGTTCTTCAATACACAGTCTTTTGGTTTTGAAATTGTAAGACAGCTTTTTTTTTATAGTAATCTCAGTAATCTTACGAGGAACAGAGTAATGTTTCATCCTGTAAATCATCATGTTCTTGTCTTTACAACAAATTGCTTTCTTTCTTTTTATTCTGCTTTATTGGCCCGTTTTTTTTTTTTTTTCAGATGGCACAGTTGTCAATAATCTAAAGTATCAGCTCAGTTAATTTTCTCCTTCATGTTTTCAGAGTTTGTGTGACACGAATAAGGTCTGAAAACTCATATAAACTATAAACTGACCCCCTTTTCTTGTTACAGTCAGGAATGAACTCATTCCAAGCCCTCCAACCTACAACACGAAGTACGGCTACATCAACTGGGAGTCGTACAACAACCTCTCTTACTACACCCGTCTCCTCCCTCCTGTACCCGAAGACTGCCCTTTGCCAATGGGAACCAAAGGTGAGGCCTTAAAACAACTTCAGACCACTTAATTTCCTTGCTGGGAGATCTTAAACTTGAGTGTTTTTTCCTCAGGAAAACCCGTTCTTCCTGACATCAAAGAGATTAGTGAGAGGTATTTTAAAAGGACGGAGTTCAGGCCGGATCCTCAGGGAACCAATCTGATGTTTGCCTTCATGGCTCAACACTTCACCCACCAGTTCTTCAAGACAAGTCACAAAGTCGACGCAGGCTTCACCAAGGCTTTGGGACATGGGGTGAGATATAGCTGGTTAACCTTCTAGAGTTATCAGAAATTATATTATTCAGTGAGTACAATATGCAATTTAAGAATGGTAAAGATCAACCGTTTAAGGGGAGTTTGTCTTTCCACTGTGGCTTCATCCTTGCTGAGTATGAGGAATTGCTGCAAAGCCATCAGCAATGCAGATGACTGTCCACTGTGGCTCCGCGCTCCTTCAGGAGGAGTGAATGCTGCTTGTCAAGAATTTGACTTGGGAAAGTGCCTTGAAATGACATGTTACATGAATTGGCGCTATATAAATAACATTGAATTGATTTGAATTATGATCCACTTTTATTAAATTTTAAGGCCGGATCGATATGCTTTTACTTAACTAGGTGGATGCAAGCAACATATACGGAGAAGAACTTGAAAGACAGCACCAGCTTCGGCTTCATAAAGACGGAAAGCTAAAATATCAGGTAAGAATGGATAATGTCGGACAAGCTGTTGGTCCTGCATCTCTGATGGGAGTTTCTGTGTCATGATGGATGACTTTACATTTGCTCCTGCTACCGTCCCAGGAGGGGGGAGGGGGTACCTCAGGGCTCTATCCTTGCTCCTCTCCTGTTCTCTCTTTTAGAAAGTGTTGCATGTGCCATTTCACTCATATGCTGATGACTGTGAGGTCTATTTCCCTGTAAATCATTATGATGGTTCTGTTTAGCCTCTTTTTGATTGTCTCTGAGTCATCAGGGGATGAGTGGCATCGGATTTCCTTCGTTTTGATTTGAAAAAAAAAAGACAAAAGTCGTCCTTTCTAATTCCAGTGATTCCAACTGTATCCCTTCCTTTTACCGTTCCTCCAGCATCACTAATTTAGGTGGAAAAACGGACCTTAGCCTAAACCTGACTTACATGTCTTTTATCTGATGATGTCAAAAATCTAGTTCCTAGACTGTCTAGACTTCACCAAGAAACAGAGATCCATGCTTTCATCATCTCCTGAATCATAGTAACTCTCAGGCTTCCCTCTCATGCCACCAACTAGTACAAAATGTTGCTACGTGATTTTTTTAACCGGTACAAGGAGATGAGAGCTCATAACTCCGGTTCAAGCATTCCTTCACTGCCTTCCCCTTCAGCTTAGAAGGGATTTTAATAGTCTTGCCCCTCACTTGTCCAAACTGCTTTACACCTACAGGCCATCTCATGCTTTTAGATCAACTGTCCAGATACTTTTCATTGTCCCAAAGACATTTTCTAAATTCAGATAAGAGACAGAGCCTTTCAGGTTTAGCTCCTAAAACGTGGAATGAGCTGCCACCACATGTCAGGCAGCCCTTTGCTCAGTTGGTACGTTGATGTTGAAGGGCTTTAGAAATAAAGTGGTATGGTATCAAATCAAAAGGTTGAGGCTCTGGCAGGTTTGTCTGTCCAATCATATCTGGGCCGCTACATATTTTCCTCACAACCAACAGGAACCCTTGAGGAATCCTCAAAAGAGAATAGCTGTCAATATTAATTGTGACCGGTAATTATTTTAGCTATAATATCAGAGGTAACGGGTCGTTTTTATGGAGGGACTTGGATTCAGATCCTGGTTGCACCGGGAAGGGTATCTTGTAAATGTTTACTTATTTAAAATGAACAGAAAAGGATAAATTAAAAACAGGTGGCTCTAGAAAACGGCTGGCTAAACTAGGAGGTATTTAAGCTGGGGTAGTAACATGAACGTCAACCCGGCCGCTGATTATTAGCAGGTTACAGCTAAGGGGAAAGCAGAGAGGGGAGATATGCTGGAGAATGATGCAAAATGTTTACCCATGAAACAGGGAAACCAATTCAGATGATAAAAATACTGGGAAAACAATGACAGGATGGCACAAAAAATAAGAAGTATGCTGAGGTACAAAAAAACCTGAAAAACTCAAAGTTCTGAGGATCATGACACAGATAATGTTTTTTAAGGGGAAATAATGGCGTCTCATTTCTGCGTGAAACACTTCAAGTTTGTCATTATTAAAAACATCTAAAAATATAATGTCGGTGATAATGATCTGCATGTGAACTCAAAGTTTCTGTCCTTCAGCTGATGAAGCAACATTTCATGTTGCAATTATGTCTTTTTGGTTTAATTGTGTTGCTTATTTAATCTACTGAGAGAAAATTAACAAACTTTACAAGTGTACTACATCTGAGAATTCAGAAGAGTTATTTTATTGATAGTTTTTTTTAAGTATAAGAATTTAGTAGCTATTTGAGTAATGTTCCTATAGTGAATCCTAGAAAACACTTCATTGTATCGTACTTTTCTAGCCTGATAATTGCTTTTGTTCAACATAATTTTGAGGCACGCTGTTCATCACCCCCTTCTGGGGGCGTGTTAACTTGAGAAATGTGGTTAAAGGGTGTTAAATAAAGACATTCATTTCCTGTTACATGCTGACTTCTTAGAATGATATAGAACGATGTCAAGATAACAGTGACCGTGTTCGATAACAGAAACTCGTTCGCAGGCGGGAGCAAAAAACAGATTATCTTAAGTTTTAATTTAAGAGTGACTTCTTTATCTGAAAACCACTCCTAAGATTGTTTTTCTGATGAAATGCAAAATGTTAGTCAAACTTCGTGGTCTTCCCCAGGTCACAGCAAACCTAGCTTGATAAATAACGTGCTGATTATTCCTGCCAGAGAAACTGAAATGAAGGGAAAGCTTAATGTTTCACCCTCTCCAGCTGATTAATGGGGAGATGTACCCCCCGACGGTGTCCGAGGTCCCGGTGCACATGGTGTACCCCGAAGGTTTCCCTGCTGAGCAGCGTCTGGCCATCGGTCAGGAGGTGTTCGGGCTCGTGCCGGGCCTCACCGTGTATGCCACCATCTGGCTGCGGGAGCACAACAGAGTGTGTGACATCCTGAAGGGGGAGCATCCGACCTGGGATGATGAGCAGCTTTTCCAGACTGCCAGACTTATCATCATTGGTGAGTATGACTTCAAAAACATTCATTTTACGTTTTGATTACTGGTAAGTCCTTTCTTTCATTGTCTTATTGTCTTATTGTAAGGAAAATATGTTGTATTGTTATAAACTACCGCACCCGATCAGCGGTGGAACACCCTCGGTGGACCCAGCTCGTTTTACCCTTCGGGCGACCCCCCACTTTAAATATTGCTTTAGATGCAAGACGCTTGAAACAGAAAAGAATACTACAACTTATTTAATCCACTAAAGTCAGAGAAACGGTTATAGACACATCAGCGCTGATGGGCTCTTGATCGGCAAGACGATCAAGAGCCCATCAGGGCTATAAGGAAAAAAAACTGCTCCTCTAGCAGTTGCAAGACATTTGTTAAAACCTCCTAAACTCTTGATTTAGTCTCAAGAGTCTAATTCTTATTGAGATAGGATAATTCCCCATACCTCCTTGTTAATATTGAGGTGTTATGCCAAAATCTGTCCTGAAATATACAGTGCTGTGAAGAAAGTATTTATCGTGATCCCTCCTTTAATGTGCATTCATACATGTTAGATGAAATTTTTAAAAAAATAACAACGTAAAGTCTGCAAACCAATCAAAAACCGACAAGCATCTTGACAAAATATTTTGTTTTTTCAAAAATATGATGATTATTTTGAGCCTTTTTCAATTTCCCAACAACTCTAAATGATGTTAAGAGCTTTTGAATGAGCCATTGTTTTTGCTTTGCTGCTTTCTAACATGTAATTAATAATAATTTGTGCTGTCTAACAGTAAGCAGTAGACGTGCATATCAAATGACGATATGACAACCATTGCTACTGTTTAAAGCACAGAATTCATCATTCATGGCACGGCAGCTTCGCATAAAAAGCCGAAACAAAAACGTGCTAAATGCGTTGCAGTTCGTCATATTGGAATAAGCGGTGGTTGGATATTTCTCCAGCTCCATGCTATTACATATTTTGTTTAAAGACAAAGTAATAAGTGATTCTCTCTGTGGGCTTTCTATATGTAGAAACAAGGAAGTTGATCTAAAAGCAATGATTTTTTTTTTTTTCAGATTGTGAATTTACTCCACCTGATGGCTTCACTAAAACATTCTCACTTATCTATCTGTCACAAAGTTGGAATGCTTTGCATCATAATTCAACATAACGTATCGCTCTGAAATGTTCAGGGAGACTAGTGAATAGTGGACGCCTGCAGCAGATCATTTTCATGCTGTCTAGTGACCTCAAGGCCCGCAGGTGGAAAACTAAATGTTTTTGTCAATCATTGCTGGCCTCAAATTCAATGAAAGTTTGTTTTTAATCAGTTTAGTCTGGACCTGGATTTGTGTGGGGATAAACAGGGCCATTGATGAATGCCCACTACAGAATAATTGAGTTAAAAATGTGCTGAAAATGCAAATAAAGTTTAAATCAACAGTGTTAAAAAAGCATAATGCAGGATTTTAGTGTTTTAGTTCAGTTTCCAGGGACCTTAGACATCCTTTCACATTACCACTGGCGTGGTGCAGCAGAGGCCTCCAGGAAGGTCACAATGTACCCGAATATTAGCGTCTGCAGCTGAGCTCCTTAAACGTTTGATGCAAAGGGATTTGCAAAGTTTTCACGTTTTGCCTTAGCCTGGGTGCCATTCCGAACTTAGTCCCGCCCACAACGTTTTAGGTCGGGAAGTTCGGTCTGGCATTGCTCAATAGTAGCGCGAGTATGCTCGCCCAATATCTGGCGGGCCAATCAAATTGTCAGGGCGGGCTTTATACGATGATGGACAGATGATCAACAGTAACGTAATCAACCACGTCACCAAAGCGCGCTTGGGTTGAATTCGTTTACAACAACAATGGCTGCCACTGGAGAGTTGAGGCGTGTAGATTCTGCTATTAGGTCTGTTCTAGAAGATATCGACAGGTTCATGTGTTGAAGGACTCCTTGGATCCTTACATTCTTTTTGCAACACCGACAAAAATCGTTAACGCTCATCTTCTTATGCTAGGCTAACAGTTGAGTTCTGTTCCGTTGACAACAACGATGCGTCGCTTAACATACGTCACACACTCCGTTGCTCTTATTGGTTGTAGGTCTATCCAATTCAGGTCAGAGGAATTTTTTTTCCTGGTTCGTTCGAAACACGCCCCATAATCACAGCTCTATGGAGCAGTATCAGACTCAAATTCTGACTAGAATTGAGTATGACCATGTCAGGCTAGTTTTGCCCCATCATTAACCTGATCAGTATCTACTCGCCCTTTCGTTTGCTTCGGCACATAAACTAAAAGCCCTTTTAATTCCCAGGTGAGATCATCAACATCATAATAGAGGAGTACGTGCAGCACCTGAGCGGCTACTACCTGAAGCTCAAGTACGACCCCTCCCTGCTCTTCGGTGTGCGTTTCCAGTACACCAATCGCATCGCCCTGGAGTTCTGCTACCTCTACCACTGGCACCCTCTCATGCCGGACAGCTTCCTCATCGATGGAGATGAACTCCCGTACTCCCAGTTCTTATACAACACCTCCATCCTGATGCATTACGGCGTGGAGAAGCTGGTGGACGCTTTCTCTCGACAGCCTGCAGGACAGGTATGTGGCAGCAGGTCACCGTTTATGCGTTCGATCCCGCATGAAGCCGCCAAGCTTCAAAAGACAGTTGAGGGAAATATGTAGTAGGTAAATAGAAGAACTGAGGAGTTGCACTTCAAGTCATTTTGGTAATTCGCTTTTTTTGTCTTAAAAGCACATTTGGGGCTAAGCTTGAGGGGAAAAATGTCTATGCATCAAAATGTACTTACACCAATCATTAACCGCCATGGCTCTCGCAAGTTGACACACCCGTGTTAAAAATGCCAGGTATTTGTGATGTAAAGGTAAGTTATTTCAAAACTCATTTAGGGCATGATCCTCAAGATTCCAAATAAGGAGCGCTGCACTGCATAGGCATGAAATAAAAAAATGAAATCAAATTGCGGGTACAATAAGTTAGCGCGTTGCGGGTGATCTTCAAAGATTGCGTCCGCAATGTTTACGAAACCGATCTGGCCCGCCTTATTTAAATGAGTAAGTTGCGTGCGCTACTGATTTTCTCTTTATCGATTACGGATGACTGTCCTTACTGTGCCATAAATGCCGTGGATTCCTTTTAGCCTTTACCGTACTCATGACTTTGCATCAATGAGATCCTGCATAGATCCTTTGGGTTCTTCCTGCAGTCTCTCACTTTAGCTGAAGGATGCAAATAAGAAAATGACAAGGAAATGTTTTAGTGAGCTCTAATTGTGCTTAATCTGGTTCACAATAAAAGATGGCAGGGGAGTACCTAATAAGACTTGAATGCTGAAATAGAATCTAAAAATGAAATAAAACATGGGCATGCACATGCAAGCAGGTTATTGGAGTTACATTTTCACATTCCTCCTCCCAGCAGATTTTTTTTTTTAGTCAGTATATTTGAAGGGATATATGTGTCACTCTAAAGGCTCTAAAATTTTAATTGTCTCCTTTTTACAGCATGAAAACTTGGCCTTTTAACAGGTGTGCAGAATTTGAGGGCTTATGTATATTTGCATTATATTTCAGCAAGAGTCTTCTACCACTTACAGAAATTCATATTGATCAAATGCTGATTATGTTTTTGGTAAATTTTACTATTTATTTGTGTCGATAAACCCTTGGGAATTGGTTGGGGAGAGGAGTTATATCCACGCATCCTGGGTATGATTGTGACATTAAATTAGGGGCTTCAGCTGGTGGAAGAATTGGATGCACAAGACTGAATTCATTTTGGATTTTCTCTAATTAACACATGGTTAAAGTCATATATACAGGCTCAAATATGTACACAGACCTCCACTGTTATGACTGTACGTCCCCTATCATGTTGCACCTTCACCAACAAGCAGCAACAAGCTTCTGGCATCAATCTGGGAAGACTTTTGTCCACTCCCATTCATGCTGGGGAAGTTTCTTTGACACAAGAGATGGGGTCAGTGCTACTATGAACCGCTAGAATACCAGAGTTCCTCACCAGAGTAACGCCGCTAAATACGAATAAGAGTCATACACAGGAAGGGTGGAGGCCAAGTGTGAAGACCCTCCTCCAAAGTTTACACTTTCACGGTTGATTTGAATTTTTTTAGCTGCCCAAATGCCTCGTGGAGAAAACGTTTTGGCCAGACTATTCACTTGATGAGAGGTTCGTCTGGAGAAACCAAGGGAAGGCTTCTTGCAAACCTCTCATTGTAACACAGAAAGGCATATGTCAAAAGATTTTGTGATTTGTATGGACTAGAATTAGTCATTTTCAAATGATTTAAAATTCCAATTGATATTTCTATGGTTTGACGCAAACATTGCGGCTCAGTGGGCAGAGGAGCTGTCTGACTGGGTGCCACAACCCATCGAGCAAAAGGGGACAGTCTCCCTTCTTATTTGTTATTTAAAACAATTGTACATATTGATTTACTGTCTTGTCTTTCAGATAGGCGGCGGCCGCAACATTCACCAGGCGGTGCTCAGAGTGGCAGAAATGGTCATCAGAGATTCCAGGGCTGCACGCTTGCAACCTTTCAATCAATACAGAAAAAGGTTTAACCTTAAGCCCTACTCATCTTTTTATGAATTAACCGGTAAGCTGGTGAAAACCACACCCATATATATTTGTTTGCTATGTTTTACGCATACATACACAGCAAGCGGTGATTGCAGGTATCTCTATGAGTTTTTGCAGCATGCAACAGAGCCAGGCCTGTAGGATTATAGGCACTGTTATGCCTTTTTTTTTTTTTAACTGCTTTTATGGAGACCCAGGGACTCCAATATGCTTGTCTTGTTCCCACTGTCTTAAATGTACTAGTTATTGCTCTGGTTATAGGGTTAGGTTTGAGCAAAGAGCAATTTTCTTGTAAAAGTTTCCACACTCATTCAAAGCAGCAGACATCAAGCTCAGTTGAATGGCATTTTCTCTTGTCTTTCTAGTTTTGAACAGCAGCTGCAAATTTTTTTTATGAAAATAAGAAGTCCCTTTGTGTCACTCAGTCGTTATAGCCTAGAGCATAAGAATACTAATAAAAAATAATTAAATATTCATGGAGAATCCGAGCCTCAAGAAAAAATGATTATATAAAACATTATTGTTTATTTAAAGCAAATTATTATGAGTTCCAGTAATGTCGTCACCTGAGATTTTTGTAAAAGCGTATTTCTTGAATGTGTTCTTGTTTTCTCCACTTTTTTCAATTGTATTATTGTAATTATTATTATTAAACAATTATTTATACAGGTAATCTGATTGAGACATGAGTTCTCCCTTACAAGAGACCTAATATGTTTAAAATATTGCAATAGTTTTCACTTTTATCCTCCATCTGATAATAATTGAAGATCAATTCCTCCTACTTGAGGTGTCAGAAGATGAGCCCAACTGCAATGACATGCCATAGTGTCTGACGCTTGCATTTTTATTGTATTTACATCTATATACCTATATATATATATTTCATTTATATACATTTTTATTCTGCTGCCATCTGTTAGAATACATTATCCCACTGAATAAAGCCATATAAAATAAGGTGCACCACATATTGCAGTTTTTATGCCTACTCAGAGATTTCACCTATCGAGGCTACCAGCAACACTGATCAACGTGTCAGAAAATTAGAATTAAGTTTACTGTTGTTTCATTTTCTGCAAACAGGTGATGAAGAAATGGCTCGGGGTTTAGAGGAGCTCTATGGAGACATAGACGCCCTGGAGTTTTATCCCGGCCTCCTGCTGGAGAAAACCCGACCCAGCTCTATATTTGGAGAGAGCATGGTGGAGATGGGTGCCCCCTTCTCCCTAAAAGGCCTGCTTGGGAACCCCATCAACTCCCCTGAATACTGGAAGGCCAGCACCTTTGGGGGTGAGACGGGCTTCAACATCATCAAAACCTCCACTCTGAAGAAACTTGTCTGTCTGAACACCAAGTGGTGTCCGTACGTGGATTTCCATGTCCCGCGAAACGAGGAGGAGAGGAAGCCTTCCACTGAACTTTGATCAACAACCACCCTCTGAACAATAGAAACGGTATTCTAAAGGTGTTTATTCAGATTATTACTTTTCATTCAGTGGTATGCGGGTCATTAAGAAGATCTACCTCCCAAACATACAGATATCATATCAGATCTTGTATTGGATAAGTCAAATGATTTCCATTAAAGGCATTATTGGAAAGTTCTCATATTTGTATTTGTATTTTTCACCTTTTCCTAACTTAATGTGACTTTGTCTATTATACGGCACAATAAATGAGAATATTATTGAAATGTTAATTTATTTCAGTAGCTCAATTCAATAAATGAAACACGCTATATAGATAAATTACAAACCAATGCATGTTTTCAAGCCTTTATTTCAGGTAATTATGATGATTCACTTTGTGATTTGCCAAAACCATGGCCACACCTCACAATTCTACCCTCTCTGGGCGTTTGCCCTGACAAAGAGGGTGAATTGGACTGTACCACCAGCTCCTGCTGGAGAGGGGACATTTCTATTCACTTATGTTTAAGTAGTTGTTGTATTGAGTTAAATACTTGTATTTCACATTTAGTACTTTTAATTTTCTTTCTTCTATGGCATCCATCCATCCATCCGCTTATGCGGGGTTGGGTCGCGGGGGTAGCAGCTTCAGTAGGGAGGCCCAGACGTCCCTCTCCCCAGCCACTTGGGCCAGCTCCTCAGGAGGAATCCCAAGGCGTTCCCAGGCCAGCCGGGAGACATAGTCCCTCCAGCGTGTCCTGGGTCTTCCCCTGGGCCTCCTCCCGGTGGGACGTGCCCGGAACACCTCACCAGGGAGGCGTCCAGGAGGCATCCTGACCAGATGCCCGAGCCACCTCAACTGGCTCCTCTCGACGTGGAGGAGCAGCGGCTCTACTCTGAGTCCTCCCCGAATGACTGAGCTCCTCACCCTATCTCTAAGGGAGAGCCCAGACACACTACGGAGAAAACTCATGTCAGCCGCTTGTATCCGGGATCTCGTTCTTTCGGACCCAAAGTTCATGACTATAGATGAGGGTAGGAACGTAGATCGACCGGTAAATCAAGAGCTTCGCCTTTTGGCTCCTCTCTCTTTACCACAATGGACCGGTAAAGCGCCCGCTTCAAGCTGGCTCTTGTACGGTATCCTTTTAACAAACTTAACTGTACTCCGTACGTAGTTTGACTATGTACCAAACTGCCTTCACTTTTTGGGTCTTTCTCTGAGCGATGAAGAATGATGGTGTTTGTTCACTGCTGTCCTTTAAGACCTTCACAGAGCACCTACATCGGCATCGAGGAGGTTGACTTAATTTATTCATTAGGGGAGCTCTGGGAGCTGCTGGTTCCACTGGATTATATGTCAAACAGGTTCTTTATCAGGTGGAGATGCCAGTGCAAATGTATTACAATGAAATAAATGTAAAAAATAAAAGTCTTGCCACTAAAAGTCCTTTAAAATCCCTAAAAGTCCAGTATCTTGCGGAACCGGCTCACTGGCCTAAGTCCCTCAGCAGGCGTCTCTCCAGGGCCACAGTGCTGGACCCTTCTATCCCCCTGACATGACCGGTTCCACCTCCTGTTTGCTGCTCCTGCTATTGTTCACCAGACCTCCTTCCCTCCAGGTTAGAAGCTTTGTCTCTTCTCTTGCTCCTCATTTCCTCCTCTTAACTACCTCTCCTTGACTTCACTCCTTGGTGTTGCCACTCTGTCGTCTCCTGATTGGTTACTCGGGTCACCAGGTGCTCCTCATTCCTGGATGATCAACAGGGCATGTTGTGCTTGCACTTCAAATTAAAAGTGTGCATATAAAAACATAAACATGTAACAATTACACAGTACCAGAGATTTTACTTAAAGGTGTCGGCGTAAAGAAGACAAGATATAAATTCCAAAAAAAGTAAAAAACAAAGCAACTGGACTTGTTTTCCGTAGTTGAAGACGTTTCGCTTCCTCTTCAGGAATCTTTCTCAATTCAAAAAGTCTGGAGTAATGATGAGTACCAAGCTATATAATAGCTTATGTATAGCTTGGTACTCATCATTACTCCAGACTTTTTGAATTGAGAAAGATTCCTGAAGAGGAAGCGAAACATCTTCAACTACGGAAAACAAGTCCAGTTGCTTTGTTTTTTACTTTTTTTGGAATGACTATGACCTGGATTACTGAGAATCTTCACCGGCACAAGATATAAATGCACAACTTTTCCGATTTTTATTTGTAAAAAAGTATTCCTTCCATTTTTATAATATGCAGTGCAACAAAGTGTGTGGTTGTGATGTAAAAAGTGTGTCCAACATGGAATCTGTAGGATAACAGGTTCAGCTCAAAGTATATGCTTGAAATCATTAATAATGGTATGTTATGTATGAAACAAATGGCGGCTGTGTTCACATTTGTAAAATGTAATGCTAGCATATGACAGCGTTCCACCACCAATAGTGTCAGAAGCTTGTTTTCATACGTTTGTCCCATTTACAGCTTTGATGGTGATACCTATGAATGACAGTAAAGTAGAGTGAGTGATCTGTGGAGACTTGCTGTCACTCTAGAAGCCTAGCTGCGCTTCCTCTTATGAGACTTTGCACTGCTCTGTGGTTTTCTACGTTTTCTTTATGTCTTTCACATGTAAATTAGTGGTTAAAATTTCAGACTTTTGATGAGAGATCTGCACCCACACCAGAGCTCGTGCGTGACAGATGTTGAATTGCAGATAGATGAATCATCAAATTAAAAAAATGTAGTTGATCAGAACATTATAGTTTTCTTTAACTTTGCTAAAGTAAAAACTGTAAAGAGACGTGACAATATCACTCATAATTTACCATTCTTTGTTGGATCTTCTTTTCTCCCGTACTTTGGGTGTTAAAATGCATTACAAACCGATTTTAAATATTGAAACAACTGTTAATGGTAAATAACATTTTTACCTTTTGATCAAACAGGTAGACAGACTTTTATCATACGCAGCATAAACTTTATGATGAAAGCAGAAACCTGTTCACCTTGAGCCAATTTACTCTTTCATATGTGGCTATACTGACCTCTGCAGGCTGCATCTTCAGCGTTTGCATGTTTGCACCGATGGACTCTTCAGTCAGGATGGGATCATTTCTGCTGCTACAGGCCACAAAAGGAAACCTTTCTGACCTGCGTTGATCTTCTTTTTCTCTTTTTCACTCAATACTCACCAGTCACACCAGGCAAACAAGGCCAGAATAATTGAATAAATGAATATTTTTTTACTTATTTATCTATTTATTTCATTTTTTCTGAGGGTTGCTTGGAGCTGCAGAGGTTAGTGTGAAACTTAGAGTGAAAGTCCCAGCCTGGGCATGGAGTTTGCATGTTTTCTCATGCATTTGTTTGTTCTCTCCAGGGTTTCTGGCTTCCTCCAACAGTCCAAAAGATAAAAAAAAAAAAAAAAATGAAATTGCCCTTTTGTTTGAGTGTGCACATTCATGGTTGTCTATCCTGTGTTGCCCTGTAATGGACCGGTGACCTGTCAAGGGTAGACTCCGCCTCTCACACAACGACCGCTGGAGACAGGACCCCGACATTTGTTCATCTGTGTAAATGATTATAATCAGGTATGCATTCAGGCAGGAGATGAGTTATGGGGTGTTAAGAGGAACTTGTTTGGTGCAAAATGTGTCGCAACCTCAGAAAGAAAAAAAAAAGATTGTGAAGATGTTGGGTGAAGCTAGTAAAGAGATTGTTAACATCCTCTATTCAAACTATTCTCTGTACTGACATGGACTGAAAGGCCACTCATAGAGGATTGGTTGGCATCACAGTAAAACTCTTTTACTTTGGGTTTAGTGTCCTAAACAGATTTCGTATTTCTTCACTAATGCCTTTAAAGTGATTTCCTCACTTCTTTTCACTCTCAGGCACCCACACCAGCCCTTACATTCACAGCCGGAATGGTCCTCCCTGGAACCTCCCATTGTTAGTTTGTCCATTGTTTGCTGGTCCTCGCCTAAACACCTAAAACATTCAGTCAACACTCTGAGTGAAATGTCAGTGTTTATTGGCAGTGACCCTCCTTTGGTAAACAAAAACAGCTCAATAACAGTCGAATACCTTAGAAGAATAAGATGAAATAACCGTGAACAGTTTTCTTGGCTGTTTTTAAAACATATAAAGAGTTCACTTGAGCTATGTACAGATACACAATATAAATTAAAGTTAAACTAGGCAGTAACAAAACATGCACGTTTTCACCCATTTCTTTTTTCAATGAGCAGAAAATGTATGGCCAAGGTTCAGAGATGCGAAAACAGAAAACAAATCCACTTTTACAAAAACTATTCTTAATTCAATAATGTGTAATATTCCTCTGTTAAATCACCACCTCATTGTGATCCTGAGGACTATGTTGTCCAGCTTTAGCTCCTGTTAGGGTCTCCCATTGCAAATTGGGCTCAGGCGAGGAGTCAGGGCAAAAATTATTCACTCATTCAGATGATGTGGTTGATCACACAAAAAGAAGCAAACCTCACGCAGATGAGGAAGACCGAGGTACCCTCCTTAGGGTGGCTCACCAGCGAATGCTTGGTAGCTGAGCCATGCCAAGCCCAAGGCTCCAAAAAAAGCTAATAAAACCCCTCCACCGCCTGCAGAGAGAACATCAGGATCAGGTGCCACACAAGTTGTTTGGCAGGCGAGGGCAGGAGCCTTGGTGTGCTAATTCCGACAGGCATAATCTGGCTTTAGGAACATGGAACGGCCCCTCACTGGCAGGATTGTTGTGTGAAGTTGAGCAGTAACAGCTAGAAAGTGTTGGACTCATCTCTGAGCACAGCTTGAGCTTCGGACCAAGGGCTAGAATCTCTCCTACTCCAAAATCCATCAGTGAGAAAGGTGTCAGGCAGGGGTGGGTGTGTTCACAAGCCCCGGCTGAATGCCTTGATTGTATAGTTTTCTCCGGTGAACGAGAGGGTCGTCTCTTTGCGACTTTAGATTGCAAGAAAGTAAGTAAGTTCTGATCATTGACGGTGCTTCTGCACTAAACAGCAGGTCAGATTACCCTTTTTTGGAGCCTCTGGATGGTGTCCTGGAAGGGTTGTGATCTGGGGATTCAATGGCGCTCCTTGAGGACCTCAATGTCCACGCAGTCAATGACGAATTGTTCTGGTGAGGTGTAATTGGGGAAAAATGGCCTCCCCAATCTGAACCCAAACTGTGTTTTGTCATTTGACTTTGGTGTCTCGTACAGAAGTCCAATAACAAACACAACGGTTGAACACAACGGGGTTCCCAGGTGTACTTGGTACCAGGCCACTTTAGGCCAATGGTCATTGTTCAATTTTGTAATCGTGTTATCAGGCCTGCAGCATAATGTTTGCACACAGGTGACTAGAGGGACAGAGCTGTCAATCGATCACCACTTGGTAGCGATTCGGATCCAGCGGCAGTAGAGGCTGTTGGACAGACCTGCAAAACCCAAACAGGTTGTGAGCTGGGAACGTCTGGTGGATGAAGCTTATCTGCGTGATCAATTCCCATATCCAGAAAGTGGCGTGGCACACTGTAGTGTTCCCACTTTTTAAGAAAAGGGGACCAGAGAGTGTGTTTTTCGGTTATCGAAGGATTACACTTCTCGGCTTCCCTGGGAAAGCTCACTCTCTGGTTTTGGTTTTGGAGGCTCTGACTGATAGTCAAACCTCGGCAATGTGGCCTTCATCCTGGCTGTGGAACAGTGGACCAGATCTTTACCCTCACAGAATTGCAGAGAGTATACTTATCCCCAGTCTACATGTGTTGTGGGTCTGGACATGGCCCATGACTTTGTCCATTGAGGTACTTTGTGGGAGTTGAGAGTCAGCTCCTCCAAGTTCTAATCTGGAAAAAGGTGGACTGCCCTCTCTGGGTTGGGGATCAGTCTGTGCCTCAAGCAGACGACTTTAAATATCTTTGTGTCTTGTTCACAAGTGATGGTAGGATGTTACGGGGTAGGTGGTACAGGCATTTGATCAAGATACCCCATGGGCATCTACTTTTTGGAGGTCCCACTGGGAGGAGAACCCAGGGCAGAACCACAACTCTGTGGAGGGACTGTATATCCCATCTGGTCCGGGAAAAGATCTATATTGCCACAATCTGCAATCTAAATAATACCCAACAGCAAGATGTGTCCACAGCATCCCCGAAATGAATAATTTAGTACTTTGCCCTTGTACAACAATCATGCGTATTTGTGATTAGTAACAATAGAGTACAAAATATATAATACATCATATAAACATGTAAATATAACATGGGACAAAATGTTGCCTTTAAGCAAATCAAAAGTCATGCGCTTTCAAGACCTGCAGCGCAATTTACATTTAAAGATGTAGAACTAAACTTCTGTGAAATTAAAAGAGCAAATAAGATTTTAGATTGTTGAGAACAAATATTTGCCCCTTCGTAGTTTTCTCCGATATTGCATTTGTCTTGCGTTAGGTCAGTATATTGTTTAAATTGATAAGTAGTTTTCAATCTAAGGAAACCCAGTCAGTCACATCTAGTCTCTTACTTTGTAGCAGCTGCTCCTACTGAACAAGCACACTGCGATGATCAGGGATGGACCGACGCACTATCATCCTCACCATGTTTGACTGTCATTGCGATGTTCTTTTCTGAAACACTGAGTTTTTACATTAGATATGCCAGGATGAAAACCATGTTTGTTTTTTTTGCCATGTCTTTATATGTAAAGATGACAGTTTGATGAAAGACAAATCAAGAATTGTCAAATCTAAAAGAACTATTTACAGATGATGAATGGTATTTATAATTTATTCCTTTAATAAATAGAGAAAATCTTTACACAGGATCTAAGAAGCAATATCCTTCAGATGTGCCTGTGCAAATTCTCAGTTATCCGGGTCATCGCAACAGCAAACCGGCTTAAATCGGAGGACATTGGACTTTAGCTCCGTTCTTTCTGGAAACGTTTCAACACCTATCCAGGAGTCTCGGAGGCTATGTTCACACTGCAGCCTGACCCAATTCCGATTTTTTTGCCCATATGCAACCTGTATCCGATCTTTTTATGACAGTCTGAACAACACAGATCGGATTTTTTAAAATGTCACCCAGGCCACTTGGATATGTGGTCCTGAATCCGATACGTATCTGATCTTTTCAAATGCGACCTGTGTCTGTACGGCCGGGTCGCATTTATCCGACCTGTACGTCACCGATACTCGACAAACGTCACTATTCTGCGTCCTGCTATACAGAAGCGGGAAGAAAGACGACACCCATAGCGGACTACAATGAGAAGAGCAGTCAATGGAGAGAAAGCTCCGGTTAGAAAAGAAATTAATACCCGCAAAATGCGCGCCAGCATTATAATCCATGTTTACTTCCGCAAACACTGAGGACGCTTGCTACGTGTGACGTCATCGCGTCCTCGAGTGCGCATGCGGGACACTTCGGTTGAACGCATTCAGTTCACACAGGAGATCACATACAAGTCGCATATATTTGGAAATGTGAACGACCACGCAAAAAAAATCAGATTTCACAAAAAAATCGGAATTGAGCATTAAGACCTGCAGTGTGAGCTTAGTCTCTGTTAACGGTGGTGGGTCACACCTGAGCAACCTGTAGTCCATCCTTCAGATGGCCGTCGTGTGTCAAGTTTTCATCTGCGGATCACTGTTGGCGCTGAATTTGTATTTAAAATGGGTCGGAATGTGTTATCTTTGTGGGGTTGCTTTTACATTCTTCTGAAAATTGTACTTTTGGAATAGAAAACGAACGATAAAGCAGACAAAGTCCAAATCGAAACCTTGAAAAAAACCTCCAGAAAGCGTGATGGTCTCTTGAATCAAAACCCCTTTAAAAGACTAAAGAAAATATATGTGTGGTTATGAAATGCATTAAACAAGACTTTTGCACAATTTGGAACTAAGAGACCCAATCTCCCCACATGACATCAAATAAACATTCTTCCCATATGAATAGAAACACACATGAACATGCTGATTATTTACAGCTACGTAAACAATGAAATATACTTGCTCACATTTCATCTTTTCTTTTCACGGTGCCCATGCTCGAACTGTCCGTCTCAGGCTACTTGCTGTGATGCAGCCGGCCTGTTGATCGATCGTTGCTCTCTTCACCGCCGAATAACGGGGGACTGAACAACGGCGCAGTCACTGAGCTCGAGTTCGAAACCGGATTGATGTGCGTGCTGCTGCTGACCGCCGCTGGAGCCGAGGCAGCCGGATAGACCTGGACGTCGACGGCGATGGACGTGAGGCCCAGGGTGACGTGGTGCGAGACCAGCAGCGGAGGGCTGCCGTGCGAGATGCTGAGGCTGTGGTGGATGGGCGCGGCACACGACTCCGCGCGCCGCAGGGTCAGAGAGGAGCGGAGAGCCTCCTCGCGTCTGGAGGGTGGGGATCGAGAGGGTGACGGGGAATGAGAGGGGAAGGAGGATGGAGGGGGAAAGGCATCCTGGCATGGGCTGTGGTTCTCCCCAGGGATGCTTGACCAGTCCTCAGTGCACAGCAGCCGGCTGCTGGGATGAGACAAACTGCATCTCTTATCCTCCTCCAGGGACGAGTCAATCTGAAAAAGGAGTACGCTGGATGTTTAGAGATATCTTACACCGCTTACACAATAAGCAAGAGTTAAAGAAGCAGTGGCGGCTGGCCCATAGGGGGCGCTCGGGTGCTGCCCTCCCTAGATGTGGAGGGGAAAAGTCAAAATATATATAGATTTTAAAAGTATTATTAATGTCAGTTTTTACTTAATAGTACGTGGCTACATGTAATAAGAATTATTAAAACACTTCTACTAATTGACTCTACCAATTTACTCTCATTTAACAGTGCATTTCCACCAACAGAACGTATCATTTCTCTTCTTCTACACTTGTGGGGCTGTGACTCAAGGAGCCCCACAAGTGTAGCGAAATAACCAATCGTATACTGTTGCTAGGGAAGATTTATAAATATTTATAATGAATGGCTTTGGGGCTCCTGGAATCGTAGCCCTAGCTGCACAGTGATAGGTGCACTTTATGCGTGACGTCACGAGCTACATCCTCGCTACATGCGGGTAACGGTGGTCGGCAAAACAGTAGTTTTCGCTTACCAGCATGACAAAACGGGTAAATTAGAGCGTACTTTTAGTTTATTTTTGGAATCTAAACAATGCCTATGACTTGTTGTGCTCCCGGTTGCACACAGAGGCATTCCAAATCGTCGGATGTACGTTTCTTTCGTTTACCGAAGGACGAAGAAAGAAAAAAGAAATGGATAATTTCAATGAAAAGGATGCAGGCAGACAATCCCAATGGACTGTGGGAGCCATCATACCACGACATAATTTGCAGTCTACACTTCATCTCTGGTAAATACAACTTAATTTTGCACTAGTCAAGTGTTCTACTTAAATCATTATATAAATAAAAAAATTAGGATATATACTTAGGTCAAGACGTAAATGTTCGTTTCGTAATAATATACGTACATGTACAATGTATGTAAACTCTCTGGCATGAGTCTGTGAAAAGGATTAATAAGACAAAAACACCTAAATAATCCTTTGTGAACAATGTTTTTATTATTAATTAAATGCTTATTGTGGAATCGTAGTAATTTTCCAACTTTTAATTTAAATGCATGTACTGGATTAGGCAGGGAAATCTATTGGCCGGCCCCACCAAATTTTTCTTCGCCAGCCGCCACTGTAAAGAACATCCCAAATAATTAACTGGCCCATCTCCAAACCTCACCTGAACCTAATGCTGATCAGATTTGCAACATTCATTTCATATGTGTGATTTCAGACCTTCGTGTCAACAATGGGCTCAGGATGAGTCTCCACAGTCACAGAGTAGTGGTCCACAGTCGGTTGGGAGACCTCCTGAATCTCCTCAAAATTTGGTTCCATCTGAACGTTGACCAGACTGGGTCTCGGTGGTCGGGCGCGCGTGTCTGACGTGTTGGGGCTCTGCTCAATCACTGTCACACAGTCGTCATCCTCAAAGGCTCTGTACAACACACACAACGGCTGGTATTTACATTCAGCAAGATTGGTTTATCGTTGTGTTCTGTAGCGTTGTAGGCACCTGTTTTCATAAGTGTGTCCTGCAGCTTGACAATCAGCATTTCTTATTGGGACGCCAACATTCCTTTGAGCTGGAAAGGAAAATGCAAAATGGCATCAGGTAAAGAAACCTTTTTCCAAAGTTCAGTTGGAAGATAAGGTAATTTTACCAATTTGGTAAAAAAATAATGGTTGGAGGAAACCAGCAGTGTGATTTTATTGTATCAAATTAAAATGTGTTTACCAGTATGCAGAGTTCCTTAAAGCTGTTATTTGAATAAATAAATAAATAAATAAATAAATAAATAAAAATAATATAAAGCTGTTGTTTAAATAAAAGTGAAGATATATACATTCAGCTGAATAAGTGCTTTTGGCAAGTTTAATTAAGCCTACCTATCGAGTAAAATTTGGTAGATGTACAGTACCCTCTCGCATTGAAAAGGTTTATATACACATACATACATACACACATACATATATATATATATATATATATATATATATATATATATATATATATATATATATATATATATATATATATATATATATAAATATATATATATATATATATATATATATATATATATATATATATATATATATATATATATATAGTTTGCTTGTTTTTTTGTGAAAGTTTACTTCTCTGTGATCAGTAATTTATCTTCTTTAATCGACAACGGCCACAATGCAATTTGTTTTTTGGGGTGTTGTTGGTTTTTTGAATTATGAGAACAAAGTGATAATATTAGGCATACAAGAGTAATGAACATTACAGGAATAAACACAAGGGGAACACTGCGGTCTTACCTAAAAATTACTACTGTATTGTAATTTTATCACTTTATTTCCTAAAAAACAAACAACCCCCCCCCCCCCCCCATCTTCAAAAACAATATTCTCCTAAAAGAAAATGCCTTCTAATAACAAATCTACAGGCTAGTACATATAAATAAAACAGTTTGGTCTCTTGTCTCACACTGATCTTTTGATATCAATTATTTTAATGTGTAGTACAAATAAAGAAACAGGTCTTGTAGTTTCACCAGTCCTGGAGAAAGATCTTCATTTTTAGTTTGGATACTCAGAATTTTAAGTAGGTCCTGACCTGGTCGAACTGGAGGGGCAGGTTCGTTCTTCTGGACCACCGAGTAGAAGGTGACAGTCATGAAGATAAAAGCCAGGGAAATGCCCACTCCAACCACAACAGGGATGTCATGCTTCTCCAGCACAGGCAGCCATGACGGTGACTGTTGTGTCCCCCTGGCAGAGAATAAACATTGGATTTCTCAAACAGCAATTAGCTACAATTTAAACAACCCCGGCACTTATTAATCCTATGCTTACCGGTAGTCAAGCTTTCTTGTAATTTTAGAAAAACTTCTTGGATTAATAGCACTCTAGCCATTCTCTAAATCTTTCAAAGACTTTCTTTAAGCTTTGGCTGCTTTTACGTTTAAATTTCCCATTTAGATTTTGTCTTTTCTTTATTCCTGTTCATGACACCATAAATTGAAGTGTATTCACTGCAAAAAGGGAACTAAAAGAAAGTAAAATGTGCTTGAAATGAGTGTATATGTCCTTAATTTAGGGAAGTTTAAATAATCTGCCAATGGAATAAGATTTTTGCATTCAAAAATCATCTTATTTGAAGTACAGTATCTCTAATTATCTCGTTTTAGGGGCCAAAATACTCATTCCATTGTTAGATAAGCTTACTTAATTGCTCAAATCAAGGACAAATAAATCCTTTTAAGAAAATTTCTTTCGTGAAAAACGAAGTGAAAAGCTGGTCAGTTACTTAAATAAACATTTGTTAAAAGGTAGCTGAGCTGAAACCCCTTAAGAAAAGCTGGAGAACTATAGATCAAGATCATTAGTTTAATGGAAACGTCGGTTCTTTGGAAGTAAAAATTACTGTTTTTTTTTTTCACTTACATGGGATCATTGCTGGTCATTGGGGACTGGGAGGTGTTCCTCTTTTTCCAGTTGGTGAGCTCTGTGCGGTTGGCTGGCTGTTGTCTCTGCGTAGCGTTTATCTCGTTCACCCAGTAGACGTGACTGATGCTTTCAGGGTCTGATACCGGGTGGTGCTGTTCAGATGATCCAGGGCTTAGCGACGTTGCCAGGGGTTGACCGTCAAACGGGAACGGCCGAGGCTCGGTGACTGAAGGCGGCTCAGTTTGCGTGAAGGGGATCTCAAGATGAAACTTCGGGAGAAAACTCTTCGGCGTGACGGGTCGGTCAGGACCAACGGGAGATGTTTGCTGGAGAGATGGTGAATACTGCAAAATAGTTTGCTTGGTTGGAGAAATTTGTGACAATGCCTCTTTTTTGGAGAGGATATGTCTTTGGTGGAAAGAATGGGTTTTTAAATCATACGATTCAGCTTCTGAAGTAACGGTCTGTGTTGGCGCTGGTGTTCCCAAAGCCATCCAGTCGCCGAGCATTTTAGTTATTTGATTCCCTGGAGACTCATTGTTTACTTTCGACTGCTGAATTTGTGATGCTGTCTGTCTCTGAGCGGGCCGATAACGAAGGGTCAGACCAAAAACCTCGCTGGTAGCTACTGCTGTTACTGGTGGATGACTAGTCAAAATGAAATGTGGACCTTTTGTCGGTGGGAGTTGGGGGCTGAGATCCCCTGACAGGAAGTTTGGATGTGGAGGAGGCGGTAATATGGGGGGCTGCATTTGTGCAACAAACACC
The DNA here is from genome assembly GCF_011125445.2 of Fundulus heteroclitus. NCBI lineage: Eukaryota > Metazoa > Chordata > Actinopteri > Cyprinodontiformes > Fundulidae > Fundulus > Fundulus heteroclitus. Next base: position 15,983,329 of record NC_046372.1, read on the forward strand.
TGGGTCGGACGGATTGCTTCCTTCAAAATCTGACCAGGCCCTGATGGCGTCTTTCGCTCTGTCATGAGTTTTCTTGAAAAAACTGGTGATACGGTCGTGCTGTTGCAGCTGAAACCTGGAGATTTCCAGAAAAAAAAAAAAGATGGTTATTGTTCCTCCCCTGTTGACGTGGAGATGTAATTATTCAAGGAGGAAATATGATTCAATGAACTTGATTATTATTCAATCACCAGTTGTTGGTTTTTTAATCTAAAAAAAAGTTAGCACCACATTGTCAAAGGATCTTAAGTTGAATCAGCGGCCATTACTATATATGGTAGAAACCTTTTATTATTGGGCTTAGTGTCCCACTCCGAAGGGGGAAACAGTTTTTGATCGCTGGAGCAACAATGTGTTGCAAATAAGCGTGGATGCTTTCTATGTTGGAGAGATGTTCGAGTTTCGATGGACATTTGACAAGATTGAAAGAGAATAAATGGACCGAGTGTTCAACTGCCAATGGCGACTCAGACTTTAATTAACCAGGCAAGGTAACAACCATCACCTTTATTCTATTACCTCGGTGACGCACCTCTGTGGCTTAAAGCGTTGGCTAAGCCTCAACATATACGGGTTAGTTTTTATACACACGGTCTGCCTTAAAATAAATAATAATTACTGAGGCATACAGCATATTGAAAGAGTATGAGGTTATGGCATGTAAACCAAAACTTGTATGAATGTCAGAACCTGATTGTTACTAACATTAAGCAGCAAAGCTTGTTTTTAGTTTTATTCTCTTAGTTATTTTTTTTTATTCCCTTTATTAAATTGTTAAGGGTACCATGAGACTGGAGTCTTTTCTATCTGCTGTATTTTAATTCTTTGTCCTAAAAGTAAAGCTGTTCTAAGGAAACCAGATTTCCTCCTACTGAGGCTCTTTCATGAGGCAATAGGAAGGTTTTTTTTTTTTACTCCCTGCGCAGTTTAAGGTAAGCACCTTTATTCCTCTGATCGATTTGGAAACACCAGTTATTCCCATAAGAATATCTTTGAACACTGGAAGGAAAGCTACGTAGCAAAAACAAAATATGTATATATAAAAATCTATGAACTTCTTCCAAATTGACTGATTGATTTATAATTTGTGACATTTCCAATTTTTCTGCCTTCAGTTTAATCCCTGCTGCTGTGCAGCGAAGTTACTAAAGTCCTGTGCTATCCTCATCCTGTGTCTTGTAGCGTCCAGGGTTACGTATTGATTTTAGATTTTGTTTCATGTCCTGAGTTTTGGACTTATGTTTGTTTTAAGGTTTTTTTTAAAACGCTATACAAGGCTTTTGTATAAGGTATACGCCGCCTTGGGTGAGAAGCGACGCATACCATGTGCAGGTCACCGGTCCATCAAAGGGCAAAGAGACACACTGGAGACACCAAATTAACCTAATAGTTATGTTTTTGAACTGCAGGAGGAAGCCAGAGTACCCAGAGAGAACCCACGCATTCACAGGGAGAACATTTGAACCCTTTTACGGGACCTGTAACCGTCTAAATAGACACATTTCCCTGCTCAGAATCGAGCAAAAATGACTTTACCTGGTCCTACCTTAATGCACAATTTGTATTTGTATATAAGCCACCCTGAATATACATAGTCATCTCAAATCTCTGCTTTATTTCCTTTGTATTTTTATTTTTTACTTTTATTTAACTTTTTCTTTGATACACTGTATATATGTGTGGACCCACTGTCTATACCTTTTGCACCTTTTCCTCCTTTTGGCACCTTCTTTTGATCACTAAGCCGATGTGTGACAAGTAAATTTCTCCAATGTGAGATCAATAAAGCTTACCTTATCTTATCTTAAAGTTATTGTTGCCTACAAAGCTGGTGCACAGAGCTGTGAGAGTTTAACATTTTCTGTAAGTACATACATGTTGCTTTCTTCTTCTGCGCCAGCACATGCGGATGATGAGGCGGTTTAAGGTTCTGCTCAGCTGAAGATCTCCTCGTCTGGGAAACAAGATGATCTTCGCTTATATTTGTGCTCTTAAAACAATGAAATACAAACAACAGATGTCATAAGAGCAAGTTCATTTGAAGCTGAAACACCTTTAACCACAAATGTGTTATGTGCATATGGAAGGCCACAAAATATGTATATATATGAAAAAAAAGCTGCATGTTCTGATGATGAAGGAGGGAATGTCGCCACTTCATGAAAAGAAACAGCACCCGGACTGAGCAGACCAGACAAGCAGCTTGCACAATGGGTTTTCACAAAAGCCTGAAGAAAGATTTCACCACATCTTTACTCACAGCAGACAGATTCAGCCTTGTCTGCTCCCCTCTATCATCCGGACGATCTTCAGCTTAGCAACAGAAACGGCATGAAGGGGAATCAGAAAACAGAAACTCACGCAGGTTGGGTTGAAAAGCTTCCTTTTCTAAAAACTAGCTGATGGTGTGAGTCATTTTGCTTTCCTGCTGGAACGTCAGAATTACAATAAATCCCATTTTAACACAGTACATTGATGCAGTAACTCTGAAGTGAAACGCTCTCTCCATCTCATCAAACGGGTTTTCTATGGGATTTAGGTCTCAGTACAAAGATGGCCATGGAAGAAAGTCGATTCTGTGTCTGGTTAACCATTTCTGTGTTGATTTGACCATTGTTTCAATGTTGTGATGTCCAAACGCTCTTACTCAGTGTTGGGGAAAAACTACATTTTTGGAGGGATTGCTTTTCTGGCACTTTTAGTCATATATTTAACAGTAAACGTTTAGTGAGATGCATAGCCTTAGTTAACATACCTGTGATGGTGAGGATCGTCCGTCTCTGATGCCGTCCGGCTCTGTTCTCAGCAGTACAGGTATACTCTCCTGCGTCCGAGTACTGCACTCTGGAAATGCGCAGTGCTCCATCTTCTATACAAGTTGTGAACCAAACAGAGCTGGCATTGTGATGACATCTACGCTGAATGTGAAGATTTTCCTGTGCACGTTCAAATCTCACCATCAACATGTACGGTTCCGGTGCGGCCGATGGGAGACTGTGTTCCTGCTCTGGCCCAGCTGTATGTGATGGGTGGAATCCCAACTGCTCGGCAGGGCAGGACCACTGACGCTCCAAGGTTGCTGCTCGTCCTGCTCATATAGGTCACAATAATGGGACTCACTGGGGGGGTAGGCAATGAAAAGGACAAATGAACAAGAGATTACTTTATGTACAAAGGGAAGCATGTATGTATTATTATGTATTTAATGTATTACGGCATCATCATAAACATGGACTTGTCATTACAAATACAGAAGATAATTCTAAGTGCTACCGGCAACTCTCAGCAGGGCTGTGCTGTGGCTTTTTCCCAGGACGTTGGAGGCCTCACACACGTAGACCGCCTCATCATAGGTCCTGGCTGACTGGATGTGGAGAGTAGCATTTCTCTGTCTGAATAACAGGGATACAGTGTGTTAAATAAACATGCAAAATCAGATGTATTTACTTTTAACTTTGCTTTTGATGAGCCTGACTTTCGTCTTGTGTTTTAAATGGGTCAGTGAAATTTTACTTTGGACTTTTTTACCAACTTCCTGTCTAACCCTTATGGACAAAAACATGGCGTTCAGGATGCCACGTTTTTAGCCAATAGATCTTTTTAGGAATCACCTTCTTAGTGCCAAAACACTTTTTTCCTCATGTCAGACTGGGTTATATTTCATGTTTTAGTTTCATATAAAGGAATGAGAGCATTTTTCCTCCAAAGATTTGTTTCCACTCCATTAGCCTCTTCCGGCTAATTCTTGGTTATGTCTGCAATGTCACAATGTGGAGACGTTTGTGTCCTGAAAAGCTGCCACAGAAAACCCCAGTTTGGACTGACTTTATAAATTGTATAAATTATAAAGGAATCATTGTTTTTTTTTTCTCTTGCTAAAAAATCCAAGCTTTTTATTTTTCCTTGTCACTTATCGCACTTAGAAAGCTGTCGACTGGGGAGAAGTTTTGGAGATTTTTTTAAACCTGAATGAGGTATGAGGTTAAGGTGAGCGTTAAGTGGCTTAGTGAGTAAGAAACATTTTTAACTATTTTGTACTAGTTACAAACAAGGGATACAATAAGAGATTAGAGATTTCTAAAGAGCAATTATTTGGGGGGGCAAAAGTACAGTGAAATATAATGTAAAATGTACATAAGGAACCTTATCATTACTGGATACAGCATACATTAACCTGGCTAAATTGCCGTGGCCAAATTGTATCTAATAATCACATTAACAGTAATATTATTAATCACAATTCACCACTCAAAAAAACTGTACGTCACCAGACGTTAACTATCGCCATCTGAATCAGAACAACCACATTTCTGATCAGATAATTCAGCTATAGTTTAAGATTTGTTTGCTTTTTCTGTTTTACGCTCTCTTTCTCTGTCTGCTGTCACTCACTCTGCTTTTTCTCCTCTCTGTCTCAGAGGAGATCCGCTGCACGTCATGCTCGCCCCTTCTGTCAGCATTTTTAAACGGCAGCCTGTCGAGATTCAACCGAATTTCTGATTCCAGATATTCACTTTGTTGAGAAGTGGAAGTAAATTATCAGTGTGACATGCCTTTTGTTTTAGGAAGCTACTTGTAGGAGGTCAGTTAGTTGCACTTAATAGACAAAGTTCCTCCGTACTCCTGTGTGTGTCTGGTGCCACAGACCAAACTATTGTAAATGTACTGAACTAATTTAGCTTTTCCAGTCATACTGACAACTCACCGCACACTAGAGCCACATTCACCCAATCACACTCGCACACACACACACACACACACACACACACATATGTATATATATATATATATATAGATATATATAATATATATATATATATATATATATATATATATATATATTATATATGTATATATGTATATATATGTATATGTATATATATGTCTATATATATATGTATGTATGTATGTATATATATATATATATATATATATATATATATACATACATATATATATATATATATACATACATATACATATATATATATACATACACACCAATACGCAGCTCGGTAGCCAACTTGGGGTTAAGTGTCCTGCCCAGGAGCACGTCAGCACATGACAAGGGGAAATTGGAATCGAACACACAACCTTCCGATGACTACTCATCCCATCAAGCCACAGTCGCCCATTGTACCAATAATGGGGGGAGGCGAGATCCTTTTTTTCACAACCCCCTATTGATTTGTTGATGGTACAAATCTATGTTTTTCCCATTCCTGACCCCGCTTACACCCCCCCCCCCCCCCCAACCCCCCTCGATTTCCACCTATGGACACAAAGTGGGTAAAAAAACGGCCAAGGTCTAAATGTTAAAAAGTATAAAAGAGCTTTAAAGCTTGGATAAACAAGGAGATCAGGCTCTTTGTGAGTGTGTAATTAAAATAAATAGGCATTCCCTCATGACTATTTTGATAGTTTTACAGGTTAAAATGTTCTTGAACTATTTCATACAACGCACCGACACGTCAGCTTACCCCAGTGCAACCTTGCCTCCGGTTTGCTTCGAGTGGCCTCTCTTCACCCAGCTGATGGAGGGCAAAGGATGACCGGACACCTCACACTCCAGCACAGCTCGGCCTCCCACAGGAACCGTCAACACTGCCGGCCACAACCTCACCAGAGGAGGGGCTGTGGGGAGAGACGGAGAGAAAATAAAACTTTCATAAACCAAACTATTGTTTTACACCAGCATGGGGCAGCAGAAGCCGATTTGTGTCAAAAGCACACCGAGCACAGTTAGAGTGGCTTTTCTAGAGGTGAGGAATCTTTGGAGATGAGCGTTCGAAGCCCTGCAGAAGTAGCTGCCCCCATCGTGCTCCTGGATGCTGGAGAAAAGACATATTAAAATCACCTGTTATGCACAGTAATTTTAGTTCTCTTTCATTTATCCAATCATATGAGGAGAAGAGAGACCGGTGGAAGAAGAGGTCCCCGCTGGACAGCACCGTCATGTTGATGGTTGGGGAGAGAAGCCGGTTGTTTTTGAACCAGGAAACCGCAGCTTCTGGTCGACTGTAGGGAGGTCTGCAGCCGAGCGTGACGTTTTCTCCCCTCCTAACAGTCAGGCTTTTGGGCTGCTGCATAAAGCTCCAATGCATCTCTGGAAACACACAGTCGGACGCTCAAACATGTGACAGCATTTGCTTTTTGAATCGTTTCGGCACATTTCCAGGCACATAGAAGCTCAATGAAGACACGGGTCATGGTAGAGAGCAGGAAATACCGGCCAGAAGCAGGAAAGCAGCCTGCGACCTGATCGTCTCCTCCTGGTTTGATGCTTCACAGTAAAACGAGCCTTCGTCCTCCTTTGTCACATTTCTGATGAAACAGAAAGGAAACATTTGCTTTGACCCAAGTTCAAAGCATCAAATTGTGAAAATCAGCGCTCATAATATAAGATTCAGTAATATTGCTGTAATTGTCGCTGTGGGTTATTGTGTCGTTGCTACAAGAAAGCTGCCAACGGACAAAAAAACTAACTCTGAAGCTGAAATAAAATTAGTTATGATATTCATCTAAAGGCTGTGGGTTTGTAAATTGTAGCATTTTTGATGAAATACAATTTAACCGTTCATCAGGGTAAATGCGTAGATTTGGTCAGCTGCTTCTTAAAAACGGTTTACACACTAAAATCTCAAGCATTAATATCCTGCCCTATATTTTTCTGTTATTTTAATACATAAAGAAACATTACAATGTGTGAACATATATTGCTTTGGCACACGTTTACCATAAACTGATATATAAACAAATACATGTATCTTTTATTGCAATGATAGAATCTCACACAAAGAGATTTAGAGGAAAAACATTCAATTTAAATACATTTATCCATCTAGCGGAAAAATCCAAGTTTAACAAGATTTTTTGATGCTTTTTTTTATGATTTTCTTTCTAGTGTTATCAGTGAACAAACAGCATTATATATATATATATATATATATTTTTTTTTTTTTTTTTTTTTTTTTTTTTTTTTTGTGTCACATGTGAACCTTTAGGAACAGACTTTTTGGGGGAGTATTAAAGAGGTAAAATTAATAATTTGGGGGAAAAAACTCCTAGATCAATACAGTAAAAAAACAAACAAACACAAAAGTGATAATGTTATGAGAAAAACGTCATATTATGAGAATTAAGAGGGAACATTTCCAGAATAGTCACAGTTTGCAGAAATATTTCACTCCTGGAGTAATAGGGCCAGGTTAGATTATTTTAAATATTTTTATTCTTTAGGAGAATAAATTCAGGAGAATGAAGCTAAAGGGATACGAAAATAAACTTGTAATATTACAAAAACAAAAATACTACGAATACAAAGTATATTCAGAGACTAAAATCCCTCTGATGCTGTTTAAGTGACTGAGTATCAGCAGATTTGCCACATTTAACATGGCGGACGCTCTGACGCATCGCAGCATAGGCAGAACCCGCCCAATGACGCGTCTATGTATATAATGTCTATGGGTCCAACAACAACAACGGTCCTCCATGAATGTTTTTTTTTGGGTTGGGTTACAAAAAAGGATTTGTAGCTTGAAACATGTTCTGCGACGTTAAGGCCTGTCAGGACAGAAGAAGATGAATACCCCTGTGGCTCTGTGGAGTGTCTGACCTTAGTATGAGCAGCTGTCCATTGTTCAGGAGGCTGAATGAGCCCGAGGAGCTCGACAGGAGGTGGCCGTCTTTGAACCAGTGCACCATGGGAACAGGGAAGCCACGGACTGTGCATTGCATGGCGACCTCAGTTCCCATAGTGACCGTGATGTTGTCAGGGCCCTGGATGATCTTCAGACTCTGAGGAACCCCTACCGGACAGACGGTCTTTATCATAAATCCCCTCGTTTTTTTGCCTCGTAGCTGACGTAAATGTGTATAACAGAGGTTGTTCTCACCTTCCACAGTTAGTTTAGCTGGTTTGCTCTTCTTGCTGATGTTCAGCAAAGAGTTGTGTGCGACACAAATGTATATCCCATCATCCTCCAGTGTTACGTTGAAAAGGTGCAGCGTGCCTGAGGTTTTCTTCTGTTGACCGCCTCCATATTCCCCCTTAACAGGAAACAATGCAATCATAAATCTTGGCAAATTCATCTTTGAAATTATGCTTTTCTTAATGTGCCGTGTTCTCTGCTTCTTTTTTCAAGCTACCAAAACCTTCCATTTTAGGCTTTCTCCATATATAAGCCATTCAAAAGAAGCTGTAGGCTACGTCTTATAAGACATTTAAGACCTATTGAAAAAGAATCAGGGAAAACACACACAACCAAGCAGCTCTGTCTGTCGCTGACTTGTTTTTTTTTATAATAAAGAGTGATCCAGCACAGAATATGCATGTGAAGATACATGAGTGAAAAATCCTCAGGAAAACATAGAGCAGAAGAAGAACCTCCAGATGCAACAATAAAAGAACAGAACAAGTTAAAGCCAGTTAGAAAAGTTAGGTTCTGCAAGAAAAAAATGTGTTTCATGTATTTCTGAGAGATTAGGATTTTAAAACAAATTTAAAGATAATCCCCTGTTGACATCTGCCTCACCTGAAACTGTCTGCCTCTTGTGACCGTCTGTCCATCTTTGAGCCATGTGATGTTTGCAGCAGGAGAACTGTCTCCAGACACGCACTGCAAGAAAACCGCCTCTCCTTCTTTGACTTTCTGGTCCTGGGGACTGAAGAAAAAATCTACCAAACCTGAAAGTTAGCGCAGAGATATTTTAGAGATGCACTTTAGGTATGTTAAATCTCATTATTATGCTTCTACTGTGAAAAATTCTGAACATGGTCATCTCTAAATTGTGTGATTGCTACACAATTTAGCTGAAACAGAGATGAGACGTTTAACTGAAATTGAGTGCAGCACTTTGTTTCAGCTGCAGCTTTTTTAAAGCGCTTTATACGTAGAGTTGGTATGGTATGGTGAGAAATTGCAGCTGGTGAAAAGGATAAAAAATTAAGAAGATTTTGAAAGTGACTATTTGTGATAAACTCAGAGATAAAGCACCTAATTTCAGGCCAATACCTGAGGTAGAAAGCAAATAAAACTTAACAACAAAGGTCTATAAATTGAATGTTCCGTCGAAGTAACAGAACAAAGAACTTTATCGCTGTGTGAAATGCAAAAGCAAGGTGTAAACCAAACAAACAAAAATGCAAGAAGAAGCATTGGGCAGAAGACGAGCTAATGCTAACAATAAAACAAGAAATACACATTGATGGGTGGTTCAACTAAAGAGTTGACCATTTTTAATTAACAATGCATTTTCAGCTCTGTGTTGTGTTGGGTTATTACTGATGCTTTCTGCAACAACTAAAAGTTGTCTTTACAAATAAATGTACTTTGTTTTTCTAGAAATGTCAATAGTATATGACGCAACAGCGTCTTTTGCATAGTTCAATATTTAGGATGAATTTTATATCTTACTACATGCATTACATCATGGCTGCTGAAGAATTATTCAAACAGCTTTATGCTGCATATAAATATATATAAATACAACTAAAAGAAACAGAATTTAAAGTTAAAAGTGTTTTTGTTTTATGAAAAACTTCAAACTTTAAAGTTAAGAGCAGCCTTGATGTAATAAAGTTCCAAAACTTTATTATTGAAATATTTTAAAGGAAAAAAAAAAAAAAAACATATTTCAGTTAAACTTGTTAAGCAACAACCGCCTTCAGCGCTCCTCTGACCCAGAACCCAGGCTGGGATTGATGTAAAATAAAATAAAAAACAATCCCGTGCTTTCCTGCAGATTATTATTAAAGTCATACGGCCAATAATGTGAAAGCTAAACCAACAAGACTCACCCAGAGGAGAGCCGACTGCCGAGCCAAACAGAATGAGCGAGCAGAGCAGGGAAGTCATCTGTGGGAGGGAAGAGATGGAGACCCAGACCTGCATCCTACTGCAGAGCTCCATCAGAAGAAGGAAGAGAGCAACGTGCAGCTTCATCCATGATGTCCGCCTAGAATGTACACATAAAAGTGCATCTCCTTACATATGACCACTGGTGATGCTGCATGATGCTTCTCGTTATTCTGACAACTTACAGTCTAAAAAAAGATTCAACGCATGTCTGTAAAACATGCAGGTTCGATACTGCCGCCAGTAACTACACCATACGTGTCGATTTATCTCTTTAAATAAGCGAGACGGCTCTGAAACAGAGGTCTGGTTTTGATCCGCTACATGCTGAAAATGTATTCAGCAGATGGATTTAACATAATTCATTCCCCGCCTCTTGTTCTCTGGAGCCCTCCCTTGTCGCTTTGCTTCGTTCCTATTTTGGTTGTGAGTCTGTGTGGCACCACGGCGAGCTCAGCTTTGTCCTCTTTAGTCCCTTGAATGGGCACAGCCACTTTATAGAGCTCACACGGTGGCTCTCCACTCAATGAAAGTGACATGAAAAGAGGCTGCGCAGCTTTGTACTGTGAAGATCAGTTATTGGCCCCTGTGAGGACAGATACCCGTCTGATCGTGCATGCTTTCATGATCCTCAGTTCGGTCATCGAAGGGTCTGATCCCTCATTGTAGTCTGAAAGTGATACGAAATTGCGGTTTTGCGCTGATGAAGTCGCACAGAAAAAACTTGCAGATATTTGAGGCTCATTTATGGAGAACAAGGCACCGGGCGAGGAGGGGCAAATAAATTGCTCAACGTCAGTTTTGCAACAGTTGATCAGAGTAAGAACTAAATATTAGAGACTTAGACTTAGACAACTTTATTTGTCATTTTGTATGCACAGAGTGCGTACAGAACGAAATTTAGTTTGCATACAGCTTGAAAATTACAGTGAATTGCAGCAGATTACAGGGTAAAGTAAATTACAGGACACAATTACAGGATAAAGTGCAGCAGTGATTTAAAAGTACAACAATTGAAATGTAAACAGTGCAGAAGAAAGAGACAGTGTGCGATCACAGTGTACAGGTGAGTATTTCCTTAAAACCCTTTATATATGCAGAAATGATTTGTGCAAGAATGCATTATAGGGATGCAATGATGCAAAGGCTCATTTATGGAGAAAAAGGCACTTGTGCGTTGCATTATTTTTTTTTTCACATTCTGCTGAATTAGATCAACAAACTTTGGTTTATTGGAATGAAAGTTGGTGTTATAGACCAGTCCAAAGTAGTCCATAATGGTGAAGTGGAAGAACACGAGACATGGTTACCAAGCTGTTTACAAATTAAAAATAGAAACTACCTTTAAGAGCTACCTTTCGCTGCAATTGTAGCTGCAAGTTTATTAGTAAATGTCGTTACAGACTTTGCAAGTCTGCAGGCTGCAGTTATTCTTGCAAAATAGTCTTTTTGTAATATTCTGGTTTCTGTTCGGGTTTTATTTTTGAGTCATTTTACTCTGCTGCTTTAGGTTCTCTGGTTGCTTTGAGTCTTGTCTTGTCTAGGTTCTTGTTTACTGCTAGTTTATCCTGTTTTGTCATCAGTTTTAGTCTTAGCTTTATTTTCTGTTTTAGGTTTGTACTTCAGGGTTGTTTTGTTCTTTATTAGATCGTGTGTGTGTAGTTTGTTTCTGTCCACTTGTCTTGTCAGCTATTTATATTTGTCTGATCTGTTCTTGTTTTGAGCCTCAGCACTGATGTCTGGTCTAATTACTTATTCTGCACACCTGCCTAACTCCACCCCTGCTGCAATCACTTCTCACCGGTTTCACCTGCTTCCACCTCCATATAAACTGTTGAGACCAGACATCAGTGCCAGGTCGTCTGTTTGAGTATGGGTGAGTCTCCTGCTGCAAGTTTCTGTTCATTGGTTTAATTTTGGATTTTTGACCCCTTGTCCCCAGAGATCTGAGCCACCCTGGTTCTGTCTGTTCCTGCCTTGTCTGCCCAACTGGACTGTTTGTTTCTCTGCCCTTTTTGGATTTTGTTAATAAATATTATTTTACTGAACCTCTGCTGGTCTAGTTGAATTCTGGGTCCTCTGCTCTGATTCGTGACACTTTTATATTGCGATTTCTCCCAGTAATGTCCAGTTTTTAGCTGGATGCAACTACCAGACAGCTTTGAGCAGCTTCCCTGTGTCTACAGTACACTCTGTTCTACAGTAGTTGTGGTGTTTATAAACTAATGTGCAGCTCATTTTCCTCCTGTGTTTTCCATGTTGGCCAAAGATTTTACTTTTGGTCTCATCTAACCAGAGCATTTCCACATATATTAGCTAAGTTTTACAATCTGACCCTGCTTTAAACTTCTCCACCATCTATCCCTGACACGTCTGCTGTGTTCCTTGGTCTTAATGATGCTGTTTGTTCACTAACGCCCCTCTAGCAAACCTTACAGAGGAGCCGTGTCTGTATTCAGATAGACAGGAGAGTTCTAGGCAAGCAGGTACAGGGGTCAAACACAAATGTTCTCCACACTTTAAACTGTAAATGGTCTGAACTTATACAGCGTTTTTTTTTTTCAGTCATACTGACCCCCCAAAGCGCTGTACACTAGAGTCACATTCACCCAATCGCTCTCACTAAAACTAACACATTCATACGGCAATACGCAGCTCAGGGGTACATCGACATGTGACACAATCGAACCCACAACCTTCCGATTGCAAAACGACTACTCAACCCATCAAGCCACAGGTCACACATCTTTATACAGGTCTATTGCACGATAATCTAATAAATTAAAGTATGGGGACTAGATCATTACAAAATCTGAAAAGGTTTAAAGGGTGTGAATATCTTTGCAAAGAACTGCAAGTTTTTTATTATTTTTTTACTAAACTGTTTGATTCACAGGTTAATCAGCAAATTAATGAAAAGAACATTTTCATCATTGAGATTAAGACCTGACAAAGTGTATCATCCAGTTTGGTCAAATTAAAATAATTTAAGATTGTGTAACATACACATAATGCAGACTGTGCATTTATATTAGGGGCATCAGCTAATATCTGCTTTTCAGTACAACAACGCTTTGATCCACAGCAGATTATGAGGCTCCTCTTCCCAACACATGACAAAGCAAATCATTTTAATTTTAGACTGTGGATTTTTTTTAAATCAGCGTTGATCTCCCCTGCTGTTTAAATACAGCTGTATTTTGTTTGTTCTCACACAAAATCAGGAAATGTTGGAATTCCCCCACCACTGAGCTATATAATAGCTCAGTGTCCCCCACACAACACTCCGGACTAGCCTCGTGAGACCATCCTGATCTCGCGAGCTTTCAAGGTTTCACTCGCAGATCAGTCTGGCTACTCTCCGTTAAAGAAAATTTGGAGCCGTTCACCAAACGAACGTCCAATCAGCGTTGGCTTTGAGGCGGGTTGAGGTGTGACGCAAGGGGAAGCGCGTCAGTTCAGTCTAAACAACATGGCGGTTTCAGCCGATGAAACTAGCGTTAGCGTGGCTATTGAGCAAGTTTTATCGGAATTACAGAGTATTTCTTCACTGAAAGAAGAGCAAAACACTGCTCTGGAGGCTTTTCTCAGAGGAAAAGATGTCTTTGCTCTTCTCCCGACTGGTTTCGGGAAGAGCTTGTGGTTGTGTTTTCGTCGTCGCTGTTAGTACGTCATATGCTTCGTTGATCTGATTGGTTCATTTGGCCCGTCTATCACCAACATAGGCCAATCAGCTAACCAGTATTTTCGCCCCTTCCCAAAATTACTTCAATGGAAGGTTTCCAGATGGATATGCGGAGCAAATCCATCTGGCGGAGTCAGGTAACCTCCGGATAGCATCAGCATGATAAACTGTTCAGCTCGAATTTCTTCAAACCATTTCTACCCCAAACTGATTTTTTTTTCAGACAAAATCATGTAAAAGAAAACATTACTGTTGCAGCATTAATATTATTCGTCATGGCTAAGCTAAATTGCTCGGTGGGTTTCCTGTAGAGCCAGTGGTTGCTTGTATTGACACAATGATAACAGCCTGCCGATGTTTTTATTTGTTTGACTACCAAGGCACACAGCTGATCATTTACACTGTTTAGCATGTCATTAAAGAGGTTTCCATCCTGGCACCATCTTTGCATCCTCTTTCCTTGGCCATTGTGTTCACCTTGTAAAGGCATTCACACCCCCTGATCTTTTTTTCCCAACACAATTTCTAGTATTTCAACAACAAGGAAAGACCAACACAAAATATTTAATGTGTAAAACTTATTTGTACTTGTCTCTTTAACGCTGATATTCATAAGTGAAATGCCTTCGTTAATTTCGCGTTAATTCATTAGACTATTAACGGCGATATTTATTTTATCGCGCATTAACGCATGTTGCTCACATGCTTTCAGTCAGTGTCAGTCAGCAGGCGCGCTGACTGCAGCGCGCTGTCACGGAAGCACTCTCCCGCTCCCCCTCCCCTCTCGTACATGGCTCAGCGGCGCCAGCCAATCAGCACGCAGGCTCAGCCTGGCCCGCCCACTCAGCTCTCACACAAACTTAACAAATAAACAGCTGAGAGAGACCGCAGCAGCGGAAAAACACTAACAGGGGAAGTAGCACCGTTTGGCTTTATTTTAATACCGTAAATGAAATCAAGCTGTATGTTTTGTAAAAAGCCGGTTCATTTTAGTGGAAACACAACAAATTTATCTAAGCACGTGAAAAAACATGAAAACGTCGAGCCCCAGAAACGGCGAGAGGAGACGAAACTTCTCTCACTGCCCCGACAGACCCACAGACGTCTCTGACTGAGGCGTTTCAGTCCTCCAGGGAACATCCAGGTAGATCAGTGGATGGATGGATGGATGGATGGATGGATGAATGTTACTGGAGCCCACACATAACATGTAATTAAGACCTTGAAAGAACCCAGTACATATATTAAAAAGTGTTATTTAAGATAAGATAACATTAGCTAATCCTTTTTTATCCCACGACGGGGAAATTTATAGGATTAAAGCAACAGGCAGGTGCACACAACACAGACAAAATTACATAAGGATTGAAATATATAAGAGGTGGATTAGCGAAAAAACACTGAACATAACATTATTATTATTATTATTATATTATTATTATTATTATTATTATTATTATTTAATTGTAATAATAAAATAAAAACCACAAAACCCAAAAGGTCAACAGTTTCATGATACATCAAGCTTAGGGACTGGCTAATATACAGCAGGTCAAAAAAGGCCATATTTTGGCTGCAGTGCTTGCTGTTCTCTTATGAAGAAAAGATCAACTAGTGCACTAAATTCAATAGATGGTTGAAAATATCCAGTATAAAATAAGTGCTACAAATGTTACAACACTTTTGTTCATATGGCAGCAGAACATTAAAATAAAAGTGCTCTTTACACTACTTTTGAATTCATTCTTGGAGTTTGTAAATACAATGCGATTAATCGCGATTAATCGCGATTAATCAGGGCGATTAATCGCGATTAAATATTTTAATCGTTGCCCAGCCCTATTATATATATATATATATATATATATATAGATATATATATATATATATAGAGATATATACACACATATATATATAGAGAGATAGAGAGAGAGAGAGAGAGATAGAGAAAGAGAGATAGAGATATATATATAGTATACATATATATATACACCACATATATATAGATATCTTACATACATACCTAATATATAGAATATATTATATCTCTACTATATTCTATCAAATACTCCTATATCTCTATTCTACTCTCTATCCTATCTCTCATATATCTTCTCTCTTCTCTCTTATCTATATTTATTCTTTTTTTTCTCGTTTGATGCTCCTTTGCGCTTTACTCTTTACTTGTGTATCTTTTTAATTATTTTTTTGAATATTTAAGAAGAGCTCGCAGGGGTTGATTGTAAAACAACCATTTATTTGAAACTTCATATAATCTCAAGCATAAATTGAACCGATTATTTATCTGCAGCCATTGCCTTGTTTTTATTTATTTATTTATTTCATAAAGTTTGTGTTCAGGATGCACATTTAAATAATTTTATACCACCAACATGTATTCAGCAGAGATCTCCTTAGAGTCAAATTTGCTGGACAACTAAAAGACAGGACGCTCCAATAATTTAGATTTTTTTTTTTTTTATCATTCTCTGTGTTGCTGAATTTTCTGTGAGAATATATCTACTTACGTGTTTCTAGTTTCCATTCTGCCTGTAACGGTTGTAGGTGTGAACCCGAAATTCAGCCGAACACAGAATCACGTTTAAAAGCTTTATTGGAAATGTTCAATTCAGAGACAGACCAAGGAGTTGCTGACAGATGCAGGTGGAACACACAAGAACTGAAAACAACGCGGCGACAGAGCACAAGTGAGGCGATGCGACGATCTGGCAGTGAGTGGGGGAGCGAGGCACGTATATGAAGGCTGGGGAACAGGTGAGCAGAGTAGGAACTGCTTAGTGGCAGCAGGTGGAACTGGTCTGGGCCGATGACTGAGCGTCTTTGATAGCGGGAGGCTGAAACTTCAAGTCCAAAAAAAACAAAAACCTAAATGACGGCACTGATTTGATCTTCATTAGTCTCCTGGTTCTCCTCTCCTGATGCATCTGCTGCTGAGCTCCCAAAAATAATGGATAACCAGAAGCTACACACGTGTTCTGCGTGTCCTCTACGCCCTTCCAAAAACACCATCACATGATCACATGAACATGCACGATGCAACAATCGATGAGCAGAACGATGCCAAAAAGAAACAAAACTGTGATTCCACTCTATAGCAGCGAATGAAGAAGCAGAAAACATTGAGCAGAAAACTGGACCTGCTGTTATTTAATGACAATTTAAAATCTGAGCATTATAAATGCTTATAACAAATAAATTACATTTGATAAGATTTGAAAAGCTAATGAAATATTTTAGATGTTTACCTCCATTTAAGCAAGCAAACCTAAAAATTGATCCCTGAGGTTCGACTGCTTTTAACCTTAAAGCAGCTTTTACTTAGTTAACAAAATAAGAACTGCCTCATCCTTGCATGGAGGAAAAACATTAGATAGGCACTAATTATTGTCTATAAATCGAAAAGGAGATTAAAGTGATCTTAATTAATCAGTCAATAATCAATGGTTGTAATGTGTCCACAAAAATGTAGGTTAATGGGGGTTAATGTAGCATCAGCACTCATTCCATTCCTGAAGGGAATGTGGAACAGCTTCCAGAGGTGAGATCATTTGAATTCAACATGAACTCAGCTTCAGAAGAGACAAACCTGGTTAGAGAACTGCTTTCGTACTGAAAATCTTGGCCCCTTTTGATTCAAATTTCCATTTGAATCATTTTCATTTGTATAATTCTGCCATCGTTTCTATTGTGCTTTTGCTTTTTAGAGATGCACTGGGAATGTTTTGCAAGATCTGCTGACATCTAAAGATGATGTAAATTTGCACACTTCCAGAAAATGATGAAATGTTGAAAAAGATCAAATTCTAGCCTTGCGTATATAAACGTTTTGATGCTATATTATAGCAGAGGAACACAAGCAGAGCTGTCAATTCCCCGTCTTGTCTTTCACTCACATAGGCATGGCAGCAAACAGCACGCTACTACGGCCAGATGAAGTCTTTGCAAATGTAAATTGGCGGTCTGTTCAGCATAATCAAATGGAAATGAAAGGACAACTGTGCCGAATTACAATCTATTTCAATGAAGACGGACAGACAGGGTTGATGAAATGTTGCATTATGAGCACGAATGCACAATGTTAAAAGTTTGCTGTTTATTGTAAAGTTGTAAATCAAACTTGGATAAAAAAAACAACATAAATTTTCAACAACCTCCTTGCGTCTGTGTAGAGGCTGTCGATGATTGTCCGCTGAACAATTGTCAAGTCAGCAGTCCTCTTCGTGATAGCGTAGGATATAAAATGACAAATATAGACATATTTTATCAGTGTTATCCAAAATAAAAAAGAAACTGGATCTTGTTTTGTTTTTTGTTAGTTTTGAGGGGTGTAATGAATTTGTTATTGTAAGTTTC
Organism: Fundulus heteroclitus; assembly: GCF_011125445.2. Classification (NCBI taxonomy): domain Eukaryota; kingdom Metazoa; phylum Chordata; class Actinopteri; order Cyprinodontiformes; family Fundulidae; genus Fundulus; species Fundulus heteroclitus. The sequence goes on from NC_046372.1 coordinate 16,001,287, forward strand.
ATTTTTGCAAAACTGCCATTTAAAAAAAAAGAAAATAAACATCACATGGTAATCAACCAAAGAAACCCCTCGTGTTTGGTGTCTGCCATTGCTTTTTAGTCTTATTAATGATGATACACAATCCTGCAGACATGAAGAAAGAACCCCACATTATTTTCTTACACAACACTCAAATTAGGTCTCGCAGATTTAAATAAATTCTAATTTCTATTGATAACAGTAAGTTTGCGGTTATTATAGCTCATGCAAATTGAATAAAATGCAATACAGGAATTATCTGGGATTTTTATATTAAGATGAATATCTGTCAATTAAAACCAGAACTGTGCAGCAAGAACGGAGACAACCGATGTGAGGAGGAGGAGGCCTGGAGAGATGAAGATGGGATGTGCAGTGTCATGGAGTTTAGTTAAACACAGAGCCTGCTCCAGCATTTGATGAGTCTCTGCATTGATGCCTGGAAGAAACAAGGTTTTAATGGCAGGCTGACATCTCAGTGAAGTAAAAATCGGTTTCAGAAAGACTCGTTTTCAGGGCTTACCATGTTGGGACCACTCCCTCCAGGCGTGCACATATTCAGGATCATATTCCCCCCGGGGAGCTATTTCAGAGCGACAAAACAAGCTCTGCTGAGAAGCTTTCTTCATTCAAATTTGTGCTGCTCGCTCGGCGACAACTCCATTCTTACCTTTGGAGTGCTCCGTTAGAAGGTGCTTCAGCTCTCTGAGGGCACGGGTGAGGTTCTCCAAGCGGTGCTGCAAGCGAAGGTTCTCTTCTTTGAGAGTATGGATTGTGTCCTGCAGCTCATACGCTGAGCCGCACCGCGAAAGCAGAAAGGTCCACCACACCACTGTGGCGACTTGTAGGATGGATAGCATCTTTTGGATCGCTTAATAGCTAAATGTTTGTCGGGTGGCTGGCCAGTGAGCTAATGGTGTAATCCTGCCGGTTCCATCTGCAGCTTCTTGTGCTTTAGAGTCATGTGGAAGTGTTTCAGATATTCAAGAGCTGGCCATCTTTTTTTTTTTGTCTCTGAGTCAGAATCGATTCACTGATGGCTTAATGATCCTGGCCCTCCAACCCACTTTACATGATCAATTGTTCCGTTTTGGTTCTCAAAGCCACCATTAGTGAGACAAAAATCCCAACGCATCAGTGTTTAATGGGTCTGCATTTTCACGTGAACTTAAAGCATGATGAAGTCATAAACCTATGACCAAGACATGTCATTTAAATCCCATATTAAACAGGTTTCCAGAGTTTCCTTTTTTCACCTCAGGAATATCGCCAAAATTAGAAACATTCTGTCCAGGAGTGATGCTGAAAAACTAGTCCATGCATTTGTTACTTCAAGGCTGGACTATTGTAATTCTTTACTATCAGGAAGTCCACAAAATGCAGCTCAGTCTTCAGCTGATCCAAAATGCTGCAGCAAGAGTTCTGATGAAAATCAACAAGAGGGATCATATTTCTCCAATTTTAGCTTCCCTTCATTGGCTTCCTGTTAAATCAAGAATAGAATTTAAAATTCTCCTTCTAACGTATAAAGCCCTTAATAATCAAGCTCCATCATATATCAGAGCTCTGATTACCCCGTATGTTCCTAACAGAGCACTTCGCTCTCAGACCGCAGGTCTGCTGGTGGTTCCTAGAGTCTCTAAAAGTAGAATGGGAGGCAGATCCTTTAGCTATCAGGCTCCTCTCCTGTGGAACCAACTCCCAGTTTTGGTCCGTGAGGCAGACACCCTGTCTACTTTTAAGACTAATCTTAAAACTTTCCTTTTTGACAAAGCTTATAGTTAGAGTGGCTCATACCCTGAGCTATCTCTATAGTTGTGCTGTGATAGGCCTAGGCTGCTGGAGGACATCAGGGTCTAATTTTCTCACTCTACTGATTTCTACTGTTCTTCAGTTTTGCATTGTATTGCATTGAAATGACTATCGTCATTTCAGCTTTTAACTTTTTGCTCTCTCTCTTTTTCTTCATAGTAGGTACACCTGGTCTGGCGTTCTGTTAACTGTGACATCATCCAGAGAAGACGGCTCACCCGCTACTACCATCTAATGTAAAACAGATTACTGGATCAATGTGTGCTTCTGTGCTTTTTGTTTCTCTTGTTGTGTCTCTGTTCTGTCTTCTGTAACCCCAGTCGGTCGAGGCAGATGACTGTTCATACTGAGCCCGGTTCTGCCGGAGGTTTTCCTTCCCGTTAATGGGGAGTTTTTCTTCCCACTGTCGCTTCATGCTTGCTCAGTATGAGGGATTGCAGCAAAGCCATGTACAATGCAGACGACTCTCCCTGTGGCTCTACGGTTCCCCAGGAGTGAATGCTGCTTGTCGGGACTTTGATGCAATCAACTGGTTTCCTTATATAGGACATTTTTGACCAATCTGTATAATCTGACCCAATCTGTATAATATGATTGAACTTGATTTTGTAAAGTGCCTTGAGATGACATGTTTCATGATTTGGCGCTATATAAATAAAAATGAATTGAAATGATCCTAGACTATACAACTTAGAGACACACACATACATGAATAAATACATACATAAATAAATTGAAAGAAATGTTAATACTGGATTTTTTACGGTAAGAAGGGGGTAAATATCTAAGTCAAGAGGAGATGATTACGGTCACGGTGCATCAACATTAAAATTTGAAGACAACACAGACTTAGATTTTAACGTCTTTCAACTGCACAATCACAACGTACATTTGAGCAAACCTTTGTCAAAAAAGTCCCAAGTAAAAACATAAGACAAAAGAGAAAAATAATAAATATAGAATTGTATTTGTCAGGAGGCAGAGAGAAGGTCCTCCGACCAAGGTGACAGAGTTGCTCGTCAACACCAGGACACAAACTAACGTATCAATGCCTTTAGGAAACACAAGGAGTCAACACATACAAGCTGGGTGGAGAAGAGATGGGACATTTAGGGAGTTTCAAGTACTTAGGGAGTAATCTCTCAAGGTATGTGAAATTCTAAGACCCAGCAGAAGCTCTTCTTTCCATGGACTTTCAAACAGAGGCTATGCAGAAAATCCTCTCTAAGCTCTACTAGTGCAGCATAAAAGTGTCCTCAGTTGTGGATGCATAGTGTCAATTTCCAACTGTGTCCAACAGATTCTCAAGACATATCATATGCAGCCCTCCATCCGCCCTGGATCACTTTACCTGATTGAGAAACAGCAGAAAACATTGGCTTCCCATTCTTTGCTCTCGTCACACGGTGGACCTGTATGTTTGTATATGTATGTGCACCCGTACATCACTCCCACCTCCAGCATGTCCATAATAACAACCATCATGGAAATAATAAGATTGCGTTTGGCTTTCATTACTGCATCATTGTGTTATTGTATAAGTAAGCACATGGTGAGCATTGTACAGTCCAGAATCAAATTCCTTGTATGTGTACACAATACCTGGCAAATATAGCTGATTTGGATTCTGGCTTGTCTACACACATCCTGAAGAAGGTCTTATTCACACCCTTCCTCTGGTAGGCTTACGTTTATTGGGTAAAAAAACAGAACAACGACAAAACAACTTCTTCCCCAGAGGCGTCAAAGCGCTAGCAGAAAACTGATCTGGACCAGCACCTTACATTCTAAATAAGGCATCTTTTCCAACGATTTAGTGTCACTGTTCATTGTCAACTTTTATGATTATTTATTTACAAATTTATTATGAATGAAGTTATAGGTTATAAATATTAATACGTCTTTTAATGCCAATTTACTCCATCCACTTCACTTGCAAAAAAGCGACGTTGAAACCATCGTGTTCCAAACAGCAAAAAAAAAATAAAAAAAATAATAAAAAAAGGAGGCGTGTCTGCCCCGGAAGTGGTGAAGGGAGTTCCTGACTGGATCCGGGTTGATTTCCGGTCAAAGACGAACAGGATGGCGACTCACATGTCGAGGTGCAGGACCTGGAGTCGGCTTGAGAGGTAACAGGTCTACGCATTCTCAAAGATGATACTTCATAGATGAGGCATTTAAACACGGGGGCGTAAAAACAGCGCCCCGCGCGCTTCACTGTCACGTGCAGGTTTTTAAACAGTTTCTTCTTAACGGCTGTCCGCCATGGGTTCCAAAGATTAGCAGCCAGTTAGCACCGAGCGCTAGCTGGCTGTTCCAATAATTGGTCAGTAAGCAGCAGATTCAACACTTTATAGAGTTCTAACGATAATAGGAGTATCTGTTTCCTGTTGCGTTAGACCGTATTTATCGATTGCTAGATATTTATTTATGGTATTGTTGCTGAATTGGTGTTTTGTTTGTTTGTTTGTTGTGATTTTTTTTTTTTTTTTTTTGCGTCAGCTGTGTGGAGATGGACGTGTTTTATTGTTACCGAAACCCGCAGAAACAGTTCAGAAGCTTTTATGAGTTCGTCGTTTCCAGGGTTCATTGTGTAGTTTGGGAGTGTTTCCCATGTCTGAATAAGAATTTATACATAATGTAAAATACTTTTTTTCATCGTCTCATTGTCTAAATGTTGCATAGTCTGTTATCCAGCCATCCAAACTCTTTTTTTTCCCCTCAGTAATTATTTAGCATGTATAAAACCAGCGTTGCTTTTGGGAGAAAATGCAGTAAAACAGTAATCTCTATGAGGATACATTTATTTCTTCTGACTACCTCAACTTTTTTTCATTTGCTAAAAGAACGTTTTTTTCTTTCTTGCAAGTATTGTCAAAAAGTATTAACATATCGCAAAGATTGGGTTTTTTCTTCAGTTTTCTTCACTTATCAGCAGCGGGATGATTACAAGAAAGTGGCACTTTCTTGTAAGAATTCTTACAAAAATATGACTTCTTGTAATTTTACTATTCTTATAATTTCCACACACAAAAAAATAAATCCCACTCGCCGAAATGGGGTTGCCAGTCTCTTGCACTGTTATTTTGGGTTTCTCTGGCTGACAAGTTTAGAATATTTGTATACAAGGTTATGATTAAAATAAATAATTCGCTCAGGTTTGTCTCAGAAATAAATACAGTTCCTGACATAAGATTTGTTTCTTTAGATGTTAAAACTGTTCATTCTCATGCCAAATGGTTTGATTTTTGCAGAGCTTGAGTCGAAACAGCATCTTTATTACCTATTTTTTTCTTTTTATGGAATAAATCAGTATAAAGGTCAACAATTGCAACGTCTCCACCCAATATTTCATATGTCGTGCGTTTTATATGGTGCTGGAAGTTGTCAGTTAGCAAATAAGTCACTAAACTGATGGATTAAAATGATCTCATGTGGTTTGGCTGCAAATTTTAGCTTGCAAGAAATGATCAGCAGTCACTTTTCCCGTCTACTTTGTAGTTTGGATTAGCTTTATTACAAAACTTGCGACCATAGGTTTTTTGCAGTCATTTAAGTCAGAGGTGTGGAACAATTGTGCAGTTCAAAAAAACTGATTAAAAGTATTTGTTTTGAAACCCTTCCTGCAACTGCAATTATTTAGTATGCAGGTGTTTGCGAACTCCAAGCTTGCCGCTAACGTTTGCTGCATTGCTGTCGTTTGAAGGTTTGGAATAGCCGCCTACAGAAAATACAGTAGTGGTGGAGGGTATCCGAATGTCCACCTCTCTACGCCGCTGCCTGGTATCCCAAAACCGGTGTTTGCATCTGTGGACGGCCAGGAAAAATATGAGACCAAGATCACAACTCTAGAAAATGGCCTCAAAGTTGCCTCTCAAAACAAGTTTGGTCAGTTCTGCACCGTCGGAGGTAGGTTGCATTTTTCTAGCGTTTAGAAGTCAAATATAGACACATATGTGTGAATTTAATGAAATGTTTTTTGTTTTTTGACCTGATTTCTAGTTTTAATAAATTCTGGATCTAGACATGAAGCAAAATATCCAAGTGGAATATCACACTTCTTAGAAAAACTTGCATTTTCTGTAAGTAAACAAAACAAAAAAGTAAAAAAAAAAAAAAAAGGGTTAAAGGGTTTTTAGGCTTGTAAAATAATCTTTTTGTTTTTTATAAGTCCACAGCACAGTATGGCAGTAAAGATGAAATCCTTCTCACACTGGAAAAGCACGGAGGCATATGTGACTGCCAAACATCCAGGTATTTAGCTGGAGTTCTCCCCGATTTTTGACAAAGCAAAAGGTTTTTGTGGCTCAACCTCCACTCTGTGAACGAGGCCGTTTACTCTGCCTGTCGCCATCTTCCCGTGCAGAGACACCACCATGTATGCAGTATCTGCTGAAGTCAAAGGTCTGGAAACGGTGGTCAGCCTTCTATCTGATGCTGTCCTTCAGCCTCGCCTGCTGGGTGAGTCCCTTTCACGCCACAGAGAAGGTTTCGGGAGAGAACCGCCTCCTAAACGGCTTCTGTCCACATGCAGACGAAGAGGTCGAGATGACCAGGATGGCCGTGCGCTTTGAGTTGGAGGACCTGAACATGAGGCCGGACCCCGAGCCGTTACTCACCGAGATGATCCACGCTGTGAGTGAGGACTCTCTGATCTTTACTGATGTATTGAAAGTTCCGGCTTTACAGGAACTGTGTAAGTTGGGAGCAGCATATTCTCACAAATGGAAATAAACGTGCAGTTCAATGGGTTGATGTAGATTGTAAAACTTCTAGGCTGTGGTTATTTAGAGTACCTGAAAAGAAAAGATCCATCCTTTCTGGAGTTTATTCCTTTTATTGAACCTGGAAGATCTTCATGCTGGATCTGCAGGAGACTTTAGAGGAAGGGATGAAATGTTCTCAAGAAATAAGCAAAGTCCCGTTTGATTCCCTTGATGCAAACACATTTTCCCCTGTTTGGAATTACTAGTTTTGTCTGCCACACATTCAGTAAAGTTCAAATGTTATTGAGTGCGTTTTAAACACTAGGAGTTCACTCTGCTGTTTGAGCAAGAATCAATGGGTGTTTGTAGAGAAATGGGTTGCTGCTGTGCAGCAGAACAAATGTGCTGCACATACCTTTAAAAGCCCCGAAGGAACACTAAATAAATAGTTCGCCACACAGCCTGTTGAATTTGTTTCATTTCCAGTGATTTATATAAATCTGCATCACCGGCTGACTTGTTTACTGTAGTTAATATCAGAGCAGCAGATGGAGCTGATCTTCACAAAATTGGACCGCGTCCGTGAAAAGCAACGCCTGCTACATCCGCGGTTACGCTGTTTTGCTCTGCTCTGAGTTCCTTGGAGCTTGAGGAAAGGAACTCGCGAGAGGAACGAGATAAAACGGGATATAAAGGAGCTGGAAACAAAACAAACTTTCTTTCATCCCTTTTAATAGCGTCCAAAAAGTTCTGTATCGGCTCCATGTTGCCACAGGATTTTACAAAATTTATGCCTTTCACGGTAAAATAAATATATTGAGCTAGATATTAAGATCTAGATCTGCTTCTTTGTTCGGTGAAAAAACAGTAGTTTGCATCCAATATTTAAATGAAACGGTCAATTTTATTGGGAATATTTAAAAGATGATTTAATTTGTAGTTGCCGATCTCTCGTTATCCTATTTTACTTTGACAAACCGGATGTCCCTACAGGGACGACTTGAACATTTGAAAGCCGTTTTCATCATGGAGATGTTTAGGGTTGGGTATCATCTAGGAAGAGCCGATTCAATACGATTCTGGATATAGCTCAGCTTGATTTGATTTGACTCCAATATCGATATTTGTTACTTTCAAATTAATGCTCAAAGTCACGAAATCAACAAAACAGCTAAATATTATATTTATGTTCAACTTATTGAACACTGATATATTAACAGGAAAATAAATTGCATTTGGTTCAGTGCATTTAACGTATCGCAGAAACCAAAAAATGTGCCCAAACGTCTGATTTTAGAGACGAAGGCGCTTCTAAATTCCTGTTGGCCGTTCCACAAATTTGTCTCACTTGCACTTCCTCGTTGTGAACAGTAACGGCATGCTATAATATCGCCCCCCAGGGGTTGGGAGGTATATCCATATTGAAAGCCAGAACATCGATATTAAATCGTTTTTAAAAACACAGATTATTACCTTTGTATTGATTTCTATGCACAGCCCTAGAGATGTTGGACTGTAAGGCTTCTTGGTGTCTGCCTCCACATAAAAAAAAATATTTTGTCGCCTTTGGTTCGTTTCCAGGCTGCCTACCGCGGGAACACGGTCGGACTTCCTCGCTTCTGTCCCGCAGACAACGTGGACAAGATAGACAAGAAAGTGCTTCACGGCTACCTGTGCAACTACTACTGTCCCGAGCGCATGGTGCTGGCAGGCGTGGGCGTCGAGCACGAGCAGCTGCTCGAATGTGCCCGCAAGTACCTGCTGGACGCCAAGCCGGTGTGGGGGGCGAGTTGCCCCGATAACGTGGACCTGTCTGTCGCGCAGTACACCGGCGGCATCGTTAAGGTATTTAATGAGCGTGGAGCTCCGCCTTTTTGTTTAGGCTGGATGGTAATGTTCCCTTTTTAATGCGTTAGATGGAGAAGGACATGTCTGACGTGAGCCTCGGCCCCACGCCCATCCCAGAACTCACCCACATCATGATCGGCCTGGAGAGCTGCTCCTTCCTGGTTGGTGTTAGCGGCACGTTGGGTTTAACCCTCTGCTGCACAGAGGCTTAACTACTTTACTCCACAGGAGGAGGATTTCATCCCATTCGCTGTGCTAAACATGATGATGGGAGGAGGGGGGTCCTTCTCTGCAGGAGGACCCGGCAAAGGCATGTTCACTCGCCTGTACCTGAACGTGCTCAACAGGTGAACGCCTCACAGACCGAGATTCTGGCTAAAACCCCGAAGCTTTGTTCTCACGCTTTGTCCTACATGTCCGCTGCAGGCATCACTGGATGTACAACGCCACCTCCTACCACCACAGCTACGAGGACAGCGGGCTGCTGTGTATCCATGCGAGCGCAGACCCCAGACAGGTTGGTGCCGCCGCTGTGAATGAAAGGCAGAGAAAAACGACATGGTTTAAATTATTTGAGCGCCATTGTTTCCTGAGTGTGATGAATGGACAACATGAAGTGTCCGTTACGTTTGAAAACAAGAATGGGACTAATTTTCACTTTACTATAGCCTAAATGTATTAAGACAGTCTGGTTAATATTTAGATGGATGTCCCCTAGTATGGTTTTTCATAGACTTGATGCCTTTTGTAGTCTAGCGATTTCCTAGCATAATTCAGGTTGAAGAATTACCATAATTTTAAGAGTTCATTTTAACCTGTTGGTTTCTATTAAAGCTGCACATTATCTGGAAAACATGCAATTGTTGAATATTGTGATGATGGATATGTTAGAAGTTACGACTGACCCAGATATTGCTTCTCTTGTTTTTATTTTCCCCACCCTCCGCGTGAGCTTCAGGGTCCATGCAGGGAAAAACAGGCAGAAACATTAGTGGCGTGTCAAATTTTCGCCCACAGCACCTAAAATCGTTGTTCAGTCTGTGTTTATAATTGTCTTTCTGGAGCTCTTCATTGTATCACAGCTTAAACTAGAGCCAAACAAAATCAGGACAGCATGGCACTGCGTTTATTATCGCTAAATACTAAAGATTGGCTCATTAATCAGATTTTCTGCTTAATTTGGCCTATTTTCTGAGTAATAGAAACACATGGAAAAATGCAAACAACCAAATCAATTCCCCTTCATAATAATAAAATAAAAAGGATAAATCTGCAGCTAAAGTTCTAACATCAATATGTTAAAAGCTCAGTTCTCTCTGGTGGGCTTAACATCAATGCAGTGCTGCTGCCTGCGCAGTGGAAATAGTCACAATCTAAAAAGTGCATAAAATTCCACGTAAGTATTGCATTCTGAATTTATTTTTACATAAAGCATAAATTTATTCAAATAAAACAGTACTTTGTAGTTTACTTATGGACCAAGTTGCTCTTGTTGTTTTTTAGTGCAAAACAGACAACAAATAAAAATGATTAAAATTAGCCAAAAAGGTAAACGGCTACTTTAAATTCCGACATAATCCTGTTGTTTAAGATGTTACTCGATGTATTTCTGCAACTTTTTTGTTGCACAAATTAACAAAAGGCTTCAAAGAAATCCACATAGAACCAAACTATCCCCTAAATGGACAGTTCTGATGTGTCTGCAGGTCCGTAGTGGAACCTGCTTAGTTATTTTAATTCTTCAGTGAAGATGCTCTGCCGTATCTTTAAACTGCAACCAGGTGCTTCGTTTTTATCCGTCCCTCATAGTTTGACTAGAGAAAAATGCAACAAACTACATATTCTAAATAGATTTAACGGATAAAAAATGGTCTCCTGTGTTCCTGTGTTGGGGTGTCCAGGTGCGGGAGATGGTGGAAATTATAACCAGGGAGTTCATTCAGATGGGCGGGAGCGCAGGAGAGGTAAGGATCCCGACAGACTGGCTTTCGTTCGTGTAACAGTGAAGGAAAAGCAAATCTTTAACATGTTTCCCTCTCCTTCAACCAGATGGAGCTGGAAAGAGCCAAAACTCAGCTGAAGTCCATGTTGATGATGAATCTGGAGTCCCGCCCTGTCATTTTTGAAGATGTTGGGCGCCAGGTTCTGGCCACAGGAAAGCGAAAGCTGCCTCACGAGCTCTGCGACCTCATAAGTGAGTTTCTTTTTTTATTTTTATTTTTATTTAAACAAATAAACACCGCGGGCTAACTCATCCTGTAACGGCTGATAAAATCGTTTCCAGGCAGCGTGACTGCCAGCGACATCAAGAGAGTGACCACCAAGATGCTGCGCAGCAAACCCGCCGTGGCGGCGCTCGGAGACCTGACGGAGCTGCCTACGTACGAGCACATCCAGGCGGCGCTGTCCAGCAAAGACGGCCGTCTGCCCCGCATCTACCGCCTCTTCCGATAGATCCCGCCGGGGTCGGCTCTGCTGTAAATAACTCCTCCTGGAACGCTACGCTAGCGATTCCTCCCCAACACAGAACTGGGCTCAGCCTGGAAATGGACCGACAACCTGGTTTCTGACGTGAGCGTCTGACAGAAGGAGAGAGGGCGGAGATTTTTAAAGGAACTCGTTTTGCTGCTCGGCGATCTTAGTCTGCACTCAGCTGGGGGAATCTATTTATTGTCCAACGGCAGGAAGCCATTAACTTCCACAGGTTTGGTTTGAAAAGGTCCGGTTTTCCCCACAAAAACGAAATAATCATGTCGGTTCCCCTCCGTCCGTTTCTGCTGCTGAGTGGACGCCACGCCCGTGACGCCTCACGGTGAGCGCCGTCTGGTAAAGAGAGGGAGAGCGTTTGACTTTTTATCGTCCCGTCAGCTCCTCTGCTGCAAGGCGAGAGAACTAAAACCATATAAGGCTCAAGTATTTAAACTCATTTTAGGAAACCTTTAATGACAAAAGAGACACGATGGACGTTTATATTAATAAAATTACTGGAAATTTAGTTTTGTGGTTATTTTAATTGTGTTTGAAACGTTTTATTTGTGCATTCTACGTGGATTGACAGAGAAATTGGATATTTTCTTGTTTTATTGCTGTGTTAAGACAATTAAATACAATGGGTCAATTCTGCGACTGGTTTGGCATGAAATCCATTTTAAGTCTGATGCGACTCACTTCGCAAAAGTCTTCACACCCCTTTTTATTTTTTTACCCATTATATTGCTTCACAGCTTAAAACCCTGATTGGATTCTGTGTGACAGACCAACACAAAGCTTTCTCTGCTCCACCATGCTTTATTCTTGGTAGCTCCTGTGAACATTTAATTGAACTTGGGTCTGGACTTTGACTGGACCACTCTTAACACATGAATACGCTTCAATCCAAACCTCAGGCTGTAAATTTGGGTTGTCCTGCTGGAGGGAGAACCTCCATCCCAGCTTCAAGGCTTTTGCAGCGTCTAACAGGTTTTCTTCCTGGATTAAACTCCACCTTCCTGACAACTGTGGACAGGTTCTGTCCCCTGGCTGAAGAAAAGTACTGCACGATGCTGCCGCTTCCATTTTACGCCACATCCATAAAGATCCAGATTTGTGCAGCGCATGAATAATAGTTGTTCTGTTCATAGGTTCTACCTGAGCTGTTTTCTCCTGCAGCTCCTCCATAGTTACCATGGGCTTCTTGGCTGCTTCTCTTCCGGTCAAGTCGGCTAAGGTGGAGAGCTTGTCTGGTGGGTTTGCAGTTCTGCCGTAGTCCATAAGTTTTCCCTCTTATGATCATAGAGCAGTTTTCCCTTTTAGGTTAATGGTTTGAGCGGTGTTCTATGGGTGGTTAAAAGTTTAAGATGTTTAATAACCTTTAGAATTCTCCACACCTTATTTTTTTTAATACTTTGTTTTTCTTTGAGTAGCAGAGATAATGGAAAGAAACGAACAATCTGGGGTGTTAAACAGGAGAATATTACAAATAAACATTATAGATGCTGAGGCTGTTATAGTGAGAGGTTGTCACCCTTTTTTTTTTTTTTTTTTTTTTTTTTAATAAAGTACATGTCTCAGTTTTCTCCAAACCACCTCAACCTTCTCTTTTTGTGCTCTGAGGTTAAAAGTCAAGCGCTCCACAGTTCAGATTTTATCAACAATGGCCATCCACTGACTAATATGGGGGGTCCCTGCTAAGCCATCGTTTAGTTATGGCTTTTTTACTCACAGTCATTATTTTTTTATATAATTTATCAGCTTTTGATATATTTGGGTAAATATTCTACAAATAGAAAGCTAAACGGGTAAATTCAGTATCTTAGCCTAAACCATGTTTAACAGTATGATGAACACCCTCCCAGAAAGTCCTAAGAACAGGGCACCCCAAAAAATATGTGAGTGATGGCTGTTTTGGGGTAATAAAGTACCTAACATTATTTTTTTTCCAAGATAATGGCTCCACATTCTTTGTAATGGTAATTTGTGTTTCGATGATAGTGTCTCACTGCTCAGGTGTTATATTAAGTTCAAGCTCTTTCTCCCATTTCTCCTTAATATAATGTGTAGAATTCCCTTTTAATTCAACTAGATTCCAGTATAGTTCTGCCAATTATTTTCCAGACCAGTTTTGATTTGTTAGCCTCAATAAACATCTGTGTAGGGGGAGATATATTCCCTAAAGGAAGAATTTTAAAATTCTTCACGTAAAAATGACGGAGCTGGAGATATCTGTAGACGCCTGTCGATTTAAACAGACATTGTGTTAAAGTCAATAAGTTTATGTTTGTGTAACAGGAGACGCAGCGATTCCTTGTCTTTGTAACTCCTGTCAGCTTCATAGTCTGGGTCACATACTGGCCACATTAATACACAGATTTCTTTTTGGAGATTAAATTGTCTAACCAAACATTAATTGAAAAGTTAACCCACTGATTCTGTATATTTCATTGTTTAATGGCTACTACATTACTTAAGCTCTGTAATGGTTTATTCAGCAAGAATAACTCCATCCCCTTCTACTTTTCTATATAATCAGTAGTACACCAAAGTAATACTGATTAACAACACAGTTGCTGATAGTTATAATAACCCCTTATTGTCCTAGAAAGAAACCAACACAGAACACAAGTTACTTTTCTGCAGGACAGGAGAGCCAGATGAAGAATGATACTCCTTTGAAAGTCTGATCTAAACTCTGTTGGGACATCTCTGTCTTCTGCCTTTATTATCGGACTTCAAAGAAGGGAATTTACATGTAGGTTTGTATACAAAGAGGGGTGCAGGTTTATTGCAGGTGGTGATCAGTCGCCTGCAACCGCACAGCTGGATAAGGCAGAACGGTCCACCCTGTTTGAAGTTAAAGGCAGCAGAACATTCCTGCAGGACAACTCTTGAAACAGATCAAATTCCTATAACTTAATGAAAATAAAATATTTACATTTTTCTAACAGTTGCCTTTATACTGAGACGAAATTTCATATAGATGAGCTCTGCTTACAGATTATTCATCCATTGACTTCCTCTTCTCTAAGATTGGGCCACTGTTTATTCCCTGGTTCTTTTGGTCATGATCCGACATTAAACTTAATTACTGGAGCAGGAGACATAGCCAAAACAAAAACTTGGAAACATCTTCTTCCCTAGAGTTGTGAGGGCACTGATGGGAGACCGCAGTCACCCCACTGTTACTAACCCATCATACGTTACAATCACCTTAATGTTACTGCCTACTGCACACTATCACCTCAGAATATCTACATGCACATTGCTGTAAATGAAGCCTCAAACCATCATTGTTCAATAAGCTCCCTACTACCTCATTATCTATTTGTTACTCTCCTGAACAGTAAAAAAAAAAAAAACACTAACCCTTGTTTATTGCCAGTTTGTCAGTTTTTGCCTTTATTATGTGTAATGTGAACCGAAGTGGCCAACGAGAAATTTTGCCGTGGTGACAATTTAAAATACTCTCTCATTCTCTCTCAGTAGACAACACAGCAGCTCCTTTCTTTCACTTGGTCAATACCCCATGATCCACACTGCAAAAAGAGAACTAAAAATAAGTAAAATTTTCTTGAAATTAATGTAGTTCTCCTGGATTTGAGCAGGTAAATAAGATTATCTGCCAATGGAATGAGTATTTTTACCCCTAAAATAAGATAATTAGATATACTGCACTTGAAATTAGATGGTTGAGATGAATTGTTCCTATTTTAAGTGTACAAATCTTATTCCATTGGCAAATAATCTTATTTACCTGCCCAAATCAAAGAAAAATACTCTAATTTCAGGAAATATTTTCTTATTTTTAGCTCTACTTTTGCAGTACAACAATCGTTTACCATCTGCTAAATAATTACAAACATGGGATAAAACCTCGTGTCCTAAAAGTCCAGCTTTGCTCACTGATTGAAATTAAGTAAACGTGTTATTTATTTTTCCCCATACGTTTATTACAGGATGTTGTTACACATTAGATTACATAAAAAGTTGCAAATTAAGACGGGTCGTGTTGACATGATACAACGACCCACAGGCACTTTTTTTTTTTTTTTTTAATATATGAGCAGAAAGCTTTTTAAGCTCAGAATGCGAGTTCATAGCTGTGCTACATACAGTACATCCAAGGTTTACAGTATAGATGAGGTTAGATGGAAGGTAAGGCATTAAGTCCGTGTTCTGATGAGAACTGCGTGGCCTAAACGGCGGCGATGGTAACAGGCGTCCCATAATTGAAGCGTTCCAACAGTTTTTTTTGTTTTTTTTTTGTTTTGTTTTTTATAGAGGCGAGATCCCTGAAGAAAAATTTAATAAAACTTATCATATAAATAACAGAATTTCCCTGAAATGGAAACAAGTCGTACCCTCGTTTCTCTTAGTCACGCTCTGTAGACTTCGCCAGCCTCAACAGGAATGGCCTGACCAAGACAAAAAAAAAAGTACAATAAACAAACATTTTCACAACAGTTCGGTTCGGTCCGTGATGACTCGCAAGGCGTTTGATCGTTAAATCGTTAAAAATGGAATATTACGGTTCAGGATGCTGCAGATACAAAAGAAATTAGGATGCAGAGTTTGTACGGTTAAAGCAGTCCACGTCTGAGCATGCGACTGCAGCGTAAGCCACAACGGTTACTCACTTTATCTGTCCCAGACATGTTTGAGTAAAGAAGGCTAAATAAATAAAAGGCCAGCCTGCTGATGTCTGCAAACCTCTTATCCGTCTGACCTTAAGGTCCCCGCGCTCAGCAGCAGCCGTGAGCCCGACAGCACGTTAAGACAACGCTGGTTTTTCACTTTGGTCCGGTCCCAGCTGGGGAGAGTTCATCGATGGTGTTCAGGAGATGGCGCAGATGGTGCTGCTACTTTGGCTGGATATGGCCTCCCTCCTCTTCATCTCTCTGGCGGTCATCCTCCTCTTGATGCCCTCCAAGTACAAACTGCGGTCGAACAGTCCTCCACACAGAGGAATACTGACCAACACACAAGCAAATGTTAAGGGGGATGAGCGATTGCTGAATGGCTGCTTTTAAAACGTGTGAAGACGACTAGGAGGGGGGGAAAAAAACATTTAAATCAGGTTTTTCTTATTTTATTTTTTTTGTAGGAACAAATCTGTATAAACAAATTCCAAAAACTACAACATTCAGATAATCTGCAATGTCTCCATTGTGGGGGAATGCCATTGTGGCAGTCAATTAAGCCGGGCTTAATTGCCTGCCTGACCTTTGGTTCTGGCTCTGGGTTTAACACATTATAACCCTGCATTACAAGTTTTATTAGTATCTTTTTTAAATTGTCAAACATTTAAAACCAGTAAATGTAAACTAGATAGATAGATAAGATAATTACTTTACTGATCCCCAATAAGGGAAATTCATCTGCCCGATAGCGTAGATAAAAACATAAAATAGGATAAAAACATTAAAAAAATGAGTTAAAGAACTGAATAATATCCATACTATTTCATATGTTATAAATATTAATATGTCAAGAGAAAAAAAAACGTTCACATAGATGATTAAAAAAAGTATCACAAATAAATACAGATTTTTTTTTGCCGTAGCATTAACTGGCAATGAAAAAAAATGTGAAGACAAAGCTAATCTAAACGTTTAATTTGAGTACACTGAGTTAGCATCCAGTGGCTTTTGCAGCGACTGGCTCAGCCCACGTCCTACTGTGTGGTTTTCATTTCTTTGTGTGGCGTACTTCCACCAACACGTCTCCAATGTGTCCAGGTTCGTTTCTTCAGAATCAATCTTTAAAAGAGGAACAACTCCAAAGTCGCCCCGTCAACAAATCTACAGTATTCAGATAAACCCAGCGTTATTCATCCCCCTGACAGAGCTCCCTGTAACGTAATCGCTTAATTTTAGCATGTTCCTTCTGACTGGAAGTAATATTAATCCGATTCTTGACTTGAGCCTGATTTTAGATTCTAGGTAACGATTAGGGTGATGGCAAAGAGGCCTTCCATCATGACAGATCACCAAAGATAAAAGGTCAAAAATGCAAGTGGAACACTGCAAAAACGGATCTAAAAATAAGTAAAATGTTCTTAAAATTTGAGTTTTTGTCCTTGATTTGAGCAGGTAAATGATATTATCTGCCAATGGAATGAGTATTTTGACCCCTAAAATAAGATAATTAGACACCCTGCACTTGAAATAAGACGATGGAGATGAGTTGTTCCTATTTTAAGTGCAAAAACCTTATTCCATTGGCAGATAATCTTATTTAGCTGTTCAAATCAAGGACAGATACACTAATTTTAAGAAAATGTAACTTATTTTAGTTCCATTTTTGCAGTGAAAAAGGCTAAGATACGTATAGTATGACAGCTTCGAAGCTAATAAAGAGTTGTTGATTGATTATAGAAAATAGCTTAAGACATGACATTTTTTATTAGATTTTAATAAAAATATTCTTGGTTAAGGAACATGAGCAAGCACAGAATCTGACAGATATGCACACATAAACACAAACGTACGTTTTAAACACTGCATAAAGGGAACTACAAGTAAGTACAATTTTCTTGAAATTAGTGTATCTTTCCTTGATTTGAGCAGCTAAATAAGACTATTGGCCAATTGAATGAGTATTTTTACTCCAGAAATAAGATAATTAGATATCCTGCACTTGAAATAGGATGATGGAGATGAATTGTTCTTCTTTTAAGTGCCAAAATCTTATTTCATTGGCAAATAGTCTTATTTACCTGCACAAATCATTCACTTCAAGTAAAATTTTCTTACTCCTGGTTCCCTTTTTTGCAGCGAATGGACTCACTTGTCTCTTCCCGGCCTGAGTTTTACTTGAAAGACGGCGACGACGGGTCTGTGGTCTGAACTCTTTATGCTGGAGCAGCTGTCGTACTTCAGCACCCGGATGTCGTTGGCCTGCCTGCTCCTGAACAGAACCCGGTCCTGAGGAGACAAACCGACGCGCATGAAGACCCGGGACGGACCCAAGCTGAGGACAGCTCGGCGTCTTCTTACCGTGTACGAAGGCGTCCTCTGCTTAGAGGTGGTGTCGTAGTCATCGCAGCCGATGTCAAACTTGTACGTCGGGAGGAAGCGTACCGGCGCCTCTTGGAAACCTTTGAAGATGGAACCTGCAAGGAACCGGGCGGCTCGTTCAGAGAGTCGAGCAGGCGACCACGTTCTCAGCTCAACGTCACACACGTACCGTCCTTCATCTGCTCGGAGAGCTGGTCGTGCTCCAACAGAGGACTCATGTCGCCGCCTGCGGCCCGCTTCATTATGGCTTCAACGTCAGCCCGGGGTTTGCTGAGCCGGAAATTAAAATCACCAAACCAGAAGACCTGATCAAACCTGGTGGTGACGTCAGCTGCGATTAAACACAAACACGCCACAACGAGGTCACAATGAGAGACGCTGGTCCGCTTCCGTGCTTTAAAGCTGATCCATGACCATAACTGCAATATTTATTCATTTTTTTGTGTTTTAGTCGCTCTAAAGTCTTACATGGTGAGGAGCGATAAGGGTTGGTGTCTGGAAGGCTTTTGGGAAGAGCCAAAGCCTCGATGATCTTGTTGTAATCCAGTACTCTCTCGTAAACTTTGCTGTCTCCAGCTGAAAGAAGTAGAGATAAAGAGGATTTAAAAAACACAAAATAGTTTAGACCCAATTGAATGTTACACATTAAAAACATTAAAAAATAATGATTGTGAGCACAGATTTATACAATGGGCAACAAAATTAACTTTAACGTGTAGAGCTTTGAAGAAAGAAGGGGTACTCAGACGTTTTCATGAATTTTCCAATTTAATGTGGGGAATAAACATGAAATCTTTAGATATTCAGCACCACGCTGCAAAAAAGGGAACTAAAAGTAAGTAATGTTTTGTAAAAATGAGTGTATTTGTTCTTGATTTGAGCTGGAAACTAAGATCATCTGCCAATTGAATGAGTATCTTGACTCCTAAAAGAAGATAATTAGATATATTGTTCTTGAAATAAAACGATGGAGATGAGTTGTTCCTATTTTAAGAGCAAAAATCTTATTCCACTGGCAGATCATTTAAACTTACCTGTTCAAATCAAGGACAAATACACTCCTTTCTAGAAAACTTTACTTACTTTTAGTTCCCTTTTTTGCAGTTCAACAGAATATTATAATAAAGATGTGAGAAGAATCTTCTCTAGTGAGGAGAACTAAATATTCAATTCCCTCAAGTATATAAAATAATTAAAGAATTAGATTTGATAGACAGTGAGATTGGTTCTTTAATATAACTGAACATGGCTTAATACTGCAGCACGAATATGCCTCATTATACCCTCCTCATGATGGAGAGACGTTACCCACCCTGATCCTGTTTCTCCCCCCTACTCACATGTAAAGTGGGACGTTATGAAGAGGAAGGAAGTTCCAAAAAAGGTAAAGGTGACCCCCACAGCGCCTTTAGTCTTGATCTGTGAAATGATTCGGGTCGTGACTGTGGCATGTTCCACCTCTGTAGGGAGCATAAAAAGAAAAAACTTTTAAAAAACAAAAAACAATATGAGAAGCTTCCAGTTAAAAGGCAACATTAATGGAAAATAGCTACACGTGCATAATATCCTGAAATCTTTCACATGGCTTCTGTAGCTTACCATAAATTACATGCAAGTATTTTTAATGTTAATAAATCATGTCAATCAGAATAAATAAACCTAAACGCTTACATACTTAATAACTGAAGAAAGTTAAGCAACTGTTTCAACAGCTCTGGCATGTCCCTCTGGTGGTTTTGGCCTTTGTCTTTAACTCTCTCTTACAGTATATCCGAAAAGGCTTAATAAATGCTACTAACGGATGGTTTTAATCAAAGTTCCCAAAACTTTCAGCACGCATACACTCACCAAGGAAAGAGGAGTTGCTAGAAACGAAAGGTGAGCGACAGAAGAAACGGCGATCGAACAAATGCACAAATAAGGAATACCTCTAAAAGTAAACGTGATAGAAAATCCAGATGTGTTTTGGATTGTCTAAAAGTACCATTATTGAAACCATTATAATGAAAGTGGGTTATCAAAGGTGAAAACATTTTATTTCACTACATTAATGACAGGTTTGTTGTGCGAACTTAAAACACAAACTTGAAATTAGTCATTTTCTTGTATGCAATAAAAAAAATAAAATAAAAAACGGCATCAAAACTAATCTCTGACAGTCTCTAGCATTTAGGATCCCCACATGAAGCCTTACTCTATTCACCTGGACCAGGGGTCTGCAACCTGTGGCTCCAGAGCCACATGTGGCTCTTTACACTTCAGCTGTGGCTCAAAAAACTTAAACCAAAATAACCAAAAAAACAGGGGGGGGGTGAATTGGTCAATGTTTCCAAATGTAAAGGTAATTTAAAATTGCTAGCTTTAGGATACTGAGCCCTCTAGGGGACATTGGACATTTTTTTATTTTTGTGTTCCCTCGCAAAAGTTTTTGCGTTACCTTGCAAAGTGCATGTTTCCGAAAAGTGCATGCCTGCCGAGATATGCATCCCCTGTAGCGCCTCGCTCTGTAAAACTGAATATCGACGAGGAAAACTGATTCAAATTTGACCAACGCAGTTACTTGTTCTTAAAATAATGATACCAAAACGTTTTAATATACCTCTTGTGGGAAAAAAAACTGTGCTTATTTGGCAGATTCCTTTACAAAATTACGGGAGTTATGAACAACATTAAATCCAAAGATTTTATCGGAGGTACGGCTGATTTATTTGTTGTGGTCTCTTGTCATTCACACCCGACGTGAGTTTTGAAACGGCAAAGCTTTGCCTTTAGCGCAAGATCAAACGTGCATCTACACAGCACAGCGTTCACAGACCAGTGTGACGCATTCACGAGCGTCAGAAAACTATGGTGCATTCAGGACCATGGGACATTTCAAATTTATCTCGGCAGGCATGCACTGTTCGGAAACATGCACTTTGCCAGGGAACGCAAAAGTATTGTGAGGTAACGCAAAAAAATAATAAAAATCCCCATGTCCCCTAGAGGGCTCCGTATTAGGATGCATTTAGTTCTGCAAAATATCCAGAAAGAAAGAAACTATTGGTGTATAGAATATTTTACTATAGATAAATTAAGTATCTTTTTGTCAGTAGGTTGCAAACGACTTGCTTTTTCATCATTTTGATGCCATTTGCTTTAAAAATCAAAATGTCCAGGTGAAGAAAACGCATTAAACCTAAACATAAAAATACAGTTGGTTAAATAATAACGGTTGATATTTAATTTAAAACAAAAATGTAAACAAATTTCCTATATTATACTGTAAAAACAAGCTCTTGTTTCAAAGAGATGTGCAACTTTTTGTGGCTCTAAACAAAATTGGTTCAGCTGAACCGAGGGCAAAAAAACGTTGGGTTGGGAAGGTTGCTAACCCCTGGACCACACACACACACACACACACACACACACACACACACACACAAAGCCAGTAGAGCAATATGAGAGGACAGACCTGAGCAGAACCACATGAGGTCTCTCCTAATAAATACAGTAAGGTAGAGAACGCCGTGTGACGCAGCGTATAGCATGACATAGTGAGGTCCCAGAGTTTCCTGCAGACACGTCTCCCACTCCCTTCTGCAAGCAACCACATGCGCACAGATTTACAGTAGAAAATGAAGAACATGACTTATTTCCAGGCGTAATCAGCCATAGAAAACCCCTAAGTGGGACATACCTGTCAGGGCAGCCCTCCTGGACCCCGACCACATAAAAATCTTGTGCAAATTCAGAGTCCGTGGGAAGAAGGAGATCGTCCAGGTTGGCTGGGAGGAACTGGGAAGGACAGAGCGTTGGTCGCCACCTGGTTAGCCGGCTGCGTCTGGTGGGTGGGTGGGTGGGCGGGACGGCGCGGGCTCCCTCCTACCTTCTCTCCCTGCATGTTCCACGTCACCACGTAGACGCCCACTCTTCTGTCGGGGAAGTGGCGGTCCAGCTCCTCGGCCCCCAGCAAGGCCCCGCTTCCCAGCACGCTGCCCTCCAGGAAACTCCTGGGAGAAAGCAACACCAGAAAAGCCTTTTCAGTGTCTCCCAGGCAGCCAAAAAATCATTAAAAGCCTTATTTGACGTAAAGAAAAAAAAAAAGAAACTTCAGCTTCTCTCTAGTAGTTGCAGACGAGAGATAAACTGTACGACCCCATGCAGGCTGAGCAAGCATCTCCTTCATGCTAATCCCCTCTCACACTGCAGCTCTGCCCACAGAGGATGTCAGCGCAAAGTACATCCACAGCCTAAGCTTCTGGTCTTTTCCGATGTTTCTTCTTTAACCGCGTTGGAAGAAATATCCAAGGTGAATTAAAAGACGCTAGCAGGGCTTTGAACAGCATCCATTCACTCATTAAGGTGCAATATCGCCGACGTATAACTACCAGAACCAGAGACAGCGTTGCTTCATTTTCAGGATTAGTAATTTCATAAAAAGGACGAAGAACGCCACAGTTGCTGAAGTTTGCCGTTTTCACAGCCTGAACAGACGCAGCTTTTTGTGGTACCCCAGTCGCCTTGGCTGCGCGCTGCCATGAACGCTGAGGACCATCAAACCATTAACTAATGTTTCCTGCTCAAAGGGCAGCGAATCATCAAAGCCCCTAGCCGTCACTGCCAATTCAACCCGGTTCGATTTATTCACGTACGGAGCCGCAGATGTCGCCTGAAGGTGCTTTGCTTTGAGGATAGACTCGGGTCCAGCTGCAGCCACCTCAGCTCTGGCTCAGGTCAGTTTCAGTCCGCCCACTAGCTGATTCAGATGAACACGTTTACGCCTTAGCTCCATTCGAATCATATATTACTGTAATTTACTGCAATTTCCTGTGATTTTTCAAGCTGTATGCAAACGTAATTTCGTTCTGTACGCACTCTGTGCATACAAAATGACAAATAAAGTTGCCTAAGTCAGATCACGGTGCCATCGAAGTCAGTCGATCGTGTGATGCCAATTTGGTAGGAAGCCATCTGGGGAACCCGGCCGCCCGAACAGAATCGCAGACTCTGCGGCAGCACCTGGTCCTCCCTCTTCATTCACTTCACTCTTCCACGCCTGAAGAGCAGAGGAAGGGGTCATGCGTCTCCCAAACAAGCTCCAGATGTGTTGAAGCTCTTTCCAGAAAGCAGAACTGGTTGTAAAGACAGATTTAATGGCTATAAGGTCTAATAACTAAAGTTCCTACACTATTGTTTTCCAGTGATGCTGTCATAATCTAGACCACTGACAGCTAAGGGCATCTAACAGCACTCTTACACTGGAAGTAAGAAGCTACATGCAGGACGCTTAATACCCGACCTGAAGATAATCTGAGCCCAGCACTTACATGGTGTCCTAAATCCACTTTACCTGTTCCTTACATCCTGGGGTCTGATGGGGCTTAGGACACTGTAGACGGACCTCATGGAGTTCACGGAGGCGCTGTCCGACCCCATGTTCTCCAGAAGCCGGCTGTCGCTCAGGTTCCTGTGGAGTCTCTCGCCACCCTTCTCTCCCGCCGGCACGCCATAATCCAAACAATCCCTGTCAATCCTATTAGCGGCCCTTAAAGTGGCCGACGCAAAGTCCTTGTCCAGGGCTGGCAGCGGCCCCGTGGGCTGCACGGGGGACAGCCGCGCCCCGGCGGATCTCCCCCGCCCGTCTTCCGGGACGCTCTGCTGGCTGCGCGGCCTCCTCCTGAGCTCCGACAGCCGGCTCTTCCTGTCCTGGAAGACGGGGGATCCCACCGTGAACGCAGGGAGGCGTGCCGCGCCGGAGTCCCGCTCGCTCCTCGGCGACGCTCTGTCCTCCCTGAGAGAGTCCGTGGAGGAGCCCGTCTCTGCTCGGTCGCTCAGGCTCTCCTGGCTGCTTCTCAGCCTCCAGGTCCTCGCGGTCTCCTCCGCCGACACGCTTTTACCAAAAGGCGAGCGCCTGGGGAGGGAGGGTGGGTGAGGCAGGTACACGGGGATCTCCCCGTCTGCGTGTCCTGCATCGCTGTTCTTCTTGGCAGATCTTACGCCGGCTAAGGGGGTTTTGGGGGTCTGGCTTTCGCCGTGGTCTCCTTTACCGGGCGCTTCACCGGGGCGGTTGAGAGTACAGTCCTCTCCATTCTCAGTCATCCTTCCTTCATGTCTCGAACAAGCTTCGGTGAGCGGGATAGACCGTTGTCATGGCTGTCGGAACACCTACAAAACACACAACAGAAATGGGTTCAGTAAAACAAGCAGGCGAGCGTCTTCTCTGGAGGAGCTGCAGAGATTCACAGCTCAGGTGGGAGAATCTATTGGCAGGACAACTGTTTTGTCTTTATGGAAAAGTGCTGAAATAAAACAGGCGATCTAGTCAGGGGAGACGGAAGTTGGCACTCTGCACGGCGGCAAACTAACTTTGCTCGTCACCATTCCCCACTGTGAACCCCCGGAGGTAACGGTGACGCTTTTCTTCAGCAGGTAGTAGCTGGAGGGGGAATCCTGGGAGGAAAATATGTCAGAGGCTGCAAAAGAGTTGACAGTGGGCTGAGAATTCACCTTCCAACTGGATAATAAAGCCGAACATGCATCTAGAGCTGCGTTAGAAAGGTTTAGATCACTGGGTCTCCAACCCGAGAGCAACTTTCGTGTGCATCAACGCTCAAACACATCCGAATGAAACGCCTGAATGACCTCCTCAGCATAACGATCCATTCATGCAACGATTTACTTTATTCAACATACAAGGATGAAAATGCCAACGTGCGCATCCTACACATAGAGTGGCTTTCTTTTTAAGATTTCCTCTTGACTTTGGGGTATGTTGTTATTTAGCAAACCCAAAATCTTACATCTCACATAGAACCAAGCGCTTTTCATGCATTTAATTTGCATGTCTTAGAAGTAGGGTTGCCAACTCCTTGGAAAATAAACAAGGGACACTTCTTGGCCAGGCGTCATCCTTCACCCTACTGTGTTGGTTCTTTTTTTGCCCTTTCTTCTGCGTATTAAGTCATTTTGTAAACAAATGACACAAATCTTGATTTAATTAGACCAATACTTTTGTTTCTAAATATGGATCCATTCCTTTTTTCAAACGACATTAGGCAACCCTACTTAACATAAAGTGTTAGTTTGTTCAGATTTTTCTCCTTTGGATTCATTCGGGGTGATAATATGTGACCAGCCTGCTCCTCTTATAGATAACTGTCTACATTGTTCTAACACAACTCTCTTTCCCAACAAAACAAAACAAAAAAAATCATTAATTAATTAAAAAAAAACACTTTAAAAGTTTAGCACTTCCTTCGTTGAATATCCATAAAATGTTGTGGTCATGTTGTGTTGTGATCATCGTTACAAATCCCACAATTAAGGGATTAAAACTCAGATTAGTTAAATCAGTGCCATCAGACAATAGCAAACACTGTAATCCATCGTACTTTACGGGAAAAAAACTATTTTTAACATGAACGTTTTTGACTATTTGACGCTTTTACTTTCTAACCGGAAAGTCACACAATCAAACCGACCGATTTTTATTTTATTTTATTTACTACTTTATGCTCGATGAGTGGCAATTCTGCTGTAGTTAGAAAAGCTAAAATGCTAACGAAATAGCAACAATATACTGTAGCTCGCTAAATAACGTTCCGATATATTTTTTCCCCCATCCTGATTAACTCACAGGTTACCGATTGGCTGTGTCAAATCGAAAACATGGTAATGGGATTTTTACCTTCGGTGAACAGCCAACGTCAGAGCATCAATTTTAAAATTAGCTCCGTGACTTCCCTAGCAACGTTTAACAACACGGATTCTGTTGCCAAGAAGACAGAAGAGCACAGATTTGAGGTGCGTCACAGCGCCCCCGTCAGCCAGGAGGCTAGATTACAACCATTCCAGCGCTGCCCCGGGCTGTTTTTGGATGATGGATAAATAAATAAATAAATAAATAAATAAATAAATAAATAAATAAATAAATAAATAAATAAATAAATAAATAAATAAAAGACAACGTTAATTTATTTATTTTATATTTATATTTATTTTTTACCTGAATAGACAACCATCAAATGCCAAAAGCAATGGACAAAAACCACGATAACTTTAAAATATGTAAAAATAATCCAGGCTGTTCATAGCATCAGAACTGCATAATTGACTTAAACCCAAAGCTCAGTTGCAGTGTAGTGCATGTTATTTGAATTAAATTCAAGTAATAATTACTTTCTGAATTATGTCTGTTTCTAAATTGATAAAGGGGTTGGTCAGCTACAATGTTATGACTTGTGATTTGTAATGTAGTTTAATGTTACATTAAACTACATTAATGTGCACAGACAGTGAGTCTCATAATCAGTTTAATATTGTGAAAAAGTATGTCCAAAGTTTGAATTCACAAGAAAATGTTGGATAGCTGCACAATTAAGGTTTTTTTAGCCGCCACCTAATTGATTGTAGAATTGTATTTCTTATCAACCACACAGAGCTAAATTTTCTAAAAAATGTAATTAAGAAAAACAAAAGAAAACATAAATAACACTGTTGCTAGCTCAGGAAGCTTGGACAAAAAGGGGCAGTCAAGTATAAAAGGAAGGAGTTGAGGCAGGTAGTAGAGTCTGATGCAAAAGCAAGAACAACGACAGTTCCAACAACAGAAAAAGACTACGGACAACAAAGTTGACCTCTACTGGGATGAACCTAATGAGCAGGGTAAGTCTAAGTTTCTTTAATGCAGTTTTTCAATGATCACTCATAAAAAAAATCTAAAGTTCAACAGCCAAAATGCAGAGGACATCTACAAAGAGCTTCAACCAACTTCCATTTCTGGTTTATGTAAAGTGAAACTTGAGCTAACCATAGTCTCTGCCTTCCAGGATTGTTCCTATTAGAGCATCTGCAGGGCGGAGAGAGGCTGCTTTATGGTCTGCATGGGCATCCAGCAGTTCACGAGGAGGGGCAAGTATACCTACTACCCGAGCATGAGCGACTACGTCAGGTCCTGCCGTAATCCCACAATCACATTATGCATCGCTGTTAATAACATCTGTGGAACGCTCCTGGTTTAACCCACTTCTTATGCTTGCCCCACCGAACACAGGAACGTACGAGATGAATAACGTATGAGACGGAAAACTTTGAGGGTCAGATGTAAGAACTGCTACAACATCAGGTACTGATATCACATGTTCAACTGTATTGTAATAGACAACCACTGGCAGATGTATGAGCAGACCCATTACCGAGGCAGGATGATGCACAAAAAGACCTGCAAGTACAGGAGCTTCCTGAACATGAGGTTTATGAGCTGTTTTACGCTGCTTTTCTGGGTGCAGTGTAGGTAAAAGTATCAATTACACTCCCTTTTTTGCCATTCCTCTGTTTTAGCAAACCTCTCTAAAATGTCCCCTAAGCAGCTTTAAGATAGTGTTCAGAAAAAAGTAAACACACAATATATGGAATTTCTGAATAAAAGTGGATCCAACCAGTAAGACTGTTGTTGCGGTTCAGTTCAGTTCATTGAAATTCATCAAATCAAATTTACAAGAAATGCTATCCCACAAGAGAAGGTAAGTAATTAACAGGTATAAATTCAGTCCATTTTTCTCCAGTTCAAACATCCACTTTTAAACCTACATTCAAATTTGTTCAGTTCAACTAAACTCCTTCAAAATAAATTAACTTTCCGATTAAGTACAATTACGATCACAAAAAAACAAAAAAAAACTATTGATTGAATAAAACAAAATCTCTAAGAATATCTGAAGAAGTCCTCAGCTCGGTTCACTGTCAAAATACTCTGTCCACAAGAAGCCGCTTTGAAACCTGCATTATGTTATATGGCCACTAGGGGGAGCCCCATCAAAGGCATTGTGATTGGAAAGAACCGAGAGTGGAAAATTCCTCTTTTATCATGAGTTATTACCTCTTTGTCTTCATACCCTATCGCCTCTCAGGTTGGTTGTAATACCTTGTCTATTGTTTATTGTTCAGTCTGTGATTTGTGGTCCCTCTTCTCTCAGGCAGGTTTGTTTAGTGGTGCATATAAATCCCCACAGTGACATAGACAGTGTCAGCTTTATTGTTTAGACAATGTCCAATTAAAAAATCTGAAGTAAAAACTTCGAAACAGTTTGAAAAACATTTGATCACATCACATTATCGTACATTTAGTCTTAATGAAGTTGTATTTTATTAATACTGATAGCCATGTATCTTCTTCTTCTTGAAGCTAAAAAAGCTTTTATAAATTGTAACTGATTGGTTTGTGCTATGTATCTAGTATAAATTAAATAAATTAGATTAAATTAATTAGATTAAATTAAATTAATGCCGCAGCCTTTGAGTGTGTGTACTGTGACCTCAGTCCTGTGGTTTCAATAGTCTCTTCCTGGGTATCAAGAATTCAAATCAAATCATCAGGAGATGTCAAACACGACTTTGGTACATGGCACAGCTTCTATTCATTTTTTTTTCTTTATTTAGTTAAATTAATCAGATTTATCAGGAGTCAGACTTCCTTGTAATTTTCTTGTAATCTTTTCGAGGAGCCTTGAGAAATAGCTTTTAAGTTTGTCAGACTGTTGGGCTTTGTCTGTTTTCCACTCATTTACAGTCCAGGCCTTGTATGTATGTTGCAAAGCTGTTAAAGTGGACAAGTGGAAAGCAAAAGAACTCTGAGACCTATCTTAAAGTCATGTCTTTCAAAGGTAGGGACACAGTTTATGCTGCACGAGTCCAGAAAAGAGCCAGAGATATTGCTACAGGTCCCATTCACCCGGGGCAATGCGCTGTTTGTCCCTCTTCCATCAGGTAAACAATTCAGGAACCTTAAATCAAAAACTAACAGCTTCTTTGCCAAAGCTGTGAGGGCGATCGCTCCCTGCTGAGAATCAACAAACGTCCAGCCCGGCTCATGGTCCGTCACGTTACAAACACACCACTGGTTCCACGGGTTCTTGATCCGATGAGAATTATCTATATTGTATATTCGCATACTTCAATTTCTCAGGAAATGTCTGTTTGGACATCGGTGCAAATTGCACAGTTCTGTAACTTAACGGCCTAAATTTATTGCACAGCATTGCAGACCTTCATCTGATTTTGTTGACTCAAAATTAGTTTATTAGCTGTTAAGAACTATTTGCACGCTTTAAACCTCTCAGGGAGTGTTGCTGGTCAACTGATCTGACAAAAAAAAAAGGTTTGGAAAAATGATTTTTTTTTTTGTTGTGTCTGCGTTTTATGTGTATTCATGTGCATTGTGATCTGTGTCTCACTCATCAACAATTTCACTACGGTAACATATAATGACAATAAAGATTCTTGATTCTCTTAAACAAAGATGTGCGGGTCTCATGATCTTTCATGATCTTAGCATCTTAGTGTTGGCTCTCAGGGTGAACTTGTTTCCAATACACCGCAATGACTGAATTATAATTAATTTGAGACCTCTTTAAATGCCTTGCCAGATTTATAGGCTGCTAATTTTGTCTTTCTAAAGGTTTCAGGTGGATATTTCTATCATACCATGGTATTCACTCTCACTTCAACAGTCAGGAGCACACTTAACTTGCACAAGTCACTGTCGCTTTACTTGGATTTATATATATATATATATATATATATATATATATATATATATATATATATATATATATATATATATATATATATATATACATATACATATATATACACGTGTGTGTGTGTATATATATATATATATACACGTGTGTGTGTGTGTGTATATATATATATATATTGAGTTATATATGTATATATCATATTACCTTGTGTGGAATGTTGTAAATATATATATATATATATGTCTGTGTATATCTGGAGCATGTAACAAATGTAATTTCCCTCTGGGATTATTAAAGTATGTCTGATTCTGATTCTGATTAACTAAAGCCTCCATTAAAATGAATGATGTTCTAATGTTGGGCATCTGATATGACATGTTTGTGTCACTTTTGCCATTTTAAGTGGGAATTTATGCAGTGTCCTATCTTATTCCTCACCAGGAATTTGTCATATATTACAGAAAACATCAATGGTCTTTCTTTAAGTAATAATTATTTATATTAATTGAACATCTCAGTTTTGTTCCAATCTATATGAGATGATGTCCAGATATGTTGGAAAACCACAGGTTTAGTCAGAGTAGTTTTATTTGCATACAGGGGAATGTTAATTCACAGAAACAAAAACATGTAAAGAGTTTTACTGTCAGGTCCATTAATCTCCAGAATGACGCTTAGTTTTCTTGCCAAGGAGCGCCGCTGCTGCTGCCTTAATAAAACAGCCCAACACTGAGCTGGAGAAGATTTAGTCTGAATCTGAAAGGAAACAACACTGTTATGTCTGCAGGCTTTTAATATAAACGTCCAGTTTACAGACTAAATAGTGTTATAGATTACCCAGTGTCCTCAGTTCCTAACAGTGCCACTCTGTTGTTGGAGGTATAAATATTACTGTTGGACCACCTGAGTTTGTTTCTGTGTGTTTCCTTCAGTGGTGCTCTCAGTAGGAACACGAGCATGAGTTGAAATCAGTGTGCAAACACCCTGGAACAGTTGTACAAAAGGAAGTAAACTCAAAGTGCCTTTAATAAGATATCTTTACATTTGTGTCACAAAGGTAGGCAGGAAGCAGGTATTCTGATAAACATACAGATTCATCCAAACACAGAGCTCTCCACATGCGGCGCCGGCGCAGAAGTTGCATAAACTCAGATCAAAAAGTTTTTAAACATCCTGCCTTTTAATTCGAGTGCATTAACTCAGCGCTGAAATAATCCCCTAATATCACGGAGTAGTACCCCTAACAATGTGTATTTTACTTTAAGTTGAGCTGAATGTCCAGTAGTTTCTAAGTAGTAATCCACGACTTCTTGTCTCCCTGGGGTATAAATATGCTATAAGCCTATTTTTTAGCCACTCTTCAAAATGGGAAAAACAAGACAACGTGTCATCTGAGAACGGCAGATGATTGTTAGCCTCAGTAAGTTAGAAGAAGCTCCTAATACAAATGTAAAGTTTAATACATGTACGTTTCTTAAAGGGGACACGCCATGCTTTTCAGATCTTCCTTTTTGTTCCAGTGAAACTAAAGAAGTCAAGTTAAGGATTTACTTATCTTATATTTTTTTTGTTAATGTAATGTTATTATTCTCCTATGTAATATTTCCAGCTGTAATATTTTCCTGTTCATGTACAGTACTTTGAATCATCTTGTTACTAAAAAAAGGGCTATATAAATAAACTTGCCTAGCCTTTTCACATTGAAATCATTCAGCTGTGGTCTATTTAAAATGGAAGTGTAATGCTTTGGTCTGAATTCCTTGTTAATTCACCCCTACGTACCTCCTGTTTGCCCCTGTTCGGAAGTACGCCTGAGAGCAACTCATTTTACTGCTGTCTCTTTAAATCTATAGGAGGCCCTTCACACCCCGCCCCGAGTGTTGTGCTCCACCCCGTTCGGCCATTTTTGTAGTGTGCTGGGGAAATGAACGACTGAACATTTTGACTCATCTACTCGTAGCTTTGGCATCCTTCAGCTTGGACTACAAAATCACTCTGTGAAAGAAAAATGGTGAATTTGCAAAAATGGTAGGCTTGAAGTCCATGACTTGGTTTAGCAGCTCTGCAGCAAATACTGTGACGTAATTGTTAAAAAAAAAAAAAAAAACACTTGAAAAATATGAGCTAAAACGATTATAATGATATGTACGGAGCACATCGAAATACTACATTCACATTTTCTGCACTGCTTGAGACTCCTAAGCACGCAACAAAATGTATTTAAGGGCTAAAAATGTGGATTTTGAATGATATGTCCCCTGTAAGAACACTGTGTGGAGTTTGCTAAACTCTCATGGCATTTTCATTGGAACTGTAAGCTTTTGTCAGATGAGACTTAGGTTCAGAAAACACTCGTTTGGAAAAGCAACTCATGTCCTACTTTAAGTAGAGGATATGTTGGAGGATCCGTGATGTTGTGGGCACTCCTTGCTGGAGTAAATGGCATCGTGAACTCTTTCAAAAGAGTTTAACCCAGGAGTATATTTATAAAAAGAGATGAACTAATCGCTACAGAAATAGTTAATCACACACAAAATCAACCTTCTTCCATAGTCATCTTAGTACCTTCCTAAATCCTGTCAAAAAAAAAACAACAAGACAAGCTGAATGGTATTTCCATGCTTATACTGTTGCCACACAATTTGATTTAAACGAATGGGTCAGGTTGACCAGAAATTGATGGAAACTAAAAGGAGAGGGGATTTGTCTAAAACAAGCAGAACAGTGACCTGAGATCTTTGGACATTTATAACCTGTCTGCATCTTGGGCTTCACAGTTTCATCTCGCAACACAAGGCTCAAACCATCTTAAACAAGTTCTTCAAAGAGCCGTCACAGTTCCGAGTGCGTTTTTTTTTTTTTTTTGTAAAATGGAAAATGCTGAAAAAAAGATCTGAGTGTAAATCCCTTCATATCTCATATTGTTTTCACGCCTCAAAGGGGGATTTCATAAGCGCAAACCTTCTCTAACGTTCCTTCTCAATCTTTCTCTTCTCTCCTCTTCCTCCAGAGAGCAGCCAATCCAAGCGGCCGAGCGGGGGAATCGATGCGCCGATACAAGATTCAGCCTAATGAGGATCAGAAACATCTTAATAAAGACCCATAATCCGCCACTTAATCCCTCATTACAGAATCATCTGCATTTTCTGCTCCCGCTCCATCGCAGCCGCAGTGACGGCGCACTCGGGCCCATTGTTCTGCCTCGCCTCATCTCTCACCCAGGGCTACGACTCCCTTTGTCTCCCCGCGGTGTCAGTTATATTTGATCCGCTCTCATTAGACTTTCAGACGAGATGAGCAGAAGGGCCTGAAAAATAGTGCTTTTGTGTGCACTTCTATCCTATCTCTTGTCTGGAATGGAAAGCGAGACATATGTTTAATGAGGAGGGGATGGACTGGGACCTGCCGTGCCGTCCGACGGCGAGATAAGGGAGCGCATTGTGGAGAAGGTGCTGTGACCGATTACTGTTAAAGGACGCGCTTCCCCGACGTCCTGCGCCGCTAATTATGACGACTTATTACTCTGAAGTGGGACGGATAGATTAATGTTTAAAGATTTCACACCATCGGTGTTTGGTTTTGCACAGCAGCACGATAAAAGTTTTGCTCAACTTTACAAAAGTTGCCACCTTCTCTGAAAGTGGGCGACAAGGCCTGCCTCCGAGGTCAAGCCCTGACTCAAATTTGCAGCCCTGCTTCTCATTTGCCATCTGAGGTGAAAGCACAGACGTTATTTCTATCCGGACAGCAGTGCGGCGATGAATGCCTATTCCAGAGGTTTTGTGAAGAATCTAGTTTTACATTGCATTGCATGTTGTCATTTCAGCTTTTAACTTTTTTTTTCTCTCTCTCTCTTTTTTCTTCATAGTAGGTGCCAGTGTTGTAGTACTCGAGTCCGAGTCATTAGCTAAATTTAGAGACTCGTGACTTGACTTGGACTTGAGCACTGATGACTCGAACTTGGACTCGGACTCCTACATTCAGATCATTCTGACTCGGAAATTGAGAAAAAGACTCGACTTTTTTTTTTATATCATTAGGCTATAATTTTAATATGTCATTAGAATATTATTTGGTGTATGATTTTAATATCTAAATTATTAGTGCAATGTGGTGGAGTGTGGATTTTTTTTTTTTTAGTTTAAAAACATGTAGGCTATGCTTACTTTAGTGCGGAACTTGGACTCGACTTGGATCAATAGTGACTCGAGTCGGACTTGACTCGGATTCGACTCAGATTTTTTTTTAATGACTTGGACTTGACTCGGACTTGAACACTGGAGACTCGAACCTGGACTCGGACTCGAGGCATAGTGACTTGACTACAACACTGGTAGGTACACCTGGTCTGACGTTCTGTTAACTGTGACATCATCCAGAGAGGACGAATCCCCCGCTATTACCATCTAATGTAGAACAGATTACTGGATCAATGTGTGCTTCTGTGCTTTTTTGTCTGTCTTGTTGTGTCTCTGCTGGAGGTTTTTCCTTCCCGTTAATGGAGGGTTTTTCTTTCCACTGTCGCTTCATGCTTGCTCAGTATGAGGGATTGCTGCAAAGCCATGGACAATGCAGACGACTCTCCCTGTGGCTCTACGCTTCTCCAGGAGTGAATGCTGCTTGTCGGGACTTTGATGCAATCAACTGGTTTCCTTATATAGGACATTTTTGACCAATCTGTATAATCTGACCCAATCTGTATAATATGATTGAACTTGACTTTGTAAAGTGCCTCGAGATGACATGTTTTATGAATTGGCGCTATATAAATAAAATTGAATTGAATTGAATTAAATCTGGACCACATTTCATCACCTCAGATGTGTTCCATCCAGAAGAGCCACGTGTATAACAGACAAGATGCCGACCGAGATGGGTTAGAACAGAATAACGTGAAGAGGAGGGAGATAAATCTCTTTTTCCTGTAGGTGAAGCTGAGAGACGATCCATGATCCGGAGGGTTGGATAATTAGCCCCATAAAATGTATGGAGACGGCTGACTTTTTTTATCCCGTTCTACCCCTGCTTCGTTATTACTTGATGCGCTGAGGTGAGTGGGAGGTGGAGGGAGATGAAACAAAACAAATAAAACTCATTAAAGGTGCGCGAGTGGATACAAATCCCCCCTCTGCAGTGTGCTTAGGCGGTGCAGAGGCATCATTAGCTGCGGTGAAAGGAGCCATCGTTATTCTGCCTGGATATGAAAACAGATCAAAGCCTACTATAGTTCACTGTCTTTTAACCTGAGGCGGGATTCTCAAAATCAGAGCTCTCTGTTTGGCAGGTTTTTTTTTTTTTTTCTTTCCATTTTTTTTTTCTTTCTGCTTGATTTTGGTCTGTGGAGTTCAAGAAAATCACTCTACACAGAAAAGGCAAATCTTTAGATTAGGACAATTTAAAAAATCCTCCAATGATGCACCTCCTGCGGCACAATCGGGCTGCAAAGAGTTTAGGTATAACTTTTGAAGTTACAGCATAGATGAAAGATCCTCCTAGAGGTAAAGCTAGTTACATCATTGCTACTGTGAAATGAATTCATACACTGAAATATCTAATCTGAACAGTAGAGATCACATTAACCGCCTCACTTCTTGGCACTTTAGGATTAGGATGTGCAAAAAAGCATTTAAGTTATATGTCAGACAGACAAATTTAGAAAAAGTTTACCTTTAATATGAGCTTGAAAAACTCACGTCAAGAATGTTTTTATCTGAATCACCAGTGCCACACGTTCCTCCTCCTTATATCTACAAAAGAAATGTAATTTAACCATTCCTTTGTCTATCCTTTGCAATTTTAAGTCAATCAGAGACTAATTTTAACTGGATTTCCTGGGTTGCAAACTTAACAGGACACAGAGGCGCCGCTCCGCTCTCTCGTAGCGACTCTTTAATACGCTTTACGTTTATGTTGCACACAGTGAGGAGAATAATAAGAGAAACTCCAAAGCTCACTGTTAGAGCACCGCAGAAAGGAGCGGTCTCCTGGGTCGCTAACCCTCTATAAGAGCCATGAAACACCATCTACATTCTAAACAGCTGTTTGGGAGGCATACAGGAAAAAAAGTCTTATTTGACCCACAATCTCAAAAATTAGACAAAATGTTGTTATAATTAGACCAAATTATACATTTTAAATGTTATTTTTGGCAACAAGCACTCCAGATGGGTTTGGCGTGAAACAAAGGAGCATGAACTGAAAAGGCAACTCGTGGCCGCCATGTTAACTATGGTGGAAGATTTGTGATGCTGTGGGTCTGTTTTTCCTCCAGATGTTGTGTTTTCATTATTTTCCTGTTGCTTATGGTTGTTTCTTCACCAGTTCACTCCTTTAGGTGTAGTTTCTCATGTTCCCTGTGTATATTAATATATTTCTCCGGAATCACTCTTGGTTTTGCCTTTGGTTTTTGGGTTTCCTTTAGTCTTAGCTCAGCTGCTTTGAGTTAGTAAGTCTCCTTCCCTCAGCATCCCTGCTTACCCTCTGCCTCAGATGCATTTTATTATCCTCTGATTGTTCAGATCATGTATTTAATTATTCTCTGACTATTCACACCAGCTTCAAATGTCATTCTCCTCACCTCCCTCAGTATTCGAGTTCCCGATTGGCCGTTGTTCCCGAGCTAGATCCGTTCCTTCTACTTCCACATTGTCCGCTACTCCCTGCATCTCTGCCTGTACCCCGTGTTCCGGTGCCGTTTGTTATCTTTAAATCTTCATAATCGACACGCTGCTACCAAGTTCCAGTCTGCAAACAAACCTGACAATAGGAGGGAGAGCTCACAGCATCACTCAGGCAAGCAAAGACAATAATACAGCCTTAAGCAGTGATTTTGTGAAACCCATTTATTTTTTTCAGCCTTGAGGGCCAGAACCTTCTACTGACGTTAATTGGGACATATCATTGTTTGTAAGTTTATAAAAAAAGAAAACAGTATGTCATCTCAGTCCTTCAACACATTAAGATCTAAATACATCCCTCTACTGAATTATTTACTTCACATTTGCAGGCGTGAGTCGTTGGGTCATTCTCCAACGACCCTGCAGATCTGGTACATCAGATAACAGTAAAATGCTCTATAGGCATGATGGCCTCAGCGCTCCCTGATAATCTCCTTTGTGCAAATCACTTGAGCTCAGAAAGGCTGTTTACACTGTAACAGAGGCAGGTGCAGCAGTTTTGTCCTCAGGGCGGCTCAGAGCCGTAGCTGTTATCAAACAGTGACACTGAGGGGAAACATGTGCTAACAAATTTGCTCGTCTGTAATTACACATGATAGCATCTCCAGCTAACAGACAGCTGACACACGTTAAAGGCCTCAGGCCCCCCCTGCCCTGCCTGAGCAACAGGCTGATTGAAGCACCACATGCCCCCCCCCCAAACAAAAAGACAAATTAAATTAATTAGGGTGATTTTAAAAGGAAGTAAGGATACATTTATATGTTGAAACCTGATGTTTGCACACACTGTATGAGACCCGACGAGTTTGTTTTCTCACTGTCTGACATTAAATCAGATGTTTCCTGTTTTTTGTTGGATTAGAATTACCCAGATTATTTCAAATTTAGAGGTTTACACACAGGTTTTAAAGCATTGTCTTGTTAACTGTGCGACTTGTGTCAAATGTTTTGATTATTTGAATTCTGCTTGATTCCTCCTGACTCAACCGGAGAAACGTTGAGTGTAAATTTGTGTAAACGTAAATTTGAAAACATGAATCTATTTTTTTATGCTGCTTTTGGAGTCATGCCTTCTTCCTTGCTGAGTGGCCTTTCAGCCCTCGTTAGAACAGGAGTAGTTCCACTTTGGATAATGACGTCCTCTTGCCAGCTATCGCCAGCGTCTTCACAAGGTCTTTTGCTTTTATTTTGAGCTTAATGTGCACGTTTCACATCAGCGTACGTTAATCCTTCTGACAAAGAGCCTGTCTTCTTCCTGGTGGTATGGTGGCTGGGTTTATTCCTTTGGCTCCTGTTTGTACTTCCACATACTTGCTTGAAAAGATAATCGTGCCATCTTCAGGCGTGTGGAAATTGTACCCAAGGATGAACCAGACTTGCGGAGGTTCACAGTTCTCTTCCTGAAGTCTGTACTGATTTTTCTTTTTCTTCCATGTTAGACAAGGAAGCAGAGCCTTTAATTGTGTTGTGTCTATTATCAATTAACTCAAATGTTATTACACTTATCGCTCAACTGTAAATGCCTTAGAAGTCAGGTTGACTTTTATAATTTAACTAACTCTGAATAAGGTTTTCTTTTGTTTATTTTGTGGGTTTATTTTTCTGTATAGCTCTTAAACCTGGTTTGAATTGTGCTGTTGTGTACATTTTTAGTTTGTCTCTTTTAGTCCTGTTATTTTCCTGTACATTTTTAGATTTTATCTATTTTGTCTCAGCATCTTTTTTGTTTGTATTTTAGCTTGTATTTTAGCACTTTGTGCGCCATAAGGGTTGTGCTATATAAATAAACTTTGATTCATTGAACTAAGACAAACCTTTTAAAACAAATAAGTAAATTATTACTTGTAGTCTTAACTAAGCCGCTCATTTTTTTAGTACCAATTTAATTTGTAAAAAGATTTGGCAGACTATATGAAACAAAGTCTATGTTGCAGAAAAGAGGAACCCAATTCTGAAGTGTGTTATTTCAGCTAAAATAGGTGGTGCGGGATAATAAGAGCATGGTCAAATCAGCATAAATAATGTGCAATGTATGTTAACAGAACTTTCAAAAAAAAGTAAAAAACAAAGCAACTGGACTTGTTTTTCGTACATGAAGACGCTTCGCTTCCTCTCCAGGAAGCTTTCTCAATTCAAAAAGTCTGGAGAAATGTGGAGTACCAAGCTTTATACTACTGCCCAAACAAATGCCTTGTAATGGCCTTGTACTTGAATTTGCATGTTATCTAAGCCATTACAAGGACTTTGCTAGGCAGTAGTATAAAGCTTGGTACTCCACATTTCTCCAGACTTTTTGAATTGAGAAAGCTTCCTGGAGAGGAAGCGAAACGTCTTCAACTACCAAAAACAAGTCCAGTTGTTTTGTTTTTTTACTTTTTTTGGAATGACCATGACCTGGATGACAATTTGTGCCTTTGGGTCACCCTTAATTTAGACTCTGCTTATTGGAAGTTTCTGCTGCAGTCCCACCTTAACTCTAACTCAAAGCACCATCTCCTCCGCCCTTCTCAGCCTTTGCTCCTGACGCCTCAGCGCTTTAGGAGGAATGTCAGCATGTGCGTTTGTTGGTTGTCCGCATGTTTGCTCCCGCTGGAGAGAAACAAACACTGCAGTCCGCCCATGTCGTAACTCCAGATGCCCAGGAAGTGGCGAACGGAGACTGCATTCTGCAGTGATGGGACAGAGCTGATACCATTGTGTCGCGTACCAACACGTGCACGCCGTGCACTAGAGGTCGCTGGGGTCAAGTGGTGACCTCTGATGTGACCTTTTGAAGGCAACAGGCGCAGAGTCGATAATTAAAACGAGGAACATGTTTTAAAGGATAATGTTATTTCTGGAAACTGATTTGGCACTTTCCTGTTTTTCACTTTGATCGGTTCGTGTCGATATAATTATTAAAGTCAATAAATCATGAAAGAATCAGTATCTTTATAAACACCAAAGGTTAGCATAAAAGTCTGTCTTATTACTGACCTGCTATTCCCTGAGAATCTATTTACAGATTCACACCAGTTCTTTTTTCTATCTTTTTTCATGTTTCAACACTTTTTTTTAATGGTCAGCTCTTAAAATTTCAAACTTTTTTTTTTTTTTTTACAGAAGTTTTGTTTCCCCAAACTTAAATGATCATTTCTGACACGTACACAGTACTTCCTAGAACTAATGAGGTACTTTCCAGAACATTTCTGACACTAGCAAACCGCAAGACACTTTCTCAGACCGTCAGGCTACGTTCTGGAGGTTTTCTGGGTACTTTCCTCAAATTTATGGATATTTTATGGTAATCCCAAGGTGCAGGATCCTGGTTTTATAATGTGTTGATGCGTGACCTGATCGGATAGGATAGGATAACCACATTTACTGGCAAAAATAATTTATGTATCCAGCAACTTCCAGGAATAGTACAATCTATTTTATGTTTTCCTACCGAATATAAATACAATTAAAAAAATGTAAGTATTGGTATATATATATTTTGTGTTTCCTGGTCATTTAAAAAGTTATTTGTTATTTCAAAATTAGATGGTGGAGTTTCTGTTCTATTTTCATTCACTGTTTGGTCAGATCTTGATCTGCTTGCCAACAACCTAATCTGAGTTCAGTAGTGTAGTTTAGAACTGCTTTAGAACTAATTTAGAGCTGATGTGGGTCAAATATGATCCGCAAATTACCAAAAAGTACTGAATTAAACATCTGGAAAGCATTCATTTCTTCATATGAATGATTGAATATGAATTATGAATGATTTTTGTTTCCATACTCAACCATGAGACCTAACGCAACTTAAACCCAAATTATAAAGCAAAACAAGCTAGAATTTTTCGAAAGAAATAATCAGCCTTTTTATTCTAACACCACATTAAACCAGTCGAAAACATAATTAAACTGTTTCCCAAACTGAGTCTGACTTATTGAAAACTGTTATTATTCTTTCAATAATTGAGGTTTTGTTCTGGGCCTGCGTCTCCAATTGGCTTAACTCAAGTGAGGAGCTAAATTACTGGAGGGAATTCTTTATGCCATGGGAGTCTGCTTCAGCGGATTGACCTCTGACCTTTGCCACATTAGCCTCTGTTAGTTGAGGAGAAACTTTAAAGAACGGTATGTTTGTTAACTGGGTTTAAAAATGCCTAATCGGATTAGCTGGACCTATCATCTTCTTTATTACGTGATTAAAATGCACCTTTTACACATGAAATTTCAAGGTCAAGCATACATTGCACGTAATTCATTTACTGCATATAAATAAACTTTAAAGTTGCCCTCTAACCACTGACAGCAGACCTTTGACTTTAG
The DNA here is from genome assembly GCF_011125445.2 of Fundulus heteroclitus. Classification (NCBI taxonomy): domain Eukaryota; kingdom Metazoa; phylum Chordata; class Actinopteri; order Cyprinodontiformes; family Fundulidae; genus Fundulus; species Fundulus heteroclitus. Next base: position 16,041,663 of record NC_046372.1, read on the forward strand.
GGAGCTTGTTTAATTTCTCTGTGGAATGTTGCAGCCAAAACGAGAAATCCTCAGCAACGCTTTTTTGTCTGCAAACCTCAGGCAGTTGCGCCGTGAAGGAAATTTACGGGTCCTGCTCGACCCTCAGTGACTTCTGACCTGAGCAGACCCTTTAATATGACCAGCAGATACAATCCATATGGGAATTTAAAAAGAGAAGCCACTTAGAGGGATTTAATTACAGCTCCACCCATGCCTGTGTGAGTAGAGAATACAAAACCTAATGAGCATCTTGTTCATCCAATCAGATTATCCCGAGCTTTGTTTTAACTATTATATCTTGTATGCATTATAAACTGATCTGAACCTGGGTCTCTTCCCTCGTTAACACTTTATAGCATTATCAGTCTCTGGTGTGGCTCTTGTTATTGACACAGCTGCTCCCATGGGTGTTAACCACCATGCCCAAGATGCACCTTCCTGCTGCCCAGCTCACAAAATAAGATAGTACAGCTGCTGGAAGATAACTCCCAACTTTCTTTGACTTGCAAAGGAAAATCTCACAAGTTTTAGGATAAAACTTTTGTCTGCTTTAAGTTAAAAAAACAACTTTTTTTCAGCAGCAGCTGTGCATTTGCATTTATTTTACAGATTATTTATCCTTTCCACTGGCTAAATTAACTTTACTGTCAATGAATTTACAAACATTTATTGAGCAAAAACATTCTGGAATAATTTGAGTAAAACTAAATTGTAATAAATTCTATTTGATGACATAAGTGATCATCTATAGCCTATATTGCACCAATACTGATTAATTAATACTCTTGTTTCTAACATATGTGCCTTATCTTGTGTCCAATCTTGTCTTTTGGATGCAAACTGAAGCTGAAGTTAATTTATCCTTAAACACATGAAACAAGAAGTGAAAGTTTAAAAAGCATAATATTTTTCTTGGATAACTTTTTTTTGGAAGCTTTCAACAAACAAACAAACAAACAAACAAAAAAGCAAAACAATTTAAGCATCACTCGGTTTTCTCTGCTTTTCTACCATAACTGACTAATTACCTGTTTTTGGCCCTGCATTTACTGTATTCTTCAAACCAAAACAACACTTTATCTCTGCCTTGGAAAAACATACAAATACACTTTAAAAAAAACTATTCCACATTTCTCCCATTGGTCATGTATTTTTTACACAAAATGTCTAAAATCTAGGGAAGTTTCCTGTGCACACAAGGCCAAAATAAAGGATCAATCCATTCTTTGTCACATACAGAGGCATGGTAATGGGTGTTTGTTAGTACTGGTTTACAGTTCAGTAAAAAAGTATTTGCCTTCCTAATCCTAACCATGTTTCGCTACTGAAACCCAAATGTGGCAGAGCATCAGGTCACAGGTCTGACGGAGAGACATTTGGATCCAGCAGTCCCACACCATGACACCACCACCGCTGCCTTTGACTTTCAGTATATGTTCTTTTTCTGAAATGCTGCCTTAATTGTATGTCAGATGAAATGAGAAATAACTTGCACCTTTGACTTTTCAGGCCACAGGACATTTCCCAAAAGTCTTGAGGACAATCAAGATGCTTTTGGTAAATATGAGACAGCTTTTGTGTTTGTTTTGTCCAGCAATGGCTTATTGGACACCATTTCCCCCCCCCCAGTCTTTTTCTAAGTGGTGCATCTTGGAATCAGACCCTACCTGAGGCGAGAAAGCCCTGCGGTGCTTTAAATGATGCTGTTGTATTTTTGACCTCCTATATGAGCCACCTATGTACTTTTGGAATAACTTTTAATGTTGGCCACTCCTGGGATGATTCAGCACTGGTCTATGTTTTTGACTCACTGTGATTTACTTCAAGTCTGAACGCCTTAGAATTAGATTGGTAACTCTTTCCAGACTGATAGGTTGTGTTTTATCTGTTGTTGAGGATCTTTAGCTCTGGGCATGATGTGTTGCTTTTTAGATAATCTGCTTCACATTGTCAGGTAGGTTTAATTGGGTGATTTTATTTGCTCTATTTCACGCGGGGTAAATCTAGTTTGGACAGTTTTTTATACCATTACAAATGAAAGCTTTTGATGGTTTCCAGCACTTGTGTCAAAAAAAGAAAGAAAAAGAAAAGAAGAAGTCCGCCAGCAGGGAAATCCTTTGTCAAGGCACTTTAGGTTAATGGAGGCCAAAAAAGAAAAGATTAGTCCTACAGTTCATGACCATTTGAGCCACAGTTAGTGGTTAGTTATATACTGATAAATCAACATTTTATAATAAATGATTTTGAGAACAGTCTTTTTATATATATATGTTTTTATAGTTTTTCCTCACTATCATAAACCCAAACTTTTAGTGAAAATCGGTGCCACTGCTAAGTCTAAAAGTCAACATATACCTAGAATGGCCAGAAGGAGGCAGTAGAGTCATTACTCACTCTCTTCTGATTTGATTTTTTATGTTTTGTTTGTTTTTTCTCAGATCTGAACATTAGAGACAAAACAACCTGATGACTAAACCCTGATGTCACAGTGTCAGCAGCGACGGGGAAGCTCTGCCGCTCTGTAGGACAGAGAGGAAGGCACCCTGCTGAGGAAAACCACCCTCTGCCTGACCCGTTCACCTCCGGCTCAAGCTACACTCATTTATTCAGCCTGGTGTGACTTTACCCAGAGACAATGGTATCAGATAGTCGCTCCACGGGGACAAGTGCTCTGAGCTCTATATTTAACCGCTGTGTTTGTGCTCCAGACGAGTATAGAGTCGTCTGTATTGTCATGCGGAGGTCAGAAGGCTGGGGGATGAGAGGACATCCTTCTTGCAGCGTGTAACAGGTGCTGCAGGAACGGTGTTTCCCCCACGGGGGCCAAACACCGGGGGCCAAACAGGGAAGCGCTCTCTGTGGTCGGCAGTTCACACGATTGTAAAAATGTCCAACCGATGCGCTCTTTCTTTCTCCTGTGCGTTGTGACATTTGGAAAATGTCGAATACTGACACAGAAAAACGCTAATTCACAGTTGCACATGCATCTGGAGTTCATGAAAACAGGTATTTTAGTCTTTTGGACAACTGGTTCGGACAAACCAGTCGGACAAAAGCGCCGTTATTAGCTCTAAAATCCGGTGTTTTTAAATCTAAAGTATACAGCTCCCTGTTATAGTCAGGTTTTGTAGACTGTGCCCTAATATGACCATCAAAAAGGTAGTTTTTTCACCCAGGTGATTTGGTCATTTGTTTTGGATCGCCGACATGTTCGGTGTCTGGCAGAGAGCACCAAAATTTCATTTTAATCAACGTTTCCCGGCCTTTATAGGAGAGACAGCATCACACTTCTCCTGTGACTACTTTTTATTTGAATTTAGCAGTCTTACCGACATAAAAAGAACAACATGAAAAACAACGTACACCGTAAGCCCTGCTTTTTGTCTCACAGGTCAGTTTCCCCCAGTGCCGGTGTGATGAATATTAGTTTAACATGTCGATTTATGAATGGTCTTTATGTGGCCTTCCAGTTCAGAGTCATCACACTCGTAGCTTGTAAAAGGCAAAAACTAACCAGCTTCCTTCTCTTTGCAGATCCTAAAAAAGCCATCAGGAAAGAGTAGTAAGCAGAGCCATGTCGCGTTCAATCAAGCGAGAACCTCATTCTAAAGAATCTGACGCTCTGTACATTGCCGCATACAATGGAGGAGAGCGCGCGTATCTGTGTCACATTTAACACAATCATCAGAAATATTTGACCAAATGGAGAAGTTTTACTGGAGTGATATAGGTTCTAAATTGTTGCTGTTTGTATTGTAGTAATTGAAACCTGGTGTGAATAGTTTGCATTAGTGCCAATAGGCATGAGTTATTCCCTTCATCATCAGAGAATCCTGTTTGCAGATCAGTTTTCCTTGCTTGTGAAATACTTCACCCGTTTAACTTTATGATGGTACAACAGAGAAAAGCTTTTTCCTCACATACATCCCAGCTACTACGTATATCAGAACTAAAAGTCTCCTTCCGTCAGTTCCCTGTGTTTGGATCCAACAGAACACCAACAATGAGAATCATGACCACTTCCAAAATACTGATTTTGTTTGAGCTGACTAAAGGCTCTCTGTAGTGTCTTCCTCTGTAACTCCAACCGTTTGCATATCTTCCATCACTGATCTATGAACGCTCTCATTGGTTTTCCTTTTTTCTTCCTCCTTGGCAGCTTTACGTTCAACTTCCTTTGTTCAATGTATCCCTTCTGCCTGTGTGTACAACTTTATCTGCTCACTGCTCAACCTGAGCCATTCCTCTGACTTTCTCATTTCTATTCATGTCCTATTCCAACTTGCTTTTATTCTGTTTTATTTTCCTACATTTTAATCACGTAAAGCACTTTGCATTGTTTTTGTACTGAAATGTGCTGTACAAATAAATTTGCCTTGCCTTGTTGTTCCCTTACAATGACAAATTTAACATGAAAACATAAGTGGACGCCATTAAATAAGAAGAAGTTAGTCCTTTTTTTTCTCCCTTTGGTGAGTTACTTTCAAATAAACAGTGAAATACCAGAAAATTCCCACAAATATGAACATGTCTTTTTTTGAAAATCAAGAAAAAAAAAAATCACACCCATTTCCTCGAAGGACAGCAGCTCTCCTGATCTGAAACGGTCCGTTTTACAGGAAGCGTATCTCAGAGGATCTGAGATCATTTCCTGTTTGTTGTTCCCGACGCAATCACGCTAAAAGGCTCCGCGGTTTGTTTCCATATACAATCCAGGAAGCTATTCCCTAATTTGTTATGCCTCCGTCACCTCGTTTTCCTTTTTTTTTTTTTGCCCCCTCTCTAATTCCCAGTGACAACACGGCACAAAGACAGCCCATGCTTATCAGTGTGGGACTTTAAACACGGTTATTTGCAGATGATCAGAGGCCTCAAAGGAAGACGCCCGCTGCTGTTCAGACCCTGAGATGTAGTCCCTCGGCGAAGCGTCAGAGGCCTCGCTCCTGCTGCCATGTTTGATGGGTGTCGACAGCCACTTAACAAGACTTCAAAGAGGAATGTTGCAGATGTGCGACTGCTCACAGGCTCCTAATCTGTTCAGAGGAGAGGGCATCCAGTCCGGATCTGTTTCATCCAGCCGCACGGAGGCAGGGCTTTTTTCCGAGAGTCCTGCTGTAATGCGGCGCATTAGTGAGATAAAGGCCTCTCCTCACAGCTGTCTCATGCTGACAGACTCTTGGAAAAAGTGATCCCTTTCCTCTCTGCCGCCGTATCTCCTCTACAGGTCTCTGCCTCACATTTTCCTGAGCTCGGTCTTCACTTTTTACCCCGAAAAGTCTTTAATCATCTGCCTCCTTGAGGTTTTGGGTTCATAACACAGTTCACCCCGCTGCAAAGCCTCGGCAAATTTTCAAGAGTTTCTCAGACACGAGAGTTATCAAAGATGTGAGTCGGTTTGGCTGCTGAGGACTTTCATTTTGACTTAAAATAAAAGAGGAAGAACTTTTTATTTTTATTTTAAATGTGAACCCATCTTTGTTCCTCAATCATACCACATGGAAAATCAGAGCTGCCACCCTGACCAAAGAAAAACAGACATATTATGTTACAAAGTGATTTTTTTTATTGTTTTGATAAATATTCTCAAGTTATTAGAATGTATTGCAGTGACATGAAAAAGCTTTTTGTAATCTTGCGATCAATAGACCTGAATAGAATAGTCTTTCATTTGTCCTTGAGGTGAAATTTCCAGTACGACAGGAATACACTGCAAAAACGGATCTAAAAATAAGCAAAATGTCCTTAAACATAGTGTTTTTGTCCTTGATTTGAGCAGGTAAATAAGATCATCTGCCAACGGAATGAGAATTTTGACCCGTAAATTAAGATAATTAGACATCCTGCACTTGAAATAAGATGATGGAGATAAATTGTTCCTATTTTAAGTGCCAAAATCTTATTCTACTGGCAGATCATCTTTTTTACCTGCTCAAATCAAGGACATATACACTCATTTTCAGAAAATTTTACTTATTTATAGTTTGGTTTTTGCAGTGTAGGGCAAAACAAAAGCACACAAACATCTGTCCATATAAAAAAAGCACAGTTATGTCAAAACAAAAATAACAACAGTTAAAACAATAATTTAAATAGGAGCATGTACATTGATGTTGGTATAAAATGTATCTGTACAAACCCGTCTTTTTACACTGTGCTAAATAAGCTTTCAATAATGACACGGAATATTGTAGTGATGTGTAAAAACATTTCCCAGCTTGTTTGCTCAAACATGGAATTTGACTTCAGTTTCAAGCGCTCACTTCGTAACGAAATTAACTATGAATATATAACCTTCATGTTCGTATGTACAGCCATTTTTAAATAAATATGAAGAAAAGGATAAACGAAGGACAGGTTGTTAGTGTACACATATGTGAGGTGTTCGTTGTGTTCATCAGATTGATAGCCCGGGCTAAGAAATTGTCTCTGTGGCGCAGACCTGAAGGTAAACCTCTAACATCTTTGTGTCCAGGATGTGTGGGGTCTGCAGGGATGTTCGCTGCCATTTTCTGTACTCTAGACCTGTACAAGTCCTGGATGGAGGCGAGGTCAGCCCCAAATGGTCCTCTCTACAGCCCTAATTATTGATTGTAGTTTGGACTTGTACTATGTTGTGGCTGAGCCATACCATACAGTGATGGATGAACACAGGACAGACTGCACTGCAAAAATGGAACTAAAAGTAAGTAAAATCTTCTTGAAATGTGTGTATTTTTACTTGATTTGAGCAGGTCAAGAAGACCATTTGCGAGTGGAATAAGATTTTTGCACATGAAATAAGAACAATTCATCTCCATCATCTTATTTCAATAGCAGGATATCTGATTATTTTATTTTAGGGGTCAAAATACTCATTCCATTGGCAAATAGTCTTATTTAGCTGCTCAAATCAAAGAAAAATACATCAATTTCAATAACATTTTACTTACTTTTAGTTCCCTTTTTGCAGTGTGAATGAAGGCCATGTAGAAGATGACCAGCTGCTCCTGTGGAAGGTTGTACTTCTTGAGTTGCTGCAAGAAGTCCGGTCTCCACTGGGCCTTCTTCTGAACAGTGTCTATTTGTGTGGGCCAGCTAAGGTCCTGAAAAGGGTGGCTCCTAGAAACTGCAGTGTAGTTATTTGTGTACAGCGACAAGAAGGGGTGGACGAGAACACAGCCCTGGGGCGTGGCAGTGCTGATGAAGATGGTCGCTTGTCTCGCACTGCAAAAAGGAAACTAAGAGTAAGTAAAATTTATAAATAAGACTATTTGCCTATGGAATAAGACTTTTGCACTTAAATTAGGAGCATTTCATCTCCATCATCTTGTCTTAAGTGCAGAATATCTAATTATCTTATTTTAGGGGTAAAAATACTCACTCCATTGGCAAATAGTCTTATTTACCTGCTTAAATCAAGGAAAAATACATCAATTTCAAGAACATTTTACTTACTTTTAGTTCCCTTTATGCAGTGCGCCTGCTGCTGCGGGTCAGTCAGAAAGCTTATGATCCACTGTCAGGTGGAGGGCTCATAGACTCAAGGATCTATATTGTCACCAAGTGTTAGCATGGTGAGGTTTTTTTTTTCAGACACACACCGGCTCAGGATGTACACAGACAACATGACACACAGACACAACGTCACTATAAAGCTCAACTGGGTGGTGAACCCATGACTCGCCAGCGAAAAACCATTAACTTAACCACCAGACCTAAAGGAATCAGATAGTATCAAAAGTCAAGCTGAAGTCCAAAGACATGATCCTGGCGGACATTCCTGGGTGGTCCCAAGTTGCCTGCATCGTCTGCCGAACTGTTTGTCCAGTAAGCAAGTTGCTGGGGTTTCCAGAAGCGGGTCTCTGATGTCCTCAAAATACTTCAACACCAGTCACTGTAAGAATGCTGGAACCACAAACGTCAGGGCAAAAGTTCTGATGTAATTTTATCCTGTGATGGTGCGTTTCTTTGGGACTGGGATGATGGTGGAGCGTTTGGAATCGTGTGAGGTTCCCTCATACTTCAAAGACTTACTGATCTGAGTGAAGATGGGGGGCAACCTGGTCAGGGGTGCTGTCAGACAAAAGTGGGAAACCATGAGGTACTGGAGATTTCCTGGTCTTTGGATCCTGTTCTCCCTCAGGGATCTTTAATGGATGTAGGAGGTCCGTTGGAGAAGGGAAGGGATTGTAGGTTTGTTGGTGGGGGACTTTTGGTCGAGCAATACAGGTGTGTGTGTGTGTGTGTGTGTTCTTGCAATTGCAGCTGAGCGAGGACTACGTCACATAGTGGGGTCATTGTGATTGGTTGACGTTCAGAAGTTCAGATTTTCCATCTCTAGCATCTGCTGCTTCAAAACAGGCTGCAGGAAATCTCGATGCTCATAGAGGCGCGTCCGCCGTAGAGTTCGCGTGTAAACCAGATGCCCCTAACTCTCAAAACGCGTTCAGTGTGAACACACCATAAGGTGTCAATTAGGTTTAGGTTAGGGTTAGGTTTATACGGATAAAGGTTAGGGTCAGGGTCAGGCCATAGAAAGGCTTGAAAATGAGTGGAAGTCAATGGAAGTCAAGGCACGGTCCTCACTATGTAACTTAAACAAGGATGTGTGCACACGTCGTTCAAAGTGGAAAGACATCAGCAATGAGCCTAGAGAAAGTATTTTTGCTGCCCATCAGTTTGGGAAGAATCAAAACCGTTTTCCAAAAGAGTTAAGGTTACATAATTCTACAGTGAGAAACAATATTCACCACTGGAAAATATTCAGGAAAGTTCCCGAGCTTCCCAGGACTGGACATCCCGGCAAATTAACCCCGAGGTCAGAAGATGCTCAGAGAAAATGTAACCAATCCAAGAACTACATCCCAGACTGGACAGGCAGGAACAATGTTAAATAATAACGTCTATGAGAAAAAAAATTGCCATTTCACACCTCAGTTAGTCAAATTTCCTCAGCTTCTTGGCCTTGCTTATCTCAAAGTTGCTTTCATTCTGTTGATTTGACTCACTTGGTCCTGGTTCCACCAGCCACCTGTCCTGTGTTTATAAGCCTTTTATTTTTGTTGATTCCTTCTCAGATCGTCCTGTTTTCTGTATATTCTTCACGTGTTCCTCAATGGCCCGCTTCAGTTTCCTCTGCTGCGAACAAGTTTGCTCCTTTTTGCCAGTAAATCAACTTTAACATGACACTGCCATCATCCTGTCTGTACTTGGTTCAGACAGTTTGGTGGAGGGCTGATTATCTGGGCTTGTTTTGCAGCCACAGAGCCTGTGTACCTTGAGGAGAAATAATTGATTGTTAACTAATCAGTTTACCAAAGTGAGCCAGATTCAAATGTGAGGCTAACACTCTAGCAATGGAAGATTGATTTAAAGCTGGGTAATCAACAAACAATGATGGAACGATTTTCAGAGCAATAAAGACAGCAACTTCCTCAAGTCATGGTTGCAAAAGGTATATATACGTATATATATATATATATATATATATATATATATATATATATATATATATATATATATATATAATTTTTCTACCGGATTTTGGAGCATTCTGCATTGTTTCGCTGTGAGATGCTAACAGCCGGTAGCTGCTTCCTTGTTTTATCCCCTGGGGTTGTACTTCCTCTGTCATTGAAAATAAACCTGTAACGCTCTATTTATTCACAAATTGTGAAAAACAGCGCATAAAATGCCTAACATAATAACTAATATACTTGCAGGACCTGACAATCTTTCATATTTTTTTTGTAAACAACCAGAGTCAGCTTAAAAAAAAGTGAAATAACGTGGCTGCGCACCTTTAAAATATACGTACTCCTTAAAATCAAAACGTACCCCTTAGGGCACATTTAAATGCATTTTATAACTGTTCAAAGTGCTGTACCTTATATCTAAAAGCATTATAGTACGCAACAACAAACAGAAGAAGCAACAAGAAAAGCAAGACTTAATTATTGAAGACATTCAAACAAGTAAGACTCCCGGCTAATCTGTGAGTCTTCGAGCATAAAGTGACGGATTAGAGACCATCTTTATTCAGGCGCACAAACTGGAACATGGAGCGGCGACATCCAGGCCGGAGAGGAAGGGAGGCAGAGATGAAGGGAAGGAGGTTGGGCCCCAGACTTCACATCTGCCACCACCACTCCTCAGGGACCTCCAGGGCATGGGAACCATGCTCATCCCCACCCCCAGTGCTCTTACTGGTCCCTACACGGGCCTGGGACCCCACCACTCCCACTTGTTTTCCTGACTCTGCATCTTACGTTCCTGCTGTGGATCAGCAATATTCTCCACGCGTCAGCTTTTCCCTCCGGCTTATCGCCTTCCTTATCAAACGTCTGCAAAGTCAGAGCTTTGCATATAAGTGCCAGCATGTTTTATCGTTTGTAACTATTCTTAGTAAACGAAAGTTCTCCCTTTGACATTACAAATTAAATGATAAATCTGGGCTCATTTTAACGCTATGAAATCTGTCATCACTATTTGAAAGCCAGAGGTTAGGGGCTAAAAGCACAAACCAGAAGATAAAGAGACTGAAAACAAAAAGATCTCACTCAGGATGGGACTTGAGGGAGGAAAAAAAAAGTGTCACAGCGTTTCTCATTATTTCCACTCCTCCCAGTACCACTGTGGCTGTTTGTGTCATGGAAAATAAAGTACAGTTTGTTTTTTTTAATTCTTGGAAAATTGTCTACTTTGAGAAAACAGCAGTATTTGACTCCATGGGAATGAAAATATGAATTTTGTCCAAGGGTTCTTTCCAGGAAAGAGTCGCAGGCGAACAAGAATGTGAGACTGAAAAATAGAAGTTGAAGTAAAACATGAAGGTGACCCAAAAAAAAAAAGATTAGATATTGATTTAACCCTTTAATGCCCATGATGGTGTCCTTGAACCCTGTCAGTAAAAATAAGCTCCTTCCTCTGCTGACCTAAGGTTGTTAAAAACCGTGAAAACATCTTTTCTGTGTTGATTTGTAGGTTCTGAATCCTTTTTTTTTCTTTTCTGAAAGATGTTTTTCATTTTTTCTTGTAAAAATGTCAGACTTCATCATACCATACATTCTAACAAGGCTCCCATTCCCTTTGCAAGACAAACAGGCCCGCCGCATCACACATCCTCAACTATACTAACGGTGGGCTTGAGGTGCTTTTTCCACATGTTCCCCCCTTTTTGTCCCACAGCAGACCCACATGAAGTGTTTGCAGCCAAAGAGCCAAATCACAAGTCCTGTACGTCCTCAGAAACTTTTTGAGATTTGCTCTCTTGCTTGAGGCGGCAAAAGCATGAACAGGGTTCTTTCAGGTCAGGGCATTTCATACTTCACCACCAACCCGAGCATGAAACTCCTGGGCGGTCCTCGCAGGCTTTCTCCTACCACAGCTGTGCAGCCTTCAGGCCACATGCAGCCCCAAGAAAGCTTCGGTGGGGCCCACATCTAAAGTTTGAGAATAGTACAGATCTGGCCTTGCAGAACAGAGGCAGTCAAACCAAAGATCTTTTATTTATTTATTTTTTTTTTAATCAGGGTAAGATTTTCCCTAATGTGTGATTTATGCTGACGCAGATAAAATAAGATTTCTTTTTATGCTTGAAAGAAAGCCAAATTCTGTTGTATTCTACTGTTAAAATGGAAAGCGGCAGGTAAATAATACAGTATTTGTGTGGCATTAACCACTTCTTTGCTTTTGTTTTGATCTCATAATAGTACGACAATAATCCCGAGAACCCTTTTATTAAACTTTGCTAAATGCAGCAACAGAGACTGGCCCGTGTTACGTTACTTCTGCCCAGAATATTGTTTCTAGAACAAGGAAGTACAAAACAACCAACCTTAAAATAGTCATGAAACTTCTATGTTTTTGTTTTTAAAAGACTAAATTGAGGTGGAAAATCCAACTACTATGTTAATTTTATCACAGTATTGTTTCTCCTGATGCATCTCAATAATATGGGCAAAAAAGAAAAAGAAAACTGAGTAGGTCCTCTGGATGGGTTGTTCTTAGTTGAACCATTTTGTCTCTTCTCCAAGAGACTTCTTCAGTCTGAAGAATCATTGATTACCTCAATCTTTTCAGCAGTATCTTTGCAAAGTGGCTCAATGACTTGATTGATCAAAACCTGTCAACACGATTCAAACAGACCACATTCCAGCAGGTAATGGATTTCACAGAGAAGGCACGCTGTTTTTAATGTTTTATTTTGTTTCTACATTTTATTCCTACTTGCTTTTATTCTGTTTTATTTTCCTATATTTTAATCATGTAAAGCACTTTGCATTCTCTCTGTACTGAATTTGTGCTATACAAATAAATGTGCCTTGCCTTAACACAGCAAATCAAGTCCGAGACCGGACAACAAAAAAGGTTTACTGTTCACTGACAACTCTTCTAACCCTTCTCAAGTCTAAGAGGAACTCACAGAAGGTTGGACTAACCACCAGAGCACCAGCACACGCCACAGAGAACTTTGCATTTACACCGGGAAGAATCCCTCTGCTGGAGATGATCACAGATTCAGCAACAAAATCCCAGAGTTTCGGAACTAAGTCGGAGATTACATCATCTCCAAGTGATTGCTCAGAGGGAAAAAACATGGACCCTCGCACTAATGTCCTAAAAACAGCCGACCTGAGTCCCAGAATGCATTTCACCATCACATTTTATTGCAAAATCCTCGTCCCTTTTAAGCCATGCTGATCTGTTCAGCTGAAACATGAAACGTTAAACAATAGGTGGCAATTCTTTATTGCTCTTTTAGCCACTGCTGTTAAAACAAAAACATTAACGCTGTTTTATGCAGTGTTTTTTCCAGATAAACAGCGCTGAAACATTCTGTCTTATGAACACTGAAAAGTAGCACATGTCCAGCTGACTAAATGGTACATAATGCTGCTAAAATCAGTCAAAGTACGAGGTTTTACTCAATGTTTCTGCGAGTAGCAGCCATCTCGAATGCAGAAGTCGGGTATGGCCGTGTTGAACTGACTTCCTGACTCATAATTCCAACTTTAGGGCCAGTTCCACTTGAAATTTCCGGTTTGGATGTCGGAAATTCCGACTTCCAACTACAAGTGGGACGCAGCGACAGTTGTAATTGCTTAAAAAAATCAGTCAATTCTTGGTCGATGAGTAAATGTGGGAAAGTTTAGATAACTCGTCATTTTCTTAAAGGGTTTACATTGTCTCACTTTAATGGCATGTATGTTGTCTTTCACATTTTGAAGAGCGGTGTAGAGAAATGAGCTTTTCTGACTCATGTTCACCGTTGCATGCCATTTGCCTCTGAACTTGGAACTAACAAATCGCAGATTATGTCAGATTATGTTGAGCGCCAGTTTCAGTCTTGTTGGACAGTAGGAAAAAACATGGACCCTCACATAAAAGCCTTTATTAAATGCATAAATAGAGCCAACCTGACTCCCAGAATAAGTTTGAAAATCACATTTTATTGCAAAATCTTTGTCTTTTGTTAAGTCGTGCTGAACTGTTCAACCGAATATGAAATGTTCAACAGCAATAGGTGGCAATCCTTCACCGCTTATCAATAACACTCATCTACACAGCATTTTGCGGATATAAACAGCGCTGGTCTTATGAGCACTAAAAAGCAGTACCTGTACAACTGGCTAAATGTTACATAAATAACAGAGAACTGCTGAAAACTGTTAAAAAATGAAGTTTGGCACATGAATGTGGAGGTCGGCCATGATCCTGTTGCCCCGGCTTTTTGACTCAGAATTTCAACCTCAGGGGCTGTTCCAATTGAAATTTCCGACTCCCGGCTACCGAGGACAAATTTCTAAATAAATGTTTCTAAAAGAATTTGATCATTTTAAAGAGCTTATTCTTTTGGGTAATTCATTTTTTTTCTACTTTGTAATTTGCAAAGGAAAGACACATAACCTTGTTTCCTCTCACCACAGTAAACACTATATCTTTCCAAAACTGTATATATGTTGGTTTTTATACTCTGTTGCTTTCATGCTTGCTATACATGTGCTCTGTCTCGGTTACAGTAGGATTACAAGGTTCCCCGTGCGCTCTGTTTTAGTGCCTCATACAAAATAGGCATTTGTGCTGCATTGTTTAATTTTCTTCGCAGTTTTGAAAGTCAAGGTTACCACGCCACATTATCTCGTCCCCCCCCCCCCCAGTTGCGTGCCTGGAGTAATAGAGCACTTAGATCCCTGCCAGCTGCTAACAATGGCACGCTGTGTGTGTAAAGACCTATGTCACGGCTGTGAGCGTGCACACATGCATGCGCTGCAGCTGTCGGCAGCATGCGCGATGCGCGGCCTCCAGTCAGCGGCCACAAAACAGCAGCCGGCTGCTTGTGGGGCTCGCGGGCTTGCAGGGGAAGCCACCTCATTATGTTCACAGCTAACTGGAGCGGTGGTCTGCGGCGATATACAGTTTTTATTGGTTGCTTTGACCTGTTTGAAGAAACTGGCAACCTCTCAGTTTCCAGCATCACCATCTCTGCAGAGCAAAAGACACCTCTTGCTAATGAGTTAACCCATTTTCATTGGTTTGACTCATTTTCCCGCCCTTTTGCAAAACAGTTAACGCAGATGTCATTCATGCAGTCCAAACTCCATTGCTTTAGCTATGGTAGCAAAACAGAAACCATATGTTCCAAGCTCTTAGAAACTTTTTGATCAGAATGAAATCACTGAAGCACCTGATTGACACCTCTTTACACAATTTTTCAATTTGCAGTCAGTTTGCAGGCTTTACGTAAAAGGTGTATGTTGTGTGTTGTTCTTTGCAAGCATGGATGGTCTAAGGCAGATGAGAGTCAGAGTAAGAGGTAGATGGGTCAGGGGAAGAAGATTATGAGGAAGAGGAGTCCGTGAACAAGGTGGCAGTGTAGCTGGAAGGGCAGAAGTTACAGATGAAATTTGGGCAACTATGATTGATCATGTGATAAATCATGGCCATTCACTTAGAGGGGCGGGACAAAGAGTCCAACCTGTTCTCAATAGAAACACGGTTGCATCCATGGTAAGAGTTTTTCGATGGGAGAGCAGGTATTGCTGCTATACAGTAAATACATCTCTATCTATTCCTATAGAGGAATTATTCAGTGCATGGAGATGGAAGGTATATGATCACTGCCCCTATGAGCAAATGTCCTTGCTCAATGCAATGTCTGCTGCTGCCCATGATATAGATGCAGAGGCATGTCAAGGATGGATCAGGCATGAAAGAAGATTTTTCCCTAGGTGCAAGGGAAAATATTGAATATGACGTAGATGAGGCCATGTGGCCTATTCGTCAGGACAGAATAGACTAGAAGGAACAAACAGCCCTAGTATTTTCTGTTGGAATCTTTCATGTTTTGGAATATTTCATTTGTTTATCTGGAAAAAAAAGAATGAAGAATCAATAAAAATTGCATCACAACATATTTGCTTCTGGATTAATTTTTTGCAAAAAGGCAAATTTGACTACAAATGACACTGCCATGTAAGCTGCGTACAGTCTTTGGCTACAATGAACCAGCAATGCTCCACTGATTCACATTGAGTGTAATGTTTTGTATTTTGTTGCCCCTTGTGTAACAAATGATTGGAAGGGCTCCAACATTTGTGTGCAAGTTGTGTTGTTTGAGGGCAAATTTTGCTTTTGGTTCATATTTTAAATGTTTTGGCAGAGTTGGAGCCTTTTGCAAACAAAATTTGCAATTTTGACCATTGGTGCCACTGTTTAGGTCTCTGCGTTAACTGTTTTGAAAAATGTGGGTTTTGAGTTGACTGCTGCGTCAAAGCAATCTATAAAAACTGTAATTAGAACAAATAGCCTCCGGACTTCAAACTTTTGGCAAAAAAATATCTATTGTGAATGAAGCAGCCCCGATATGTTTAGCGCAAGGCGACAATTTCTTGTTTTTTTTTTCCTTAGAAAAGCAAAACACGAAGAATGGAAGCAGCGAGATATCATCGGGCAGAGAGCAGAAAAGATGAGATGGGGATGTTTCCAGGTTGTGGTTGTGATGATGGTCGTGTGATTTCAGCTCTATTACCATCTAATGTAGAACAGATTACTGGATCAATGTGTGCTTCTGTGCTTGTTTGTCTCTCTTGTTGTGTCTCTGCTCTGTCTTCTGTAACCCCCAGTCGGTCGAGGCAGATGACCGTTCATACTGAGCCTGGTTCTGCTGGAGGTTTTTCGTTAATGGGGAGTTTTTCTTCCCACTGTCGCTTCATGCTTGCTCAGTATGAGGGATTGCTGCAAAGCCATTGACAATGCAGACGACTCTCCCTGTGGCTCTATGCTCCTTCAGGAGGAGTGAATGCTGCGGGTGTATTAGTTTTGACACGTCAAAAACAGTAAATCTGAGTTAAACACTGGCCGCAGCAAACAACGATGCATTCGCACCTGATTATCTTTTGACACCATGTGACAGGAAAACTCTGCCAGACTCAGACAAGTGCTACCCGTGACAAAACGCACTTGTGGCATGTGGCGAAATTCCTGTTTATCCCCCAGACAGCATCACAGATCTGCTTAGAGGAACTGGAGCATCTGTCAGCTATGTCGTATGCGTTTGATGTTGAATTTGTTGTGGGTTCTAGCAGGAAACAGGATACCTTTATGAAATATCAGCTGTTTCTTCCTGGCAAGCACTGGAAGACGTCGGGGATTGCAGCTTTGTGCTGAGGGGATGACCTTAGCTTGTTCGCTCAGTAGAAGACAACTCCAACATCTCTCGTTTGCTCAGGTCTGGGTCTCAGCTTCTGTGATTTACTGAGGGTGCGTTCACACCAGGAAAGGTCATTGGCCCGCTTGTTTGGTCCGGACCAAAAACAGATTTATTTATTTATTTTTCTCCGTTTGGGGTGGTTTGCGTTGACATTGTAATCTTTGCAAGTGAACCATAACTTGTAAACAAAGCCACTCGTGTGATGATCGTCGCTCCCGTTGGACAAAAATGGCTCAGGAGGGACGTAGCGCAGACATGGAAAAGGAGGAAAACTATGATGGAACTATGACCGCTGATAATACAGCAGCTAAATCAAGTCAAGAGCAGCTCTTTCGATATAAGTTTCGAGACACTAGTTAAGTCCAAAGACACGGGTCCAATCAAGACTGCTTCCTATTCACACCAGAATCTGTTTGGAAGCGGGCTGCAACCACTTCAACAAGTGGGTCTCTGCCCAATAGGTTTTTTTTTTTGGACCAGGTTTCACACGAGTGAGAAAACAAGAAAAAACAAAAAAAGTGAGAAAACAGGGGTGGAGGAGGCAGCAAACTCTGAAGGCAGGTGTATGAATACACTTTAAGTTTCCATGAATAATAATAAGGCAGTTACTATGCCCTCCATGATGCCATAAATTAAAATGTTAATTTTAGTGAAACTTTATCATTTGACCACTTTATTCAAAACAGAAACAATTTGTCTACGAAGCGTTACAAAACTGTTTCAAAGAGTTTGGGACTCCAGTGAACCACGTTGAGAGCCGTGGACCAATGGTGAAGCTTCATGAGCGGCTGCCTTACCAACA
Organism: Fundulus heteroclitus; assembly: GCF_011125445.2. NCBI lineage: Eukaryota > Metazoa > Chordata > Actinopteri > Cyprinodontiformes > Fundulidae > Fundulus > Fundulus heteroclitus. Next base: position 16,059,176 of record NC_046372.1, read on the forward strand.
TTACCCCTAAAGCACATCAACAGTTCATTCAGGATGTCACAAAAGACCCTGGAACAACATCTAAAGCACAGGTGTAACCTCCAGTCTTTGAGGCCTGGTGTTTTGCAACCTATAGATGCATTTTTGCTTAAAAAAAAACCCTGTGTCAAATAATTACGTCATTGGCAGGACTATGAAGAACTTACTTTCATGCAGAGGAGGCAATTTGTCAATTTCATTCCCCTCTACCAACCCAAATAAATAAAAAGTTACATAAATTCTGGAGGAACATATTCTGCAGCCTGACAAGACAAAGGTGGTTCTATTAGGAAGATCTGCGTCACTTTATGTCTTTACTGTGATTGATGGAATCATGAATCGGAAAAGCTGAAGGAGGATGTTTGGCCATCCAATTACGGCCTGGAAGCCCAACAGCACTTGTGTTAAGCAGTACCCTTGGTTCAAAAAAGCTCAAATTAAGGTTTTTGGGGTGGCTTAATGAAGGTTTGGACTCAAGTATTGTTAAGATGCTGTAGCATGACCTTAAACAGAAAAGAGTCGACCAAAATTCCTCCTCATTGATCTAAAACACTAATCGCAAATTACTAAAAATGGCCGATGGCAGTTGTAGGGATAGGAGGCCAGTACCTTTTTCACATGGGACAAAGTTTGGTTTGGATGTTTTTGTTCTCCTGAAAAAATAAAAAAAAAATAAAAAAGATTTGAAATCTTTGCTTTGTATTTATTCGGATTATCTTTGTTAAATGTTAATATTTGTTCAATGATATGAAGCATGTAGTTGTGACAACACAGCAGAAACAGGAGACATCTGTAAAGGAAGTTAATCATTTTTTCCCCCCACAGCCGTGTACATCCAGTGTTGTACACTCTGAGCCTCACAAAAAATAATAAAAACCCTATTGTACAAGCTGTAGCATTAAGAAATAAGTCTCTGAATCCAAGGGGGAGGGACGACCAATCCAACGAGTCGGTCTATCCAGTGACACGGAGAAGGGGTTTGGGGTTCCTTACATTCCTGTCATGGCAGCCATTGCTGGCGCTCAGTCCGAGGCAGACACATGACATGCTGACAGATATTAAGCCCAGTCTGAGCGTGAATATATCTGACGTGACATAAATCACCGAGAGCTCCCAGTGGAGAAAGTTTAGCAGCGGGGCTCACTATATCCTGTCTGCACTGTAACACTGAGCTGCCATTGAGGACGCGCCTGCCAGTTGTGTTTTTGGAGATGATAAACATGCATAATTTGAAAGCAAAGACAGCCCCTTTATTTTATCACTGCATATGGAGGATCAATGTTTGGTTAAGTTGTTTGTTAAATAGAAACCCCTTAGTATGGTTTACTTTATTTTGTTTTTCCTCATTTTCTGGTCAGTTAAAGCCAATATTATCTTAATAAATCATGTAATCAAATGTGCTGTTGTTATTTGCTATTAGAACCTCCTCACCTCGTTTCAAGTGGAGACTTTTTTAGGATTGTTTGTCATTCTGTGCTTTGGCTATCATCACTTTTTGTTTGCATGATTTTTCTTTTTTCTTTTTTTGATATCCTGCCCTGTATTTGGTGAGTTATTACTCACCTCAAGCGTTTCCTTTGTTCTGAGTCAGCTCGTCCCAAAATACATATCCAACATACTTCTTTTCATTTTCCTGTCTTTTCTTCAGTTTCCTTTTTTTAGATATTAATCTTGTGTTTAGGTTCATTTAAATTTACTTCTCGTAAAGAGCAGCTGTTTAGAAACATCGGAAAACGTACGTAAAAGTGATTTTCTTTTGTTTGTTTTTTAATGGCCAACAGGTTTATTGTATAAATGAATTAACTTTATATAAATACAGCCTTCTGCAAACATCCCCAGAAGCTGTACGCTCGCTGAGTTATTGCTTTGTTGTTCACAGTTCTGCAGTGAACTCAACCTCGGCTTCCTCCTGAAAGGCACCAGGCTGTCACTTGGGAACAAACATGATACTTTCCGGAGATTTAATTTTTTATTTTTTTACTCTGGAGCACAATCAAGCTTGAAACCTGCCTTATCACTACAGGAACCATGACCTCAGTCAGGTCGTGAACACACGAGGAGCTGGACCAACATCAGCCAGCTAATATACACACAAACTCTCCCCCCACAGCTCTTTAGGCCTATTGTTTGACGTCTCTCAATGTAAAACATACCGATAAACATTGAGCTGCCACTCCTGCGCTGGTAGTTATTTTCAACTGGTTCCAATCCTATTAAAGCTATAGTTGGTAATCCTGTTCAGAAACACTTCTGTCCTGACAGTAGTCAATACATTATGTATTCAGAGAAAAAGGAGGTTTAAAAATCTGATATCTGTGAGAGCTGCAGGCCTGTAGAAACTCTGACCAATCCCTGTCGTTTGGATCTAATGGCAGGGATTGGTCAGAGGCCTGGTCCTGTTATTTATCTGAATTAACAATGTATTTCAATCAACAAATGTTCTCTACTAGGCTAGTGAAATGTTCTGGAAAAAATTAGGACTCAAATTGGTAACCTAAGAAGCTAGAAGGTGCTGTAAGCAGATGATGGACCGTGTGGCCATTAGCTTGAAGGGTTTATCTTTTTTTTTTTTTTTTAGTGTCTTGTCTGGCAATGTGGCAATAAGAGTTGTTGTCTTAATGCCAAAAAGAGCCCGACAGATTTTACTTTCACAAGTGGAGCTTTGCTGCTTTTGCCATAGAGCTCCGCTTGATTTATATGTGCAAGAAGTTTTATTAGAATTTATGCTGGAACTATTTCATATTCAGTGGACACTGATGAGCATGGGAGGTAGAAGAGGAAAAAAAGAAGAGAAACAGATGAGACAATATGCTCAAAAGGGAGAAAATGTGAAAGAGAAAGAGGAGAGGAAAAGAAGAGAGCAATATAACATCCTCTGAGTCTGCTTCTACACCTGCAAATAGAGATAGAAAAAGAAAATCATAACCAGCCGATAAAAGTATTACAGGTACAAACATCCAACGCCTTGATACCATCACTGAAGAATATACAGTATTAATTATTACGCAATGTATAAAGTGACAGCTAAAGATAATTATAGGGGTTCTCTGTATAGAAGTGAATCTGTAAGTACCTGAATCCATGCACCTGTTGGTGTTTGGGAGAGTGCACTTGTGTATGTAAGGTTAATCCATGAGAAAAATTCTCAATAGTGGATGTGAGGAGCCAAAGACCAGTCCCCCAGAGCACTGAGGCAGAACCTGAATCCTAAATACCTGAAGGAACCCCCCACCCCCAACAAGCAAAGGTGTCTAAGAAGGGCCAACAAAGGGAAAGCTGCCTCCCCCACCCCAGCGAAGAGCAGAGATAGGCCACAGGAACCCCCCCCCCCTCCAACAGCCACAAGGCCAAAGCCGTGGGGATGAACCCATGGACTCCACCGGCAGCCGGTTATACTCGAGTAGATCCAGCCAAGGGCGCCCCAGGGACCCGAGGCCCAGGGGTGCCCTTGCCCCCCAGCGGGGCAACCGACAGAGCCACGGGGCCCCAGGCCCCGCAAAGCAGCCACCAGGAACGAGCCAGTGCCCGCCCGAGCATCCAGCCCCAGACACCGAGGACCACCAACACACCAGCGGGCCAAGGCACCAGCCAACGGAGGGCAGCAGGACGGGCCGCTTGTTGTTACAAGCGCCACAAAAAAGGTTGTTGCAGCCCAACAGAGTGCAAATGTGTTGTGCTCATATAAGCAAGACCCTTAACCCCCAATTGCTCCCCAGGCGCCCCACAGTGGCAGCCCACTGCTCCCCAAGGGGATGGGTTAAGATGCAGAAGTGAATTTCTCCATTGTGAGATCAATAAAGTTCAATTATTAATATAATTATAAGCCTCTCATTTTTGGGAACCATAAAATAAAAATAAGTTGCAATATGCATTCTCAAACATATTATATAAGGATAAGCATACTGATTTCTGGAAAACTAATCTTTAAACCTTAGGAGACAAGATGTTTTTGGTTTTTTTTATTAATTATTCTTTATCATTAGGACTCCTTCTTTGGTTATGGATTGTGCATAAATTTTTGTTTTGTATAGGCTTCTGTTTAGTTTAAATCTTATTAAAAAAAAACACAGACGTGTACACACCGGGGTTTGTTTGTTTACACATAACGTCTGTACGCTGTGAGCGCCGTAAACCAAGTCAAATTCCTTGACTGTGCACAAAACCATGGTCAATAAAGCTGACTCTGGTTCTGAAATGAACTAAACCAATAAATGAGAGAAATCCAGGCATGGTCCTCCCTCCGTTCTGCACACTCAAGGAACAGAGAGCTCAAATGATAAATTCAAATATACAACATACTAAGACTTAAAGAAAAAAAAAGCAGTGAATGTTCTCATAAATTGAAACAGAAAGGTAAAATATGTTGAGAAAACCAACAAGCTCAGTAATCCCTGCGCTGAGCTGAGCTGAGGCAGATGGGAGCTTGGCCGCTGTTCAATCGCTAATGAGCAGCAGTGGCTCTGACCCCGTCTCCTCTGCTCAATAACACCCTCACAGCCCGAAACCTCGGCCCCGTCCTCGCCTCACTCCGGCCAGCTCTCGGCAATTAGGGAAAGGGCCAAACAGAGCGGCGATGAAAGGCCGGGAGCCTGAGCGGCCCCTCCGCCGGCGTCGGTTCGACTGTCTCCGAGCCAGGGCCCGGGTTGTTTTTCGGCCGGGGCCACAGTGAGAGCCTTTCTATTCAGAGGAGAGCAGACGCAGAAGGAGGAGATGACCAGTTCGCCCACATCAGGAGGTCAGCCACCCTGCAGAGGTCCTCTCTGTTATCCAGGCCTGTTTGTTGTCAGAGGCGAGCGCAACCAACATTACACTAAGTGGGGACTTTTCTGACCGTCAGGCAGTGGCGCCTCCAGAAATCTTTCGTAGGGGTGGCCCGATGGGGCCCATTTAAAAGCTTGGGGTGGCATACTGAAACTAAAAGCCATGATTTCAGGATTTTATTCTATTGTTGTAGTAAACCTGCCTGTAGAAAACAATTTGAAAGACTTAAAGGTATACTATGCAACCGGGGTTGATTTTCCAGCGAGGCTCCTCCCAGAGGGCGAAAGTAAAAGTGCACTGTCATAAAGATGCTCAGCTGTTCTGGTTTCTCCATCAAGCCAGGCGTGGTTGTTTTGAGCTTAGCAGACAGGCGAACGCAACGAAAAGTGGAAAAAACGGCAGTACAAACAATGACTAACACAGTGAAGGTATGAACATCAAGCTTCCCACAGCGCTATCTTGGCGAGGCGGCCGCCGCGGTGGCTCGCCAGTTTTATTATTATTATTATTATTTTTATTTTTTTTATTTTTTATTTTTTTATGTTGGCGAGACGCTACCGCCACCGCCTCGCCAAGCCGCAGCCGCCACCTCGCCGCGGCCGCCGCGGTAGCGTCTCGCCAACATAAAAAAAAAAAATAATAATAATAATAATAAACTCGATATGCTTGCATGTTTATTTGACGTTAACACGTGGTTCTTTGTTGTTGCTTTCGCGCGTGCATATAGTGAATGGCAGGGCAAAAACACATGGAGTTCTCGCCGTAAAGCGAGACTTCTGTGTGTGCGGGCCGTAAGCTCTTGCAATTGCAAGTGCGGTATTTCCCCCACAGACCACCAGGGCGGCCGAGAAAACCTTTGTTCAACCTGAAATGACTCATTTAACCATCCAAAACGGTATGGAACAAATTAATTAACTGAAAAATGTTGCATAGTATGCCTTTAAGTAAATGCCTACTAACATCTTTTGGTTTATTGTTTGATTTTTAATGTTACTAATGATGTAATATGCATAGACCAATAACAGTACAGTTAACATTTTTGAGTTGAACAACAATTCCTTGTTATTGTGTAATTATTTTAGGAATTAGGTGTACATTTAATCAGATTAACAGCCTGAACTGATGCTACTATAACTTACACTGGCCAGTGGGGTGGTCAGGACATGACATGGGGGGGGCCATAGCCACCCCTGGCCACCCCATGGTGGCGCCACTGCCGTCAGGGCAGATAACATTAAATCTGCCGTGTGCGTTAGCAGTCTCTATGTCTTGGTCATTGGGAAATGCAGAAATAAGACCAGAAAGTGTTTATGAAAGATTAAAGCCCTGAAAACCCAGTTTAGCCTGTAGCTGATAAGAACAATTTGTCGCCATCAATTACCCTGCGGTATCCTGGTTCCTCTTCTTAGTTACCTTTAATTTAATGTCTGCATTTAAAGCAGGTTAGGATCCCTGAGACTGCAGGCTACCACCTGCTGCTCCAAAGCAAAGATGGAAAACTAACCTGGGATTGTCACTTCCGGAGAGGATTGGTCAGTTTATAGTTTTTTGTAGAGGAAAAACTGAGTTAAAAAGAGCATAATCTCCTTTTCTTTTAATCTCTTTCATTTTATTATCTATCATTTTCCTGCATCTACACTGAGGAAAAAAATGATTCGTTTTGATTTCAATCCTGGTCACACTCTTTTAGCTCAGAATAAGGAATTTACACAATATTTAAAGAAGATAAAACCCATTTCTTTGTGTAGTTTCACATCAAATCGCTAAAGTTTCTAGGTTACTTTAGTTTTTTGTGTATTTGTTAGCATACAGTACCTCGTACAACTATTCATGCCTCGTATTTGTCACATTATAGCCCTAACCCTCAGTGTGTCGTATTGTGGTTTGCATGTGACAGATCAGCACAACGACATGTGTAGCTGTGAAGTAGAAGGAACACATTTTGTTATATCTGCCCGTTACTTTGTATGACCACCTCTCCCTGTGCTTACAGCTACATGTATTTTGTGGTACTAATGTCCCAGCTTTGGAGATTTTGGGACTGAAATATCTGACGGAGCTTTTCAAAATAGTTCAGGCACAATTAAATGAATAGCATCGGTGCACACCAATTTTTAAGTCTTGCCACTTGATTTAGCGTTCGGTAACTGGATCATGACCAATAAATGTAAACATAAAATCTCAATGAATATTGAGAACAACATGGCCATATGGGGGGAAAGTCCTAGACATGGACATTTTTAAAAACCACTGTATTTGACAATTTTGCACGTGTATCAAATTCTAATACAGAGTAAACATGATGGATCACTTTATTTAAATCATGTTCAAATGCACATTTTCCTGAACTCATACCCTCTGAGTCTGTCACAGGGAAACTAATCAGTTAACCTAACAAGCCTTTAACCTTTTAGGACCGTGGGAAGAGGGTTGGGGAAATCCCCCTCCTTCAAAGGGATAACAAGTCAGTTCCACACAGAACGGTTCTGGTTGGGATTCGAACTCAGGGCATTTTTTTCACTGCAAGGCATTGGGGCTAACAACAGCATGCACTGATTCTGAAAATCGTCAGAAGCGATTGAAAATAGGAAAACTGTCGAGGAAGAATGTCAGAAGGATAACTAAATGCTTTTGACCTTTTTCATATTTCGGCTGAGCTCCATCAAATGGGCGATTAAAAACACAAGTCCTCATGAGTCCTCTGTTGCCATATAACATAGAAAGGATTCCTGGATCGATGTCTGTGCTTTCTGTGTCACTGCTCTGTTTTCTCTAACCCCCAGTGGGTCGAGGCAGATGACTGTTCACACTGAGCCTGGTTCTGCTGGAGGTTTTTCCTCCCTGTTAAAGGGGAGTTTTCCTCCCCACTGTCGCTTCATGCATGCTCAGTATGAGGGATTGCTGCAAAGCCATCAACAATGCAGACAACTGTCCACTGTGGCTCTACGCTCTTTCAGGAGGAGTGAATGCTGCTTGTCAGGACTTGATGCAATCTGCTGAGTTTCCTTAGATAGGAAAGTCTTTGAACAATCTGTATAATCTGATCCAATCTGTATAATCTGATTGAAATTGACTTTGTAAAGAGCCTTGTGATGAGATGTATCATGATTTGGCGCTATATAAATAACATTTAATTGAATGGGTTTGTTCGTCTGATGCCGATTGTTCAATATTTTTGTTCTGTTGTTAAACCCGACACATAGGAACCAAAACATTTACACAGTTGAAGCGTTGGATGAAGTTCAGTTATGCAAAGTCGCTCAGCGTTTTTCTACGAGGATGTTACCATCTGCTAGATTAGATCGTCAGTGTCTTGTGTTTCAGCCAACAGTGGATCACGCAGAAGCCCTGACGAGATCTTTATTTTTATTATTTTTTTTTTTTTTTTTTTGTAAAACGCGAGAAATTTGAACTGCATAGGTGTGACAAGACCAGTTAAAATCCAAACAGTGGAATATAAGACGATTTCAGGTAGCAGAAAATGTCTGTTTGAACACAAACAGTAATATTATTTTCTCACGCAGGGTTTTTCCCAAACAGACTCCAAAAAAAAAAAAAAAAACATTCTCACAGACCAAGTCTACAGAGAGACAAACAGTTATGAGGGTTGGTTGGTAAACAATAGTCAAAACCCTCAGGCTTTTTTCCGTTATGCTGCAGGAATCACACAAGGGAAACAGGCTGGGAAGAAACAGGATGGCAGGTGTCACCTCTGAGAGTACCTGGGCGGGACGCAGGGAACGTTAAAGCCCGGCCTGATGCAGGCGGAGAGAAAGAAAAAAAGCCCTCCATCACGCAGCGTCAGCATTTACACAACAACCGCAAACAGAGCGCGAATGTTGGACTCGCAGTGTGGGAAACTGATGAGTGCCTTGATAAGAGCGTCTGAAGCTTCAGGAGGTGGGAATCTTACAGTTTCTGCTGAAGGCCCTCAGCATTTCATCACTTTATCCAAAATAAAGTGCTGTTATTTGAGAACACAGAACAAACAGAACGGGACCTTTAAATATATGCTTGTAAAGTTTCTTTTGATTATTCGTTTAGACCTAACCTTGGCTGAAAATAGATGACCATTTCCTGCCATGCAGCTCACGTCTGACATCTAATTTAGACCCTCTGCAGATGTAGATGGGAACTCAGGCTCCCAGAAACCTGAGGTCATCTGTTTAATGAAAATAAGTCAGAGGCACATTTCTTTCTTGTTTTGTTTACAGGGAAAATATGTGTTAGCATAAATTGGTTATTGCACTGTTTGACCAATAACAAACCTTTCCACACTTGAATTGGTATGTTTTGGCTCAGCTTTGTTTGTTAAAGGTGTTTATACATATCTGCTCTACAGATATCTTCATAAAAATCATTTTAGAATTTAACTTCGTAAAAACAGTGCAAATAAAACGTGTGTTTTAATGTCTCACCAACTGTGTTTTATTAGTTCAGATACGCTACATTTTGGTTTTATAAGGTTGATTAAAAACGCCAGATGACTGTTTATGATTAAGGATCCTTATAACTAAATAATTTTTCTTTAATCTGAACATCATCCTTTTGATACCCGAAAACGATCAGTTTCTCTTCAAACATACAGTTTTGTTTCTCCTGACAGATCTGTAAATGAGGTTAAAAGTTGATCAAGCAAATATGAAAATCCTTTTCATCCTTCTTTCAGGTGACTAAAAGCCTACGCTTGGACTAAAGTTCCCGGGTCTTAAGAGGTTAAATAAGATCGCAATGAGGATGAAGAATCAGAGTCGAGGAAAGAAAAGCTGCCAAAAAGTGATGGCTGCTCTACTACAACACTTGTGATAGCCGACTGGTGGACAAGCGCAGCAAACGGCTGAAGGCGCCGCCAACAACCAAGGACGCCTCAGGCACCTGAAAGATGCAAACTCCAGAACAGTCGGATAAAAAAGTGAATGCAACAGAGAAAACGCTGCCAAGGTAAAATGTTACAGTCACAGAACACAGACAGGAGCCAAATGAAAAAATGCTGCAAAAACCAAAAACGTCAGCAAATTAAACAGAACAGAACTGCACCAGACCACTAGAGGTAGTTGACCACCAGGTCTTGTGGTAAAGACAAGCATGCTATTATCGCCAGCTTAAATATGCCGATGTTCTAGCAAAAGATTACATGAACGAAAACATACCTTCTTCTCTTAAACTTTCTTATGGGCATCACGATATTCTTTTCTGTAAGCTCTGTTTTTGAATGTGTTTGTCGCACATCTTAATAGCTAAGATGTGTACTCCATCTGCTCATAGTGGGTTTTTTTTTTTTGTTGTTTTTTTCACAAAACGTGCCATTTGACCCTAAAGTCCCCTCTGGCTACGGTCATACGTGGTGGAATGAAGTTAAAACCCTGACATGCAATCAGATGGAAAATGCAGTCAAACTCTCTCATTCATTTAGCTCAGACACAGATGAAACTCTGAAACTAATGAAGATGCTGATTTATTCAATAACGGTATTCACTGATATGAGCAGTCGTCCTCCCCCGACAGAGAGCAAATAAAAAGTCAAATTCACGGTAAAACAGCCAGAGAGACGTTCTGGATGGTCTGGCTGCTGACTTGTCACTCAGCCCTTGCAGTCAATCTTCTGCATAACTCTCAAATCTTATGGAGAAATAAGATTTTTTGTTGACTGGATAATTTGTGTACAATAACAGACTGTTTCGCTCCCATGTTCCTGACAATATTTTAACGCTGTAGTTCAAATCAAGGTTTGACTCCAGTAGCTTTCAGGGTGTCAGAAAAGTGCTGCTAACTGCTTTTTAAAATGACTTAGGGCTGTTTTTAACATAAAGTATCTTGTCTCTTGAAGAGTTTACTCCGGTCTCATCATCCAGCTTCTGTACAGTGTAATAATTTCAAATGATAAATGAGCCAGATGTCACAAACTTAACGTCCAAGACTTAGAGATTATTGATGCATGCTGTTTTTCCATTGCTCACGGTACAGCTAGGGAAACCTCCAGAAATGTAGCTGCTCCATTCATATTAGGGCCTGAGATTTCCTTTGAGCCATCAACTGATGAATTTCATGGAAAAAGGCATAAAGCTACTTTGCTGTTGATGTTTCTGTACTGATGCCAGAATAGGTACGGTAATCTGCAAAAATAAAAGAAGAAAGAAGTCATAAACGACACTAAAGGTGGAACCTGAAGGATTTCATGACCAGCTGGTAGGAATGTGTCTAGAAACAAAGTAGAACTTTAGTCTTGGCCCTGAAACAGACAGCAGTCGTTTTATCATTACGAGGTATATTTATAAAGCCAGCGACAAAAGAATAAGAAAATTATTCTTAATTTGCTTCCAGCCAAAACAAAAAAAAATCTCCAGAAATAAAAAATCCACCTAAAACATGATTTTGATCAGCACAGTTTAGCCCTTTTTCTGCAAAAGAAACATGAAAGTTCAATTCTTGTTAAGGCAGTTTGTGTTGTTAAGGCTTTCTTTCTTTTGGCTTGTAATAAATGTTTATTAATTTCAACTTGCCAGAAAATGTGAAATCCGCGGCTGACCCGTATGCGCCCGAACGAGCGAGAAAAAAGCCGCCACACTTCCTACCCAGCTTCTTTCGCGCCTCTGTTGGCTGGAGGATCTTACTGTCATTGCTTGTGTTGATGACGTCGTCTTCTTGTGTCCGCCGAGGAAGCCAGCGGATGTTTTTCTCCCTCCGATGTGAGACTGAGCCACATGTCACTGGGTCACTGCTGGTTTAAATACGTTAATCACTGTGTGAAAGTGTTGACTAGCAGCTGGCGGGACAAGAGGGCAGCAGACGGAATAATAAGCTTTAAATTGAGACAGATTATGATTATCATCTCTTTTGTGCGGCATAAATCCGTTCATCCATCTCCATTTATAAAGGGTTTGATAAACGGACCGACACCTTAGGCGTGAAAGTCAGCTCGTTCACCTTGGCTTGTACAGAGTCTGCGTTAACGTTCAGTTTCAGCTTTTAATCAGTAAGAATATCTAAAGCCTGTCGGTAAACTGCAGCAAAGAGTGGCATTTTAGGGCCACACAGTCTACGCAACGGCCATTAGAAGCTATCTGCATGACAACTGGTGGGCACGCCGGGAAAAAAGCCTTTTCTAGCCTACCATCACAAACATTAAAGTGCAATGTTTGCTCCTTTCTGTGAGAACAAAGTGTGAATCTGAGGAAAGCATCTCGTGGATCACAAGATCTGTAATGCTGTGGGCGTATTTCTCTTCCAACAGTCCTGTGAACCTTCCTAAAGTGGATTGCATCGTGAAATATTCAAAACACCATGCGATTTGAAAAAAAAAGAGAAAAAAAAGGGAAAAAAAAGAGAAAAGAAAAGAAAAGAAAAAAAGAAAAAAGAAAAAAGAAGAAAAAAAGGGAAAAAAAGAGAAAAAAGAAAAGAAAGGAAGAAAAAAAGAAAGAGGAAAAAAAGAGAGAGAAAAAAAGGGAAAAAAGAGAGAGAAAAAAGAGAAAAAAAAGAAGAAAAAAAAGAAATCTAATTCTGTTTAACTCTAACAGCAAAACTAAAATGGGTCCTATTTTTTTCTCTTTCAGCAAGACCATGATTCATAACATATGTCCAAATTGACACAGAATCAATGTTCTTCCGTGGTCGTTTCAGTCTCCAGACCAACTCCCTGTAGAAAAGCTGTGGGATGGGCTAGAGATGAGGACTATCCATAAAAATGGTGAAAAATGTACGCTCTCCAAACCTGCTGAAAGGTTTTTGGAGAAGACTAAGCCCGGTCTTATTGGCAAAAAGAGCATTGAACATAGTATGAAGAAGTGTTGATGGTAAACGTAGAAGCCGCCGTGCGTTTCAGGAAATAATTGCTGATGCTGCAAAGGAAGGTTTTCAAAGTGAAGAAACGCAGGAGGTGAAGGATGGGAACCCTCGAGTCAAGACGGCGCTGAGAAAATACTTTCCACTCCACAATGATGCATTGTCCTGAACAATAATTACCCAGTTGAAAAGTAATCACCACTTCACAGGTGAAATAAAACTCTTTTATTTCTCTTTAATGCTCAGCCAGCAGCAGTTTAGGGATTACACCGCTTGTTTATGTCCCCTGCTGGAAAACACATTTCCCACCGTTGTGAGGTTGCCTTATTCATGTCAGCATGTAAGTGAAACTCAGAACGTGTTTGCAGATAATTGTTTTACACCTTTGTTTTCACTGACACGGCAACCAAGCAGCCTGTGCGCTACATGGAAGCCTTAAATGGCTGTTTTCTTTCTGAGGGCAGGATTATGTACGCCATTAAACAGCTAAAGGGTCTGTAATTTAGAAAAAAAAAAGTCTGGGAGGCGAAAAGGGAAATTCTGAACAAAAGTCAGCCATATCTTTGATCAAGGGGACCTGTTCGGAGGAACGCAAAAACCCAAAAGCCTTAATTGCAGAAAGCAAACATTGACTTCCTGAGGAGTGTGTACGTGCTGCCGGGGGAAACGGAGCCAAATGGGAGATACCGTTGTCTAAGATGGAGTGGGCGATCCCTGTTTCTGCACGCTGATGGGGCTTATTATCAAATTATGGGGTTTTACAACATGACTAAAGCAGAGGGAATAATTAACTCGTCAAGCTAATTTCAAAAGCTTAAAAAGTAACTTGCTTTAGGTGTGACAAGAATAGGTTGAGAAACTTTTGAGGTTTCCATGAAGTTCCTCTAATCTTTAAATCAACTTCTCAGTAAGCAATTCCAGCACTTTTTGTTAGTTTACATTAATTAGTTGTGAATCAGACCCTGGCTGTGGGGTTTTAAAAACAATGTCGAAAGAGGGGTGAGAAACAAAAAGAAAAAAAAAACTATTATCACTCACATTTGTTAACGCTTCACAGTAAGATCTCATCTACTTGAAAAACTGTGTTTAAAAAAAAAAAAGTTTTCTATTTGCGATATTTAAAAACTTACCTTTTTAACACATCTGTGTTTCAGAAATTGTCGTCTTATTTTAAAACAGACACAGAAAAAGAGGAAAGCACCATCGCAACCATGCCAGCTCTCTATAACACCGCTACAGAAACGTAGAATAGTTTGTGGATCCTGCAAATAAACAGACAATGTGTCATGCCTGTTGCTGCACTGTTTATTTTACATAAACACATCTTAAGGCTTATTATTATTCACGTCCGCTACAAAGCAGTACATTCACGGTGATGACATGATTACGACTCTCAAAGCTAGAGGCCTGATCCCACAACTGAAATCATCAGGGTTTGCAAAAACCTTGCATTATGTACTGTGCACACACAAACTGTTGGGCATTACCAAAATGTTGTGTTTATGCTGTTGGTAGTTTTAAGTAAACATTAACATAACCCAACAAACTGTTGGTGTTAGAGAAAACACAAGAAGGAACCTCATCCTTCTCCACAGATCAGCATGTTGAGCTTTGCTGAACCTCTTCCACAGAATCAAATGCCCAGCTAACCTCTTCACCGGCGATCGCTGCGGTTGCAGAGTGATCTCAGGCAGACCGAAGCCCTGTTGGAGCAGGAAATCTGACAGACCCTCCAGCCAAAACAAAGCTGAGCCAATGGAGCCGCAATAGCGGAAGTGCAAGTTGGTTCCAAGAAAATAAACATCAGCATTTGACCAGTAGGGAATTCATTCAGCTACGGTCCCTGGTGGCCAGAAAACTTTGGGTCTCCCTATTTCTTACTTTGCTCTTTTTCCCCTGCTGCTCTTTGATAAAAGTGATCTTGATCCCCCAAATATGATAAAAAATGACTTCCCCCTCTTTCTTCTGGTAGATCTATATATTGAGGTTTAAAATTTATTTTAAGTATTATATTTTGGCACGCAAGTTCACAGATTCCCACCCTTTGTCAATGAGCTGTGAGTGGAATTTGTTGTTTGTTTGTTAGCTCTTTAGTTCATAGATGACTAGTTCTTGACTTTTAGTTCATGTTAGCATAGATTTATCCTCAATAGCCTTCCCTTAAAATCATAATTTTCCTCGTTGGTTTCTTTCCTTTAAAAAATATTCCCTAGAAAGTACAGTCATCTCAATTTGTAATTGACAGTAGATTCAAGATATTCTTCCTTCGGGGTGTTTTTAATAGATTATCAGACTCATTACTTATATCCACTTCAATATAGTTTAATGAAGCTTATTATGGTTTCCAATCTGCATTCATGTGGCCACTGGATGAGACCACATGTCATGATTTAGGTTTTTCAAGGGTTATTTTGGACCTTTTTGGACTTTCCTTGGATCAGTCTTCACCTCTAAGGCATCATCCAATCACCTCAGTCTTCTCCACCACTCTGGTCTAGATCAGCTCCACCTGTTGCCACTAATTACAGTCAACTCAGTTCACCTGTTCACCTGTCCACATATACCTGCCTTAGCCAATCCATCCCGGCCAGAGTGTCTCATCTTATCTCATCTTGTGTGATGTGCTTTGACTCTACCAGGTGGTACATGTAAAGAATAAGATCCAATATGTTTGGAAAACTGTGGCCTAAATGTATTCAAAGATATAAAGGATTGGGAAAAAAAACTGTGAAGGTCACTAATGGTATTCTCATGGCCTCAGATAATGGACTTGTGTCAGTACTTGTCCTGTTAGAGCTCAGTGCTGCATTGATGCAGTTGGTCACAATATTCTCCTAGAAAGACTTGAACATACAGTACTGAGGGATTAAGGGGAAAGCATTAGGTTGGTTTAAATTTTATCTGTCGGACAGATTCCAGTTTGTTCATGTTAATAATAAATCTTCAAACTCTAGTGTCACTTCTGGAGTACCACAGGGTTCAGTCCTTGGACCAATTCTCTTTACTATATATATTAATCCCATGCATTAATATATGAAATTAATGCATGCTATAATTTCCATTGTTATGCTGATGACACTCAGCTATATTTATCCATAAATCCTGATAAATCCAATCAATTACTTTGACTACAGGCATGTCTTGATGACATCAAAAGCTGGATGACTAAATTTCCTGCATTTAAATTCTGACAAGACAGAAGTTGTAATCTTTGGACCAGAGTCCTCAAAAAATAAACTTCTTAATCAATCACTTAATCTGGATGGCATTAAATTGGACTCTGGTAGTAAAGTAAAAAACTTTGGTGTTATTTTTGACCAAGACATGTCATTTAAATTCCATATTAAACAGGTTTCCAGAGTTTCCTTTTTTTCACCTCTGGAATATTATGAAAATTAGAAATATTCTGTCCAGGGGTGATGCTGAAAAAGTAGTCCATGCATTTGTTACTTCAAGGCTGGACTATTGTAATTCTTTACTATCAGGAAGTTCACAAAATGCAGTTCAAAGTCTTCAGCTGATCCAAAATGCTGCAGCAAGAGTTCTGATGAAAATCAACAAGAGGGATCATATTTCTCCAATTTTAGCTTCCCTTCATAGGCTTCCTGTTAAATCAAGAATAGAATTTAAAATTCTCCTTCTAACGTATAAAGCCCTTAATAATCAAGCTCCATCATATATCAGAGCTCTGATTACCCCGTATGTTCCTAACAGAGCACTTCGCTCTCAGACTGCTGTGGGAGGCTTCCCTCCCTGTTAAACGGAAGTTTTCCTCTCCACTGTCGCTTCATGCATGCTCAGACTTGAGGCAATCTGCTGCGTTTCCTCAGATAGGAAACTTTTTTTCCAATCTGTATGATTTGACTGAATTTAACTTTGTAAGGTGCCTTCACATGACATGTTGTGAATTGGCGCCATATCCATAAAATTTAATTGAATTGAAAAAGTGCTTTATGTCCGGTGTTGACAATCAGTCTAAAATTTAACTCTGGTAGGTACAAACAACACTCCAGTTAAACAAAAATCAAACCTTTCATTCAACCTAGAAGAGAAATACCATTGTCATTTGTAGTTGAGTGATGCGTGCATTTTTTGTTTTAAACTCACAGGTGGTTTCTATTCCAGTTTCCCCCGGTTTCCTTTATCTTTGTGTGGCACCGAGTCATGAGCTCCCACACT
Organism: Fundulus heteroclitus; assembly: GCF_011125445.2. Lineage (NCBI taxonomy): Eukaryota > Metazoa > Chordata > Actinopteri > Cyprinodontiformes > Fundulidae > Fundulus > Fundulus heteroclitus. The sequence goes on from NC_046372.1 coordinate 16,075,913, forward strand.
GTTCACAGCAACACACAAAGGTGCTTTAATCCTCACTCTTCCTTCTCACTCATGAACTGCAATTATGTGATTAGTGTTGCAAACAAACAGCACACACACACACAGACACACAGATTATTGGAGTTTGCAGATATATTGTCCCAACCCTGAGAATGTACTCAGTCTTAGGATAATAAACTCCCAAAGCATCAAAGTCTCATGTAACCAGTTATTTTCCAGCAAATGTTTGCCTTAAAAAGTTGTGCAGTGGGAAAAAGACGAAACTATCCCGTATGAGGGAAATGCAGAAAGTCCCCCTCAGCCTTAGTGTTGACCTTGATCTGGCTAAATCTATATTAATTTATGAACTGTATAGGGCCAGCTTCATTCCCATGGCTTAACCACATATATTTACCCACAATCCCACGGGGTCACAGAGTGGGTCTGTCCCAGCTGCAGAGAGATGCATGAAATCCTCATCCTCACTGCTCCTTCAGTGCAAATCAGTAAATGTTACATTAGATGCACCTAGCTGCTGAAATATTTACTTGCCTCCCTTCACACACAAATGTACTGAAGTGACATACGGTTCTTAATCCATAGGGTTTATTATAATGTTGGCACCAGCTTTGCAGCTATACAAGCATTAACTCTTCTGGGAAGGCTTTAAACAAGGTTTAGGAGTGTGTTTGTGGGATTTTCCTTTTACAGTTCCTTCAGAATGCCATTTGTGAGGTCAGACATTAATGTTGGATGAAAAGGCCCGACTCAGAGTCTCTGATGTCATCGAAACTGACCGCTTCTGCGTACTATGTGCAATCAGCATCCCCAGTCTGTGATTTTTTTTATTTATTATTATACTTTTTTTTCATGGCCTATCCTTTAAACTTTGTTATAACACTTACCAATTATCAAACCACTACTAAAAAAGAACAATTTAGACAAATCACTACTGCTGAACAACAGGCCCATTTCAAACCTCCCCTTTATCAATGGGCATATTTTAAAAAGCTGTGTTTCAACAATTAAATACCTTCTAAACAATGACCAGCTACTTTGACGTTCTATCTATCTATCTATCTATCTATCTATCTATCTATCTATCTATCTATCTATCTATATATATATATATATATATATATATATATATATATATATATATATATATATTCATTTTTAATATCATTGTTTTCCGATACATCAAATACAGACAAGAACTAAATAATCAAACCGCTACTTATTTGTAGGTGGAGTTATCACACTAATATTTTTTTTAATAATAATATAAATAATATATACCACAGTTTGTTTGTTTTTTGGTGACATTCCTACTGAATCCAGAGGAAAACTGAACCTGAGATGAGGGATTTGTTTTTTGTTGCCCAGATTTCTGATCAACTCTCCCCCCTGACTTGGTTCAACGATCCACACTCAGACTTCCAAGAAAGCAAGTTTCTCACGTTCTACTTTTAACGCTTGATTGCTCCATTTCCTCTGTCTGTTCAGTGTCTCAAAAGTGCGTCCAGGACAAGGGCTGGACTCCTGCTATGACATTAAAAGAAAAGTGGGAAATGCCAGAACTGGAGAGAAATGGGCTGTGACTGGGGGAAAGCGACACACCTAACAGTAAAACTTAGGTGGTGGTTCTCCTTCTGCAGGAAGTGATTCAAGGGTTGGAGAATATGATGCCATTTGGTGACTTCACTATGTAAATGTTGGCCTCAACGAATGCATTTTTACTGTCAGATGTAACTCACTTCTACGCTCCTCTCTTAGCAAGTGAACCGAACGAGGCCAACAGTAATCAAGGCTGTATTTTTGCGGGCGTATTCAGAAAAGGCCATTTTCTTGGCAAACGTTTAGCCAGACAAATAATTGCCTTTGAATTCTGCTGCCAATGCACCTTCGGTCTGTTTGTCATATTTGACAAGAAGATCTGCAATTAATGAGAAAAGAAAATTGTTTCAAACTTGGTGGGGGGAAATGCCCTTTTGGATCCATGACACATGGCATGAAAGCTGGGCGTGTAGGAATGAAACGGTCCAGGAAAGAAAGGAGAAGGAATAAAGAAGAGGAAGGTAAATTACAGCAGTGTGGTGAAAACAAAGGTAAAACAGAATATCGGAGAGACTGAGTGTGGAAGCCGTGGAGGCAAAGTGGGATTATGCTCCCTTGGGAAAATCCACACAAGGGAAAGGCCACATACTTCCCAAACTCCTTCACACACTGCACTTCTTTTCCTGACTGCACTTATGTTGGGAAGCCAACATTTTAAGTAACACTTAATCCCCCTGGGAAGCCGTTTTCATCCTAAAAACACAAGTTGTGATATTACTTTTTCCATTAATCCACACTGTCCTCCCAAAATAGGATTTTTGCATAATGGCTGGGACTTCACGCAATGCAAACAGTGGGATGTTTTCACAGCAGACCGAGCGCAGAAAGTTAACACAACAAGCTGGTATGCAGAAGGAGTGATAGCTCTCTGCTCCTATCCTCTAGCACTTAGGGAGCAACAGAATGGCGTTCCCTGCTTGGAAACGGCAAATTGGACTGATTAGCAAAAAACTAAGTGAATTATTTACAGAAATTAATCTTTCTTGAAGTTCACAGAAACAAAATGATCTAAAATATTTTTTTAGCTGCACAGTTTAGGATTAAAATTATAATTTCAGTTATCCTAGTTTTGCTGGTAAACACTGGTTCACACGAGAAAGTCCTTTTTTTTTATTTACCTTCAATGTCCCTTTAGTTTTGCTAGTAAACACTGGAGTACAGTCATGGTAAAAGTATTGTACCTTATTGGTGTGGTAGACTCATGTGCAGAGGTTGGTAGTAACTAGTTACACTTACTCAGTTACATTTACTTGAGTAACTTTTTGGACAAAATGTACTTTTAGGAGTAGTTTTAATGCACTGTACTTTTAAATTCTACTTGAGTCATATTATTACTCATGTATCGCTACTTTTACTCTACCTGCTATAAGTAACTACATGAATAAAGAACAGACTTGTTTTAACCAAGAATGCACCGGAGAGACAAAAACCTAGAGTTCATCTTTAGATTAGACTTTTGTACACAAGCTTTGTTATTTTAATGTTATTTTCTATCTGCTGAGGTCATTGAGCCATCTGGAGGTCAAATAAATGTTCAGTAAATAGTAGATATTATTACACTGTTCTAACATACTATATAGGCATTAACTGCTGTAAGCAATGCTTTCAATTTTAATGTTGAAAACAATGACTTAGAAAAGTATTTACTTTGTCTTTAGTACTATATACTTAATGTATGTTTTTAAAATACCAAAATTAGCATGTAACCTTATATGTTTCTCTTTCCGATTAGATAATTTTTAAATATTAAATCATCAGCTGCTATGATTAGTTACTCAGTACTTGAGTAGCCTTCTTACTGAATACTTTTTACTCTTACTTGAGTAATTTCCTGGCTGACAACTTTTTACTTTTACTTGAGTTAAAAACATATTGAAGTAGCGCTACTCCTACTTGAGTACAAGTTTTGGCTACTCCACCCACCTCTGCTCATGTGGGCGATTTTTTCAAGTGGATGGAACATGATGTATTTTTCAAAATAATGTATAAATACAACTCTTGAAACTGTTATGTGCATTCACATTCAACCCCTTTTATTTTAGCATCTTGAATAAAAGCAACCTATTGCCTTCAGAAGTCATGTTCAGTAAATTTAGTCCATGTGAGTGTTATTTAATCTCAGTAAACAGCTTTTCCTGGGAAGGCCTTAGAGGTGTGTTAATGGATGTCCTGATGCATCTCAATAATCCAGTAGGGAAAATAATTTGAGTAGTTCCTCTGGACGGATTTTTCTTTGTTGAAATGTTTCGTCTCTTCTCCAAGAGGCTTCTTCACAGGAAGATCAGGAGCAAAGGTAGGAGGCCTTATTAGCACTGTGAGTATCAAAGATTTGGCATCTGCCTCAGGGGAACCTGCTGCTCTTAAGCTCCTCCTGATTGTCCTTAATGGACTGCAGCTGTGTGGAGTTACCTGTCGGTCACATATCTTATGGTGTACGAGGTGACCCACACACACACACATCCGTGTTTTAAACAGATAGTGAGCACCTTGCCTTAACTTTCATTGACTTCCATTAATTTTCAAACCTTTCTATGGCCTAATTCTAACCTAAACCTAGCCTTTACATAGCCTGGCCAGCCAGACGGACTTACGCTGTATACACTGCGTATCAGTCTGGGTAGGAGCTGGTAGAGCCCGATTTCATAGGCGGGACTAACATGATCAGCATCAACAGGTACCAATAACCAATCAGAACCAATCAGGTAACTACGGATATGATGCAAAAAAACTCCAAGCAACATGCTCTGTTTTTCTAATTTGTAGTCCGTGAAACAGGTCATGCCAGCGAGCAAACTCTCGAGCAACCACTTTTGCCGATTTTGTCTAAGTAACCGGAGGATATGTGGTGTACACACATGTACTTTCTTAATTTTCCAGGGCACCAAACAACCAAAATTACCGTATGTATCTTGACTGTTATGGAGAGGATGGAGCCTTGTCAGACTGATTTACGCCCTAACACTAACCTAAATGTAATCTCTTACCCAGAACAAAGTGAGGACCAGAAAATATCCTCACTTTACATCAAATCCCTCACTTTACTAGTAAAATGAGAAAAATAATTCTCACTCAGATGTATGAACACACACACAAACCTGCATACAGTCCTGTGGGTATGACATAAAGACATGACATCCACAGGCTACTAATCTGCAGTAGGTAGGATTTTAGGCCCATCACCTCCTCTTTTCCCAGTTGTTCATTTTCATAGTCTGTCTGTACAGCATGCTGTCATAATTAGAACTGGACTGGACAGAAAAATTAGTCAAATAAAAGAACCAAAATTTGAAGAAGAAAAAAAACTTTCAGAAAACACAATTATTCTCCGACAGAGAGCAGTTGCTGGTTTTGGTCAAAGCACATTTAAATCTGTGCTAGAATTTTTTTTCAATATTCCAAAGAAAATGCTGAGATATAAACATGACAACAACCTCATCCCAGACAATGGGCATTGTCCTGTTTTCAGTTGCTCAGAAAAAATGTAAGAACATGAACAATAATGTGCTGATTCCCGTTCCTGTTGCAGATTTTGTGATGACAAAATGTTGGTGTTCACAAATTTGAGGAAAAAAAGGAAGAGTTTGAGTTGAGGAGCAAAGAGTTAAATGGGTAAAGTGGAGTTTGGGGCAACAGAACACTGGCAAATTTGTCTTTGGGACTCTAATCGGACCTCCCGCCTCCCCCTTTCCCCATAAACAAAGGGAGGAAGTGGCGCTGTGTGACTGGTTTGCAGTGACTTCCTGTTTGTGATTATGTGTCCAAAAACAGAACCAGGGTCTCTGGACCTCCCACGACTCGCCACTCGAGGCCAGGCAGCCACTGAGCCACTGCGTCGGGCTGTCCGCACATTGTGCTTGGTAAATGCGGCGCCACAATGCTGGGAAGCAGCTGCGGCGAACACAAACGTGGCATATGCATGTTGTTGAATGGCATAACTACTTCAATGTACACTGCAAAAGTGATGGTCCCATGGAAAGATCCTCCAGCCTCTGCAACGTCTTCAGGGTAACCTTTGGTGTCTGTGCTGTCTCTCTAATCAATACCCTCTTTGCTCAGTCTGTGAGTTTTGGTCGACACGTCTCTCCTGGCAAGTTTGTTGTGGTACCATGTGCAGACTGCACTTCTTGAGGAAGCTTAGGCCCTTCAGTGTTTGCACTGAAGTGTTTGCATATCTTCTATAAGCCTCTTGTGGAGAGTGTGATCTCCTCTGCATTCATCTGTTGGGCTAGCAGCATCAGAGCACCTGACTTAAAGAAGGTCAAGCTAATAAAGAAGGCAGGCTCTGTTTGATTAAACCCTTCCAGAACCTCTCACTTTGCAAAGAAGGATTCGTCATAAATCAATAATCAATCCCTTAATCTGGATGGCATTAACTTGGCCTCTGGTAATAAAGTTAAAAATCTTGGTGTTGTTTTCGACCAAGACATGTCATTTAAATCCCATATTAAACAGGTTTCCAGAGTTTCCTTTTTTCACCTCCGGAATATCGCCAAAATTAGAAACATTCTGTCCAGGAGTGACGCTGAAAAACTAGTCCATGCATTTGTTACTTCAAGGCTGGATTATTGTAATTCTTTACTATCAGGAAGTCCACAAAATGCAGTTCGAAGTCTTCAGCTGATCCAAAATGCTGCAGCAAGAGTTCTGATGAAAATCAACAAGAGGGATCATATTTCTCCAATTTTAGCTTCCCTTCATTGGCTTCCTGTTAAATCAAGAATAGAATTTAAAATTCTCCTTCTAACGTATAAAGCCCTTAATAATCAAGCTCCATCATATATCAGAGCTCTGATTACCCCGTATGTTCCTAACAGAGCACTTCACTCTCAGACTGCAGGTCTGCTGGTGGTTCCTAGAGTCTCTAAAAGTAGAATGGGAGGCAGATCCTTTAGCTATCAGGCTCCTCTCCTGTGAAACCAACTCCCAGTTTTGGTCCGTGAGGCAGACACCCTATCTATTTTTAAGACTAATGTTAAAACTTTCCTTTTTGACAAAGCTTATAGTTAGAGTGGCTCATACCCTGAGCTATCTCTATAGTTGTGCTGTGATAGGCCTAGGCTGCTGGAGGACATCAGGGTCTAATTTTCTCACTCTACTGATTTCTACTGTTCTCCAGTTTTGCATTGTATTACATTGAAATGACTGTCGTCATTTCAGCTTTTAACTTTTTGCTCTCTGTCTTTTTCTTCATAGTAGGTACACCTGGTCTGGCGTTCTGTTAACTGTGACATCATCCAGAGAAGACGGCTCACCCGCTACTACCATCTAATGTAGAACAGATTACTAGATCAATGTGTGCTTCTGTGCTTTTTTGTTTCTCTTGTTGTGTCTCTGTTCTGTCTTTTGTAACCCCAGTCGGTCGAGGCAGATGACCGTTCATACTGAGCCCGGTTCTGCCGGAGGTTTTTCCTTCCCGTTAATGGGTGGTTTTTCTTCCCACTGTCGCTTCATGCTTGCTCAGTATGAGGGATTGCAGCAAAGCCATGTACAATGCAGACGACTCTCCCTGTGGCTCTACGGTTCCCCAGGAGTGAATGCTGCTTGTTGGGACTTTGATGCAATCAACTGATTTCTATATATAGGACATTTTTGACCAATCTGTATAATCTGACCCAATCTGTATAATATGATTGAACTTGATTTTGTAAAGTGCCTTGAGATGACATGTTTCATGATTTGGCGCTATATAAATAAAATTGAATTGAATTGAATTGAATAAACTGAAGGACATCATGGAGAACCCTAAGCATCCTTTTCATTAGACTGTTGTACAATGGCAATAGAGTGTCCTCAGTCAGAGGCTTCTCCAGATCAGCTGTAAGCCCGACGGCTACAGGAGATATTTTCTGCCTGCAGCCTCTACAACAACTCTGAAAAAACCCATTGGTTACACCAGCATTTAATTTATGTTGGGGATTAATAAAGTAATTTTGAATTTGAATTTCTATTCGATGATGATGAAGTTGATGGGGCTCCGGGGGATCACCAGAGAGTTGGATATTTTTTTATAACCCCACCCTGACTTGTACTTTGTCCCTGACTTGTTTGGAGAGATCCTTGGTCTTCATGAGGTGATGCCTGTTGCTTAGTGGTTCTGCAGAAAAAGTGTGTTTATACCGACAGATCACATGACACGTAGACTGCACACAGGTGGACTTCATTTCACTAAGTATGTGACTTTTGAATGTAAATGGTTGCGGCAGAACTTTTTAGGGGCTTCACGGCAAAAAAAGTGGGGTGGGGGGATATGTGTATGTGTATGCATATGCATGTGCTAATTTGTATTTATTTATTCCATACATTGTTTTCTCATTTCACTTCACCAACTTAAACAATTTCTACTGCAGCTCACATAAAAGAAGATTGAGCAACAGATAAATTACAGGTTAGAATGTAACAAAATAGGTAAAAAATAAAGGAGGTGAATTGCAAGGCACTGCATATTAACAAAAGCTGCCAGTTTTAAATGTGTTTTACCACGCTGGCTCGGGCCGTGTGGCTGTTTTATTTTATTATTGTTGGATAAAAAACTTTGAAAGAATAGTGTGGCAATTCATTTTTGTCAATCAAGTTAATTTCATGTGTACAGCACGCAAACAAAATATTTGAGAAAACACTCAAAAATGCAAGAACTGATGGGAATAAATCCCACCTTTTAATGAACAAACTGTTTTCAGAAAATCCAGTTAATCCAAACATTAAATTAAGAGATGACTAAAACAATAAGAAGAAAACATTTATATTTGTATATATTAACTCTGAAAGTTAGCATGTAAACTAATTTAATAAAGATTAAAAGAAATTGTACAAAATTAAGCCAAATAGTAATTAAGGTAGATTTGAACTAAACAGACTTCTCAAATGCTAAACTAAAGTACAAAAAATAAATATTTACAGGATATAAAAACTGTATACGATACCATGCTAAAGGAACAATAAAAGTCAAGGTCAAATACACAAAATATAAAAAATCTTAGTGAAAGGGTAAAGGTGTGGCCCTCTATTTAATGATTGCAATAAAATGACTTCATTTGTATACACAAACTGTGGGAAAACCCTCATAAAAACATCCAGTAATCACTGTAAGACTTTTTCTTTCTTTTGAAACGATAGAAGGTCAGGGCTGACCTGAAGATATCCAGCCGGTTAATTTGATCTTTTTCAAATTTTCCCAACAAAGCTAATTTGCTTCCAGACTCGCTGCTTCCCATAACCTTGTAGCTGCAGGAAAACAGGAGCCAGGGACCCTCGCCTGGATTTCCTCACATTGGGAAACAGAATCTACAATTCAGCTTTAAAGTCATTATCAGTCGCTAATAAGAACAATACAGCAACGCCAGGATACATTAATCCCCGTTTGAAACACTAAGGAAATAATACAACTGCAATACAATGGCCAATTTTCCTTCCCTCAGCTATGTTTTGGGCACGGTGCTTGTAAGGACTGTCTGTCCTGGATGTGAGGTGGGTTTTGTTAAAGGTATGGCCCTGGACCTGGCAGCTCGTTTAGCGGGAAAGAGGAAACAGAAAAAAAACTGATCAAGCTTCAAGATTCTTTTTATTTTATATATAATCAGGCAAAACGGAAGATAAAAGTCATCTTATTTCATCACTTTGCAATAAAAATAGCTTCTGGACTGTTTCATGATTTGAAAGTCTTTTTTTGGCATTATTAAGGTTTTAATAATGTGACTGTTCTAACTCTTGTCAGCTTAAAGTTTTACTAAGCAAAGACATCTTTGTAAAAGATTAAGTGCATATTTTATGATTAAAATACTAAACCTTTATGCATAAAGCATTTCCTGGAAAGATTCACCAGTGGAGGATTTTAAAGGCTTTCGCTTGCTCCAGAGAAACATCGGTATTGACTCACCACCAGTAATACCCACCACACTAACAATGTCTCTTACATCACAAAACAAAAGCAGTGAAAATCCCTCCGGCATTGGGAAGTGGTAAAGGTTATTCAATTTTTCCAGTCATAGACTTCTTTTACAGGCCAGTTAAACTGCAAGCCATAAACATGACTGTATAATTAGAAAAGCTTGGTTCTAGTAATTTTATGGAAAATAAACAAATCCACAATGTTCCCAATAAAGCAACTATAAATCATCTGGGATTTTTATGGAACGACGATAAAAAAAAAAAAGCTAATGGTTGACTTTTTAGTTCACTTTACGCATTGGGCTGCTGCAGTATTCACCTTATTCTCTTTGTTTTGTTGACTTAAAACGTGGATAAAAATGCATAGAACACCAGAATGTGCCAAGCTATTGAGCTCTGAAAAGTAAATACTTTGTGGTCCTGTATTTTGCATCATGCAGTGCTCAGATGTGCTTCCACAAGCTTAGCAGATGTGCCTATTAGTATACAGCACCCAGGCTTCTATCTTGGTCTCAAATTTCAAGATTTGAACAGCTTTTCCACAAAATTTACTTTACAGTTTGAGCCATGCATCCATCTTTCTGTAAGTTTTGAGCAATTTCTTTTTCCTTGGCAATTAAAATTTTTCCCACAGCATGATGCTGCCACCACCTATAATGATGTCAGCGTTAAAGCAATTCTACAATTTTTTTAATCAAAATTCTGGGTGGTCATTCTCAGCAATAGCTTCCTCACCTGTCGTATACGGATGTGTTATTGCACTGAGTATATAGAAAAATAAATAAATCCTCACAGGTGCAGAAGGCTAACTGCTGGTCAGGCAGACTTCCCATTTTAGTTGATCTCAGTAATTTCAAACAACTCAACATGAACATATCCAGTGTATTACAGCACCACATTCGTCGTTATTAAATGCATTCAATTACACTTAAGCAACAAGCTGTTGTTTAGTTTGTTGCCATTTTATCAGCCACACGACATCCATGTTACCACAGCAATGGCGGAGGAGGCGGCTGCCTAGTCGAACCTTATGAGGGACACCGAAACAGCCGCAAGTGTCAACCAACATACAGTAAATTAGTGTAGTAACTAGTGTTGCACCGATACCGATACCAGTATCGGACGGGGCTCCGATCCAGCACTAAAATGGTGGTATCGGTATCGGGAAGTACGAACAAATAGGCACCAATACCATTTTAAAGTTTGTATGTCACTTGAACGCAGCCTTCTCTCTCCCGACTAGTATTATACATGTTATATAAGTTCATGAAAGTTACACTATTTTGGCATTTGAGAGCCAAAACTCAGGTTTTAAAAGAGATTATTCAATTATTAATGTAATTTTACTGTCTTACTGTTGCACTACTATTATACATGTTATAATGTTGCACTATTTTGGCCTTTAAGGGGCCAAAGGTTTATTCAACTATTGTCACCCATTCCAGGTAGGCAATAAAAAGTTCTACTACCCTAAGTAGTATGCAGTTCTTCATATATACACACACACACATGAATTTTAAACAGATGGTATCGGTATTGGCCAATACTGCACAGCCAGGTATCGGGTATCGGTATCGGGCCCGAAAAATGGCATCGGTGCAACAAGGTGTTCAGCTAAGAAAACAGCAAGAAAATCAACAATGGTGTCTTTAAGACTGTTTTGATAATGCCCACTAATGTATCTATATATCCCATAGCTTGAACATTTCCTCTTCGAGTCATTCTACCCTTTGTCCGGTTTAACTCTTTAAACCAGACGTCCCTATCTGCTGGTTGCCCTCTACCACTATGAGGAATTACTTCACATTCTACAAACCCCTTCTTCTAATACAGATATTAACTTCGCACAACCTCACTTCCACAGCTCTGAACTAACCCTTTAATGCAGCTGCCCTCAAACCAGGGTCCCCGGACTCCCGGGGGTCCGTGAACCACGGGTTGGGGGTCCTTGAAACGCATGTTGTCGGGCCTGAGGAGGCACTGCTGAGGAGGCGTCAGGATTGAGCTAAGTAACACAATGGACAAATGTTTACCTCCGTCCACCTCATCAAAGCAAAAGCCAAATGAAATTAGGAAGTATGACAACAGTTATATCGAGTTTGGCTTCATCGAGAATGAGGCTCTATCCATCCATCCATCCATCCATCCATCCATCCATCCATCCATCCATCCATCCATCCATCCATCCATTTTCTAACACGTCTATCCCCTGTGGGGTCCCGAGGGGTGTTGGTGCCTATCTCCATCTGTCAATGGGCAAGAGGCGGGTTACACCCAGGACAGGTCGCCAGTCTATTGCAGAATGAGGATCTAATCTCTACCAAATCTCTAATATTAGGTATACTTATATATTTTAAAAACATACATAATTCCTAATGTATTTAACATACAAAAGGCTGTTTTAAAAAATACTATCAGCATGAGGAATCTAAAGGGGTCCTTGGAAAAATGTTAATCACACATGTCCATTTCTGCTTTTAGTAAACAGCAAATGGTCTGCCTTGTTTTTTTTCTTTAAACAATGGCTGTCTTCTGACCATTCTACCATAAAGCTAATCCTACAGGGTTCCCATGGACAGATAATCCTGTATTTGCAAAAGCCTCACCATGGTTGTCTTCGGCCTTTGGGTTGCTTTTCTGGTAAAAGCCTAGTAAATGTATACCGGTAGACAACCATCCCTTTCGAAATTTGATGGCATAATTTTGCCATTTTCTAATAATGGATTTAATGATTCTCTCATTATCTGTACTACTCCACATTTGAGACAGGTATTTGGAAATTAAGATACCTCACTGACTTACTGCTTCAATCATGCATGATAATAGGGATAGACATTAGTTACTGTTCAAGAATCTTTCATAACGATTTTACAGCCATTTTATACATTTTAACCTTTCATTTCTTTCCAAAAAGAATCGGCTTATTACAGTGCATTAAATGCAGTTTTTCTATTGAAAATTTTATTGTACTTGTACAGATAAAGCTCCATCCAAAACTAACCACTTTTTTTCCATTTGTCACAGAAAAAGAGGAAAACCGATATATAAACCCATTTTAGACATGTTAAATTTAGGTTTTAATTGGTAACCCAAACAACTTTGGTTAAACAAAATCTAAGCATCTTATTAAGAAAAAGAAACAGGACGGGTAAACTGTTCAAGTCGATCTCATGACTTTTATTATTTTAGCTAAGGGAGACCAAAGGAAGAAAATTACTGGATTGGTCTGTGGTAAAAGCCTGGAGAAAGTTTAACAGATGAAAACTGCAGAAGTTTGGTGACGTCTTCAGGCCACTGGTTTGCAAGGCAAATATAAATATAAGGTTTTACTCACTTTCCTCTGATGCAAAGCTTGACTTACTGAAAGATTTTATTGCTTTCCAAATAATCCATGTTTTAAACAGGATAACAGATTCAGAACAACTCTAAATCTGAAAAATACTTATTATTTATCATTGTCCAAGCTAAATCTTTTTCAGCTTAGTATCCAATAAAGGAATATCTCACTGTTTATTTGCTCTGTTAGGACTATCTAGGCCTAACTGACTTGCACGGATGTCAGATGCGTGAACATGTCCAGACTCGTCCCTTTATACGCCACATCTGCCGCTGCGGGCTGAAAGAAGGCGCCCACCCACACTTCTCTCAAACAGAGGGCCATTTATGCAAAGCAGTATTAACTTTTTATGCTCTTGGCATTAACAGCGAATTCATGTCTACAGTCTGTCCAGCCATTTTAAATTATGTCACCAGCAGCTGTCGGGATCCTAAATGTTCCAGCGCAACCATGAATCCTCTGGATGAAATGCACAATTATTATTTTTTATTTATTTTTTTTGTGTGTCAAAGTAAAGCCCTTTTTAACACTAAAAAGTCAAGGAAGTGATTTTGTGACATACAATCATAGTCAGTAAATTATAATATTATTGGAGAGTTCATTTATTGCAGTGAAACATAGAGTTTAATCACGCATAGACTGATGTTTACAAACTTTTATTTCTCTTAATTATCAGGATTTTCATCTTATAGCTAATGAAAACACAACATTTAATTTCTATGATTAGAATATTACATTGGTCCAATAAAAAAGCATTTTAATACATAAAAGTGAGCTCAATGAAAAGTATGTTTGATACGTGCCTAAAGGTTATTTTCAATAGGCTTATGCGCTTTTATTCTGACAAATGAGCCTCATCGGAATGCATAATCTAATTGATTTAACTGGACTTTACTATTATTTTTTTAGCTGTATGACACAATCAAACCCAGAGCTGAGATCCAATGTGTCTGACAGTAGGCTAGTCATATGTCGTCTGACTGAATTGAAGAGTGTTGCGTGTGGAGAACTTTATAGTACTGAACCGATGTAATGAAATGATCAAAGCAGCACTGGGGGTTGAAACAGAGGTGGGCGCGGAGCCGAGTTGGTGAGTAGGGGTGAAGTGTTGACTCCTGTTGTCACTTGCTGGTTCTGCCTTTTTTATGCAACCTTGTAGCACTGAAATAGCTCCAGTTGGTGTCTATTGAAGCTATTTCAGTTTGGAGTATTATAGAAAAATAACCAAGCTAAGCACTATTCAGAAGAGGATCCATTTAAGAGCAACTTTCTTCCATCCAAAAGAGCTCAAACATTTGAGGGTTTCCACAGTAGATGAGACTATAGACAATCAGGGCAGTCTATGTACAATCCTGTCTGTAGAAAAAAGTGTGGGGTGTCTCCGATAAGGAGGTTCAGCCTTGAAGTGTTTGTGTCCAATTCTTGGGATTTTTGTAGCATTTTTTTCCTCTCTTCCCTTCCCTTTCCTACCTTTAAACGTGAGTGAAAGCTGCTGGTGACACAATGTGACCGGGGCTGTGCGCAGGTTTTGTGTGCGTGGATGTCTGCCCTTCTCACGTTGCAGGGTGTGACTAGCTGATGTTTCCTCACAGCTGAAGCTCATTCAGGCCAATCAGAAGGAACGTATAGAGAAGAGGATCACCTGAGGCAGATGCCAGATTGTTCTCTGTCTCAGTGTGCTAATCATCCCTCCTTGTTATTTGTTGCGTTCTCCTCCAGGTTACATACCTTACCTTTTCTGTCCTCCTTCCAGGAATAAACATGTTCTCCTGTCCTCAGTCCTCCCTCTGGTCTTTAGTCCTCTTCCCGTTTGAAGAATCTCCTCACTGCTCCCCTGTCCTCTCCTCCTTGGATTATCTGCTTGAACCTCCTAAATAACCCCATCATTACTCACCTGCCTGTCCACCCTTAACAGCTCCACCGTTACCTCCATCTTCCCTCTAGAGTCCAGAATAACAAAACAAACATCATCAGCACACCCTGTCTACTTTTAAGACTAGGCTTAAAACTTTCCTTTTTGACAAAGCTATTAGTTAAAGTGGCTTAGGCTACCCTGAGCTATCTATATAGTTATGCTGCTATAGGCTTAGGCTGCTGGAGGACATCAGAGTCTATTTCTCACACTCTGCTGAGTTCTCCTACTGCTCTCCAATTTGCTTTGCTTGTTGTTATTTCATCTTTTAACTTTTCGTTCTCTGTCATTTTTGCTCTTCAAGGTACACCTGGTCTGGCGTTCTGTAAGCTGTAACATCATCCAGGGAGATGGTTCATCCGCTATTACCATATAACATAGAAAGTACTTCTGGGTCAATGTGTGCTTTTTGTGTCTCTGCTCTGTCTTCTTTAACCCCCAGTCAGTAGAGCAAATGACCGTTCATAATGAAACTGGTTCTGCTGGAGGTTTTCTTCCCTGTTAAAGGGGAGTTTTTCTCTCCACTGTCACTTCATGCATGCTCAGTATGAGGGATTACTGCAAATCCATCAACAATGCAGACGACTGTCCACTTTGGCTCTATTTCCTAAAATTGGAAACTTTTTGACAAATCTGTAGGATTTAATTGAATTTGAAGTGCCTTGAGATGACATGTGTTGTGAATTTGCACTATAGAAATAAAATTTAATTCAATTTAATATCTGCTACAGACACCACAACTTGCCCACCTCAGTCCCTGTGGATATTCTCACCTTTTTCTCTGATTAATCCTCTGCTCAGACAAAAGTAAGGCTCAGTTCTTCTCCATCTGCATTACACATATAATGTTTCTTATTATCACCATCTACCTCTCTTTCTCTGTGCTGTCCTGGAGCCCGCTCCCGAACCTGGAGAAAACATACATTTTCTCTATTGCACAAATAAACCATTTAAAGCATCTCCCGTTGCCTGTAGTTGTGGCCCGCACAAGGGTCTCATGAGCAAACACCATGACACAAAGTCACAAAAGGTGACATTTTGTAAAAACTCACAACAAAACTGATAAAAGATCACACCTTAGAGTTACTATCAAGTTGATTTTTCCATGAAAAGTTGCTCACCAATTCTTTAAACTGAGATTGCATTAAGATATTTACTACTCATGAGTACCCTAAACAAAACCCCTTTAAAAAAATCGGAATTATCCCTTTACAAGAGCGTTTGAAAATTTGACTTTCATATAAAAAATTAGTAAGCGAATGAAATGTTGTTGTGTAGATTTGACTGTTATTATGCAGACAAGGTGGATGGCTGCATACATAGTTTGACACAGTACCGCTTTCACTTTGACTCCAGTGATCTGACTTTTTGTCAAATTTTTTTTAAACATTATCGCTTTAGAACTGGCATCAATCGTAATGCTTCACGCGCGATTACATGTGGATCAGGATGCAGGCCACAGCATCATCAACCAGTCAGATTATGGTGTATCTCTTTTGACTTCATCCAACGCTCAGCAGATGCTTGGTTATTTATTTATTTTTTTTCATGGTGATAAAGTGGAACAGGTCCTTCCATCTGTGCCGTACCAGTCGGAGGGAAAGACCTCAACCCCCAGATTAACACAATGAGAAGGAAATCAACACGAATCCTGTTTACTCGCCACATCACAATGTGATGCAATAAACACATTTCCCCCATTTTCCCACAGTAAACAGAAGCACAATGGCGAGAAATGTCAGTAGAATATGGCTTTTGTCAAGCACGAACAACTTAAGGATATATGTGAGCTTTATAAATAGCAGCAATAATTTTTTACTGTGTTGTGCAGTGTGGTGGTGCCATTAGATGTGGTTCAGCTTTAAGCTGACACTCACTGAAAAAAGAACAATATTCATAATATTCATTAATATCCCTAAATGACCCTGATAAACAGCTCAGCTTGGCCTGGGGTCAAACTCAGTGGGAAACGGCAATGTTGAACACATCGCGTGGGACACACACCATCTGTCTATTTTTACTATTATGGTGAAAACATTTTTAAACGTATAATGCTTCTACGTTAAGTACTCATATTAAACAATAAAGCTGATTATACGCTTAACGTGTCATATAACTCAATAATCTGCATAACAATAATTTTGTAACATGCAAAGAAAGTTATTTAATCACAAGCCACAGAAGTTACCCTTGTTTAAATTATTTAAAAAAAGATGTATGTTTTCTAACTGAGAGAAAAGTTAGGACAACCCACCCCTAATGACTACTGGTACCCCCCATTTGGCTTAGTGAAACATTCCTTGTTGCTTTCTGCCAGTCTCTAAAAGTTTAATGGGTTTCTTGTATGATCAGCTAGTTCAAGTCACCCCACAGAATCGCAATGAGATCAAGATTTAGGATTTTACTTGACCAAAGACTTTGCATTTCTCTATTCTCAACCTGTCCTTGTAGGGTTAACTGATTCGTGCGGTTGGGATCAATGTCTTGTTGTAGGGTCCAGTTCTGCATCAGCTGTAATTTTTTGCACAGATGGTTTCATATTTTTATTAAGTTTTTGCACTATGTGTATTTCACAAGACTGCAATGCCAACAGTTTTTTTTTTTTTTTTTTTGCATTACACAAGTCAGGTCGTTATTACAACCAAAAAAGAGGAAGAAGATGACAGGAAGTGTTGAATCCATAGAAAAATTGCAGACTACAATTGCTGAAAAATGCTGCATACTTCCAAATATGAGGGGCTTGTCGCTCCAACGCCTCAGTAAGATGCCAACATCTGATGATGAGCGCTACTGCAATGACTGGACTTTCCTAAATGTTTACATCTGTTGCCATCATGGTTTTTAATGACTTATCTCATGAACAAACTTATTGACGTGCGATTTTAAGTTAATTTCTTTTTAATCAAAACACCCCAATTGCGAAATTGTGTTTTTTCAAAGTCTGCAAAGTTTTGAGCACATTTAGAATGGAAACACCCTGATCAGGATCTGCTGCAGTAATGTATCCTCAAACCGTGACACTTCCACCTACATTCCTTCACAGTTTATAGAGGTTTTGTCTCTGGGAATCCTGTAATTTGTGTTATGCCAAATCTGTCACATTCTCCAAGCATTTCGGCTCTGACTTTCTTTTGTGTTTTCAGTTGTTCTTTTCGATATTTTCCTTGCAAGATTAGTTTAATCCTATGTGTTTAGTTTCTTAGTTTGTTTTCGTGTTCTGTTCTTTGTACATTTAGTATTATTTCTGTCACATCTCTGTGTATCTTTTTTCCAACCCTGATATTTTCTCTGTGTCTCAGCTCAGTCCTCCTTGTGGTCTTTTGTCCTCTTCTCCTCTGTTTTTGTCTTTTGTTTTTATCAAATCTTTCAATTTATCATGTTGCTCCTGAGTTCCTGTTCACATTTTGGGCAGCCTGTAACTCACAAATCTGGAACAAATACTGGATGTTTTCTGCATGTTGATGAATTTCAGACTCATCTGTCGAAACTAAATAAGCTCTGGTCTTTGTCTACATTACCCAGGAAAATATTTGGTGTGGAATTCATTATTCTTTTAGAGAGCAAAAGGTTTCCTCCTGGCAAACCTATCATGAAAGTTAGACTCATACAATGTCTTTCTGATTCTGCAGACATGCACTTTCATTTTAACAGAGCCTGCTGTAGGTCCGCTGATAAACATGTAGGATTCTCGGAAACTTCTCTCAGTATCAGGGTTAACGTGCTTGACCTGCTACTCCTGGGGATGTTGGCTAATTTCAAATTAACCTCCCTAAATCCCATACACTTCAAGAACTGCTACAACTGTTATCGGAAAGCTTCGGATAGCTCTTTTGACACCAAAATGATGTCTGAGGTTTAAACAAGTTAAAGCTCCTTCAAAATGTTGAGCAAAGATGTTCTGGTCATGTGCACCTGATGTTAAATGCCTTTTAAAGTGTTTTTAACAGTGATTCCTTACGGGGAATTTAGTTTTTTGTAGTTAAACTTGACAAAAAAATAAATTTTAAAAGGTCTGTATCCAAATATGTTTGAAAAAAAAAGTCTGTTGTAGGGTGTTCTAACTTTTTTCACATCACTGTAGTTGTCTCTCCGACAGGTGTTTTGTCTTTAATCTCTTGGCAATGTCACAGCATGTCACTCAGAGTATCGTTGCGCTATTGTATTTCCAGCTATGTGCTGTAGTTAGGGCTGTAATATTTAGCGAGATGTGTCTGTCAAAATGTTTGAGTTTTAGGGCCAAATGTATTCCAAAGTATTCCTATATTTATGACAATGGATTGTGATTAAGGTTCACAATCCATTGACAGTTATTCACAATAGATCGGGTAGATCCAGATTTTCTTTTAATGTTTACCTCCTATTTGTTTAAATCGAGACGCGTATAGAGGTTTTGGTAAAGAGAGCTCTGTTGCACTGGCCTGAATGTCAAACAATTTGTGCGCAGGATGTGTGGGGTCTGCAGAGAGATTTGTTTGTTGCAAATTAGTACTAAGTTTTCTCTGTACAGTTACATGTTAATTTTGGAGTCATTTGGAATGGTTGAATATATTCGCCATGTTTTCAAGTTAACACATTACTGTGAGTCTTCTCCTAGACTCCAGATGTTATATCAGACAGATGAAGTCCTCACCAGATGACTTCTCAAACAGAATGTGAAGCTTCACATATTAGATGTTATCCGTCCACTTTGTTTATGACTGTTACCTGTGTGAGCGTCCTCAGACTCTGTTCACACACCACCTGATGGGAATGTGGTCCTGCTTCTGAGGACTCCGTAAACTTGTCAGCATTTATTTATCACTGCTGAAGATCCTAACTGCTGACAGGCTTTTTTTCCCAGCATTTGTCAGGATGTATGAGAGAGGGATAGATAAATGTGTTCAAACACAACATCATATATGAATGTTACATGGATTCAATTCCGGTCAACGTTTGTCTTCTGTTTGCATATCTACTCATATAAATACAGCTTTCTTTGTATTACAGGGGTGCTTTTTTTGAAGAAGTAATACAACAAAAGTTTCACTGATAGATTTTATTAATTTATCTGTATTATTATCATCAAATAAAAGCCATAACAAGCATACTTCTGTTATGTATGAGTTTTGTTACCATTATACAGAGTAAAATAAATTATCTAAAAAATATCTTTTACTTACTGTTACTTGTATAACAGCTTTTCATAGACACAAATCACAACAAACTTTACAAAGATCAAAAAAGGAAATTATGTTTAGAAAGATAACAAATCAAATTACACAGGTAATGTAAAACAAATACACAAACGTTTCAAACAATTTTCATGACAAGCAAAGGATTTGCTGAAATCTTGGAGAGCTTGCTGAACAACAACTCTTTTTAATATATTTTTTTTATCTTTGGATTAGCTACAATCAGTTGGCTTGAAAATATCAGCAGTTGTTGTTTTTTAATAGAAAGGATCAAAATCCTTTTAACACACAAATGCAGAAAGAAATACATGCTGATTTTTTATTATTCTGCAGGAAGTCAGGGGAAATGAATTTGCATGAACTCAAACAGTCAAAAATTTAAAAATGAAGCATGCTTGAAGATTTTGATTTCCTGTGAATGACTGAACTGATATTTAGTGGTCTAAACGCTGTTCCTGCTTCACATCTGTGAGTTTCTTGGTTTTACCTCAGAGGTTTTGCCTTGGAAATAGTATTTTTCATGTCATCCCACAAATTTTCTGTTGGAGTAAGGTTGTGGGATTGGGCTGGCCACTTCATAACGTTAACCTTGTAGGTCCGAACAACAAATGGTTCAGTTCCCAGGGGTTTGGGTCATTGTCTTGTTGAAACACCCATTTCTTTAAGTATTTTAATGTTTTGTAAACTGATCTAAAATCCCTGGTATGAAATAAATAGTCCTCTACAA
Source organism: Fundulus heteroclitus (assembly GCF_011125445.2). Classification (NCBI taxonomy): domain Eukaryota; kingdom Metazoa; phylum Chordata; class Actinopteri; order Cyprinodontiformes; family Fundulidae; genus Fundulus; species Fundulus heteroclitus. The sequence goes on from NC_046372.1 coordinate 16,096,540, forward strand.
ATAACCATTTTCATCAAAGTAGGTGTTCTTCTAAATATTATGTTGAATGACCCCTTTTACTCAGATTTTTAGTGGGGAATGCACTACAAACAACATGTACAACAGTTGCTGCCTTAGAATACCATCAGAGATACGATCTAGGCCTGCTGCAGTACAATGTATTTAGATGACTTAGACTTAGACTTTCTTTATTGTCATTTTGTATGCACAGAGTGCATACAGAACGAAATTTCGTTTTCATACAGCTCAGAAAAATTGCAGTAACTCTACAGGATACCTTGCAGTGAATTACAGTACAGGATGAAAAATGCAGTAATAAATCGCAGTTCAGTTACAGGATAAGTTCCAATTGACTTCTGGGTAAAGTGCAGCAGTGAACAGTAGGCAGTTGAAATGTAAACAAATGTAAACATGCAGTAAGTTTCCAATAAAGTGCAGCATTGATTCAACAGTGGACAGTTACATTGTAAACAATTATGCAGTAATTCCGGATAAAGTGCAGCAGTGGTATTGGAGACTAAGAGTTGAGCAGCATTTATAATGCTGGATAAGGGTACTGTACAAATGTGCAAATCAGCGAGTGTGGGACATAGTCCGTTTTATACTTCAGCAGTTCAACAGTCTGATGGCAGCAGGGAAAAAGCTTTTGCAGAACCTGGTGGTCCTGCAGCGGATGCTGTGGAACCTCTTCCCAGAGGGCAGCAGGGAGAACAGTCCATGGTGAGGGTGTGAGGGGTCCTTGATGATGTTACGGGCTCAGGACACACAGCGCTGCAATGAAATGTCTTTAATGGAGGGAAGAGGAGCCCCGATGATCCCTTCTGCTGTCCTCACCACTCTCCTTGCGTTCTTCCAGTCGGAGGCACTGCAGCCTCCACACCACACAGAGAGAGAGCTGGTCAGAATGCTCTCTATGGTGCTTCTGTAGAAGGTCTTAAGGATGGGCGGGGGCAGGCGGGCTCTCCTCATCCACCGCAGAAAGTACAGTCGCTTTTGTGCCCTCTTCACCAGTGACGTGGTGTTCACAGACCAGCTGAGGTTGTCCATGATGTGCACCCCCAGGAACTTGGTGCTGCTGACCACCTCCACCGCTAAGTTGTTGATGAGCAGTGGAGCGTGGTGAGGCTGGTTCTTCCTGAAGTCGACGATGATCTCCTTCGTCTTCTCCACGTTCAGGATCAGGCTGTTGTCTCTGCACCAGCCCACCAGCTGCTCCACCTCCTCTCTGTAGTCCCGGTCGTTGTCGTCTCTGATCAGGCCCACCACCGTTGTGTCGTCAGCACCGTTTAGATGTCATTGTTATAAACTGTTGATATACTATAAAAAAGTAAAGCTCTTTAATATTCTATAGTCAAACTGAAAACAAAGTATTCTCTTTCTTACAGTCTTGTTATTGGGTTATAATGCAAAAATGATCTGATCTTTAAAGGAGCATTGCACAAGTTTATTCGTTTTTCAGCATCTGATAGATTACACCGAATGGGTCCCATTTCCATACCCTGGAAATTATATGAATAAATATGTATGAAAATGTAAACTTTACAATAAAACATAATGAATTAAATCCTCAGGAAAAATTTTTTTTTTTGGCATTTTGGTGTAACTGTTTGTCATTTATGATTTAATTTATTTCATTCAAAAGAAATCTAAAACATTTTTGTTAAAATACACATTTTAGTTGCGTTCTTGGGTTTTCACTCAGTCCTGCACCTTAACATATTACCCCATTCAGAAAAGTTTGGAATTACCAGAACTCACATGATCAACAGGAAGTTCCAGGGAAGACACATTACCCACTATTACCATGTAGAACAGATTACTGGATCAATGTGTGCTTCTGTGCTTGTTTGTCTCTCTTGTTGTGTCTCTGCTCTGTCTTCTCTAACCCCCAGTCGGTCGAGGCAGATGGCTGTTTATACTGAGCCTGGTTCTGGTTCTGCTGGAGGTTTTTCCTTCCCATTAATGGGGAGTGTTTCTTTCCACTGTCGCTTCATGCTTGCTCAGTATGAGGGATTGCTGCAAAGCCATCAACAATGCAGACGACTCTCCCTGTGGCTCTACGCTTCAGGAGGAATGAATGCTGCTTGTCGGGACTTTGATGCAATCAACTGGTTCCCTTATATAGAATTTTGTTTTGACCAATCTGTATAATCTGACCCAATCTGTATAATTTGATTAATTTTGATTTTGTAAAGTGCTTTGAGATGACATGTTTCATGAATTGGCGCTATATAAATAAAATTGAATTGAATAGAAGAGGAAAAGCACTGATGAACCTTCAGAGACAAATTCAGCAACTACAGCATTAATTGAAGAAACAAACCCAAAAAAGCATTGGGTAAAGTACAAGAAACGAGTCCAATTTATGAAAAAGAATAATCCTTCTCCCCGAACCAAAGTAAAAAGACAGATGAGACAGACCAGACGGCATCCACGCGCAGCCATTCAGAAGACTCTTTTGTTTCACGAGGCTCTGGTGGAAAGCATCCGAAACAAATACCCAAAGGCAAAGGGGGAAAAGGAAAGGCAAATAATTTCAAAAGCCATAACAGGAAAAATTATTCAAAAGTACAGACTACAACGCTTGGCTAGAAATTCATTAGGATTTTCCAAGAAAAGATGGATAAAACAAAAGAATGAGAATATTAGTTATACCTACCAACGTACGCGGAACACAGACTTTCAGATTGTTTGATCAACAGAGTAAATCCTTTCTACTTAAAGGATGATGTAAGTCGCTTCACCCCGGGAAGAGGCAGACCATCACGTGGAAAAAAACATAAAAAGCAGAAAATTTGCACATCAAGTTTTTAGCTGGAGAACAAAGCTCGATGCCCTACTCACTCTACTGTTTGCTTCATCCCTTTTGAGTCGTTCATCCAACTCTGAGTGACTGAGGTACATGCGTCTACAAAATGCATGCAAATCTAGGATTTGTTGTACTTGAGAAGCTTGGAAGTGATAAGTACTGCCAATCCGGATGACCTTGTGAAAGCCATCACATGTGACACAGAGAACATGAACTGCATGTATGGAGAATGCTCTGAATACGAGGAGTACAATGCAGAGAGTCAAGTGAAGCATCTCCAGTGGGTAGTAGAACATAAGGAGCACAAGAATGACACCAGTGGCAAAACATCCAAAATCACAATCAAAAAAGAATTCCAGGCAACACAAGAAGAACTTCAGGGATAGCTAAACCTGCTGCTGCACAGATTTAAGTGACACATGTACAACATAAAAAAAAAACAGTTTATCCACTACAGAGCAGCAGTGAATCCTCGTTTGAGAAGCTCAGTAGAAAACATGAAGAAATGACCTCGCTGTCTATACTGAGAGCATGGGCTATGACTGCAAAAGTGGCTTGTGGACACCTCTGGATGTGCTCCCTGAACATAGTTGAGCGCTGGTGACAAGTGCTTCCAGATTGCTGGTGATCCGCTATGTCTCCAGGGGGACACTGTGCAGAAGGACATTGGGTTTGGGGATGTGTGCACACAAGATTCCCAATCTTACGCTCCGACATGGTTTCTGTGCTGTACTTGCAGACATCATTTTCAGAGAAGTCCACATGAATGAAGCATTCGTGTGGTTCCAAGCCTTGTCTCAGTGCACCATGGAACTTCAGGCGAGCAACGGAAAGGGCGCAGACATTCCTGATGCTGCAGACCTGTTTGCTTTATTGCAAGAGACTGAAACAGCAGTAATGCTGTGTTTTGTTGAGGAAGCAGTAGAGGAAGCTGTTCAAGAGATGCCCAGAGATGTCCTGTCAATTCCGTCCACCACGAGGCTACATCAGGTTGTGACCCATGCCCAAGGAGAACTGACATACAGGGATGTCAGCTGCATCTGCGCAGCAAAACAAATTCTTACCTGTGAATGCTTCAACACAAAACATTTTACACTGAGTCATCCACAGACAACCCCCTCAGCCAAAGAAGTTATGTGGCAATTGAAATTGTTAACCAGTGGTGTGTGGTGAAGTATGGTGGTGACCTGTACCCAGGTGTCATCACAGCGAAACACATGCACAAAATCGGGGTCAATACGTTTTTATGGCCAATGCGTGAAGACATACTGTGGAACCTCATGTGGACGTTGTGGGTATCCTCCCACCTCTGAAGCCAGTCACAGCTGGCTGAATGGAATTTGAATACACTAAAAAGGAAACTAATTTCTGCAATTATCTTTGGTTTTTATTTATTCCAAGTGTTTAATACATTACATGATCATAAATTTAATACATTTGTGCTTTGGGTTTCCGCAAATAGCTAAATGTGCCTTTGCACGTTTTAGAAAAACACACTTTCCATTTATGTATATGGTCTTTTTTTGGATGAAGATAGTCATTATTTCAGTAAATATTGATTATTTCATCAAAATAAAGACTTTATTAACAATGCACAATAAAATTAGATGATACACTTTGGAAAAAAAAAAACTTTTTGGTTGTCCCATATGTGTTTTTGTAACAGGACTGGAAAAAAAAATCAAGCATCTTTGATGTAAAAGTTTGTAAATAAATAAATAAAATCACCTGAGATTGACCAATGCCCATTTTGAATAGTTTGGTACACATATTACTGAATTCAGTTTAAAAAATGTTTAAAAAAAATAATAAAATTTTGGACTTACTACAAAGTAAATGGACTCATCTTGCATAAGCTAGCAGGAGCCAAGGTCTCCAGGAAAACTATAACTATCTGATACAAGTGTTGGCTAGCTCGTGTTATAGTTACAAAGTCCTTCTAAAAAAACTTATTTTATACATTTTTTTTTTTTTCTTTTTGCCAGTGGTATCTCCAGACAACTGTTCAAGTCACATTTAGACGATCTTACGACGATTAGTGACCGATATTTAACACCTCTGGTGCATTTTTTTTTGCCCCTGTGAAAAAGTCTTTAAATATCATTCGTGTGAGAAGTAATTGATAGCACATTTGAACTTTTAACCGATACAAAATCTGATAGGAAAGGCAACATTTGCCATTGGTGTTTTTTTTTTTTTGCAGCTTTTATTTAGCATCTTGCACAAGCTAGTAGCCGAGCAGCTAACACTCTCCAGGGGGACCGTTGGGGGGGGGCTGAGGTTCCACAAGTGTCAGAGTAATTACCCATCGACTACGTGGGAAAACCGCTGGGACACACACACACACACACACACACACACACACACACACACACACACACACACACACACACACACACACACACACACGAAAACAAACTCCCTGCTATCTCTTCATCAAGCTGCACAGCTTGTGCCTGTCTAGGGAACAGCCATGTGATTGTTAGCGTGTCGGTGTGGAGGAAAAACGCCCCTTTCGGAGCGCAGAGAGGAGCAGCGGATGGAGACTTTCGTCCCCCCTCTCCACCTCCACCTCCCCACCTCCTCCCTCCCCTCCAATCATTTCCAAGCCGGGACTCGAAGTGACAACGTCTCATGGCCGGAGTCCGCCTCGCTTTGCTTTAAACTCTCTGTGGATCTATTGGGTGGACTGAAAACGGGCTCTCTGTGTGTGTCTCTGTGTTTTTTAATCCCTGTCAAGGAGGAAGATAATATCGGATCTATGAAAAAACCCACGTGGATTTGTACAATATTTTTCAACCAGAAGGAATGCATATTTTTCTGCTAGTGAAACTAACTTTCCTGCTGTCGCTGATAGGAATAGCACGAGGTGAGTGGCGAAGAGCTGAATGGAAATGACTTTTTACTAACTTACTAACTTTACTAACATGTTGAACTGTTTTTAAAACTTTCTTGTCAGCCTAAGGACCCCCCCCCCCCCCCACACACACACACACACACACACACAACTTCCTGACTGCTTAGAGTTAGTCTCCAACATTCTGATTTCTGATATCTTGCACTTGTTCTATCATAAATTACACGTCTTTTCCTATTCAAGGGGGTCTGCAAACTTCACAACCCAAAGAGCCATTTTGCCCTCGAACCAGCTACATAAAACTCTTTTAGAGTCACAAATCTTAATATGACCCCCAAAAAACTCACCTTATTGATAAGGATCTGCTATTGGTTATCTTTTAAAAACCCTTTCTTTACATTTTTAGGGTTTTAAATGAAGAAAAACTGAAAACCTTTTTTTTTTTTTTTTTTTGCAAAAAGAGAATTGGTTTTAATATCAACATTTGGGAAGTTGATATTTGTGCACAATTATGTAAAAAAAAGTTTAATAAAAGTTGTTTTTATGGCATTCCTTTGTGTAAATTCAGCAGAATTTTGACACGAAAGAGTGAAAAAATCTACAGAAAATCTGCATATTTATAGGTATAATATAGATATTATAACATAATTCTACAGCATTTTTTAGCCTTAATTGTTTAGCGCCATTGTGGAATGTCCCAGAGCCTGTTGTGGCTCTGGAGCCACAGGTTGCAGACCCCTGCCCTAACCTTTCCTAACCTTATCCTGCAACCACCAAAACAAAAACTTTTTCTCGTTTGCAAAAGTGTTTTGGATGTAGTGTTGTTTCTTGTGTGTGCTTTGGCTCTTGTTTTACTTCCTAAATGTTTTGTGCTTTTCCTTCTTAATGCTGTAAAGCTGCGTATTATTAGAGCATGCTGATGTCGAGCCACCGCCAAGTTCTGTCAAACCCACAGAAACTCCAAGCTGAGGTAGCGAGGTGGACTTAAATTGGGCAATTTCTAATCCCTGTGTCAGATGCAAACCCTGCCTCACCTCAAATGTTTGCTTTGTTAAAACAAAATGAAAAAAACAAACTCAGCCGTTTTGCAGCGTGCATGTGTTAAATGTTTGCCTTTGCAGGTCTGAGATGCTCCATGCCCACGGAGTCATGCTTGAACCAAGGGAGGTGTGAAGCAACTCCAGATGGCAACGGAGAGTGCAAGTAGGTGCAACATCTGCTTCTGTCTTCTGAATCCGCGAGTTGTGACGAATGCCTGCTCGGAGGAGTCGGAATGTGGGAACGCCGGCGTCTGAGATGACTCGCCGAGTTTTTGGGGGTTTGCACGGGGAGGGAGGGAGGGAGGGAGGCGAAACGGGCGGCGCTCACCCCGACTGCAGCTATTTCTGGGTGGCAAACGGTCAGGGGGGAGGACGTAGGGCGGGATGAGTGGCGGACCCCTTGTGAGGGCAGGGGGGGGTCACCGGGAGATGCTGTGTTGGGGTATGTGTCGCTGCCGCCACATTCTGTCGTCTCTCCGGCCCTAAATCTTGTTTTTCTTTTCTTTCGCGGAGCGACAGCTGGGTTTGCCAGAAGCTCGGCGACCATTGTTCTGCTCTGCCATTAATTCTGTGTGACTAATCTGGGTGAGGCTTCCCAGAGAGACCCTCAAACTCAGTCCTTTTGCTTCCCCCCCCCCCACACACACACACACACCCTTCTCTTGGGATTTTGTCCCCTCCTCAATGGCCCTCAGTGCACACTCTCTCTGATTGCCCAAGACAGATGGCTAGACCCTTTATAGCCTATTAAAAAATTAAGAAAAGGCTTGTAGAATTGGGGTTTTTTCAGGTTTAAGTGTAAACCTAAAGGGCCTAAGTCTTCCTCTATTGCGTTCTTGTTGAAAGTCCCACACTGACATGAGCAGCAGCAGTCAGGTTCACTCACCGTATGATTGAGCCGGCCGGGTCAAAGCTTCGGACAGCAACAAGTGGGCAGTCATCTTGGAGCCCCGCCACATCTTAATTTGGCCCGGTCATGTATTCACTCGTCACTCACACACGAGCACGCAAGCACACACACACACACACACCCACCTCCACCTCCTCCTCGCTGGGCCACAAAGCCATCATTGTGCCCCTGCACTGTCCTACTCCTCAGACGTCTCCAATTTGACATGGAGATGGGCATCAGGTTGAGCTGGAGCGGGCGCCCAAGGTCAAGCGAGTTGTTGTGTACTTCAGTGGCGCTCTGTTCTCGTCCTGGTCGTTACTGTGGCAATGGACGGACTGTAGAAAGTTCAATGGATGCCAAAGCATTGGTATATTGTCAAAGTTTGAAAACTTTGGTTATTTTAGCTAAGGGTATTTAAAGTAAACCAGCACAAAGTTTAGTTTAGTTTTCTTTTTTCTTTTTTTATCCCTCAAAGGTTATTATTCTTCATACTTAAGACCTTAAGACTGGTGGATGGTTTTGTTTTCAGCAATGCCCTCTGAAGGCGGGAACTGAGACGAAGCAGCCTAGACCAGAAATAATATCTTGCAGATTCCAGTAGGACAATGGATGACCCAAATCAAAGCAGTTCAGGGGCAGAGCTGCTCTCTGGCCAAGGAGATGAGAGATGTCGGGCCGACTCGATGTGGGGCGAGGAAGGATGCTGTTGAGAGATCACATACCTCCTTTGGCACTGTGCTGATTGCCGAGTGATGCGAACTGGTGAGGGGTAGTGTTAACTTGGTGCTTGGAAACCAAAAATTTGAGGTTTGTGATTTAAAAAGATCCTTTTAAAGACAACATTTACTCAAATACAACACTGTATTAGCCCCCTCTCTTATCTTTGTTTTGCTTCCAAGGAACCAGATCTTTTGTAACCTGTTCAATGTTTTTAATCAGTAATATCGCTCGTTCTTAAATTATTTCTGTTGACTTTTGCTTGTTTTTTTTTTTTTCACAAATGTTATGTCCCGTACCTGCACCCGAATATGGAAGCACATTAGCACACGTGTCACAAAGCACAAACGCGAAGGACGAAAGAGGCAAGTGCCAAGCCTAAAAATGCATCAGCATCAGTACCTGAAGGTCATGTACTTAAGAGACAAGAACAAAAAGGCAGCTGACCTGACAAAAGGGTTATCCTTAGAGCGATAGTTAAGGAATATTGCAGTGAGAGTCGCTGGACTGGCGTCTCTAGTTTTCCTTCACTACCCAGAGCAGCGCCACCAGTAGCTTCATACACCAGCAGCTATGCAGCGACACAGACACGAGCCGGAGGTGTTGGCTTTTCAAAATAAAGTATATTTTAACATTTCATGATATTTAAATACATTTTATACTCTGATTATGATTAGAATAAGTGTTCAAATATACAGTAGTTATTCTATATCATATGCTTTACATTGTTTTTACATTGTCCATTGGACGGCTCTTTCCTCAAGGGGGAGGAAGGTTCATAAAATAGCATTTGCAAAAACATTTTAAGGTTTTTCTTTTGTTTAAGAACAAAAATATCGGCTTTGGAGCTGGCCCCTGCTTGAACTAGCTATTAGCCTCTGTCTCGTGAACAAACTGATCTGGCTATATGCAAAATTACAAGAATTATCAACTGCAGCTAATGACTTTTTACCAGAACCTCACTTTCAAGAACTTGAACTACCCCTACAAGTTCATCATCTTCTTTTTGCAATGTTTTTAACCAATAGCGTCTCAGGGATCATCTTCTTGTTGCTAAAGTGCTATTTATTTTGTCAAATTGTTATATTGGTAGCTGCCTTTAGAATCAGTTGGAGAAGTCAGAAAGGATGCCAGTGTCAAAAGTATCAAAAGATCCAGTTTGAAACAGTTTCTTGGTGTTTCTTTGCTTAACGCTAGAGGAGTCTAGGAGCCTTTTTTTATGGATGGATACATAATCCATATTTTAGAGTTAAATGGCAGTAAGAACCAATCCTGTGAAAAGGGTTTGGTCCTGTGTGAAAAGTGAGTGAAAAATCTTCCAATGCCCAATTAAAGAACTTTGTAAAAATGTTATTAAAAACCAGGCTAACTTTAGGACCTTTGCAAACTAGTGTATGTGAATGTAGCTAAAGACATGAGACTGACCTAAGCTGGCCTGATTGCTGTAAGCATCTGTTTGTGGCTGTCTTTAAAGTTCTCATGGAAGGGAAGTACTGTATGTTCTCTGGAGGAAGTCCCCAATCTGACGCTGAACAAAGGTTTCAGCATGCTGAAAAAGTAAAAATTTGTGATAAATGAAATTAATCTTTAACCAACATAGATGAAACACCTGTGGCTGCATGATTGTTTAGCAGCCATATCTTTTTTTTATCTTTTTTTTTTTCTTGGCATCTCTAACTCTGAGATGTCAAGGAGAGCAGCAGCCATTAAGGGTTTAAAAATGTGAGGTTCTAGCTGTTTAACTGCTGAAACCTGTTGGCTTTTTTGGGGTTTGAGCAAGTGATGCCTCAGATAACAATCAGAGCCATTAATTCCTCACCGGTATGTGTCTCCGCTACAGTATTCATTTACCTCAATGAAAGTGAGCCCTTGTCCCTCCAGTTCTGAACATTCTTCAATGGCACCTCTGTTTGCCACAGTCAGATGAGTCTATCTTAACTCCACCTCACATCCTCCACCCCCCCACCCCCCCAACTCCTATTCAGAGTCAGGAAGCAGCCTCGGAGTGGCCTGAGGGAAGAAAAGGTGCCGTATCTGATCATATCATCGCACAAGCAGAAGCACATAGTGCAAGCCTTTTAAATGGCCGCCGTTGCCAGTGTTCGGTTCCCTTTGGCTGTTAAGGGGTTTTCTGGCTGAAAGAAGCCACTTGGTGGTGGAGAACCTCCGCACATTGGATATTTGAGCCTCTGTGCTTGGCATATGCCAGGACAAATTGCATAAACTTTGAACGGAGTCACTGACAGTCTTCACATCTGTGTGTGTATGTGTGTGTTTGAGAAACAAAGGCGTTTCGCGTATTCCAAACCACACTTCCTCTTTTCTATTATTTTGCCTCCTGCCAGACCACCTGCTCGTGGTCTGACGTATAACAACAGTGTGGGCCATCCACGCATCAACACAGCAGCGTGCTCCTTAATACCCATGATTGCTTGTGGTTTTTGCCCATTGAGCTCCACACAAAAACAGATTGACGATATCTGCCAGGTGCGCTTTTAGCTTTCAGTCGCCCACTACCGGACTCAGCAAGTCATTCCCTGAATATTTTTGGAGAAAGGTATGAGATGGCCTTTTATGGAAATTGATTGCAAGTTAAATAGCATTTCTGGTTTCACAGGATAGTATCAATAAGAATTTCACAATCTCCTTGATGATTTTAAATGACATTAACTGTCCACACAACAAGCACATTGTCTAAGTCAGATAGATTGATTATGAGCACATAGTAAATTGATTTAGCCTGTTTGTTTAACTTATCTATTGCACTTTAGCCAGAAATTGTATTCGAAAACTTGAGAAACAACAGGAAGACGGCCATTACTATCTATTACTCCAACCCTGGTGCCTATCTCCAGCAGAAGTAGGGTGAACACTGAACAATATATGCATTTCTGTAATTTCCGATATTTCTGAGTATCGTTCAAAACTGCCTAGGAATAAAAGCACTATGCTCTGTAGTAGGAGTGTCCCGATACAAGTATGAGTACATCAGTTTAGATAATTGCAGATTCCAAGTACTGATACTGAGTATTTAATAAATTGGTACTTATAGATCACAAATAACTTAACAATATCATTGACCACTGAAAATGACTGACCATCAAGAGTGATGAATTCAGTTAGAGATTCAGTTATCATCTCTCTTTCTTTTTCTTTTGGAGGGTAAGCAAACAACCTCTTGGTGTATACCACCACTCCCTAACCCTAAATCTGACCCTAGCCCTTGAGTTGCAGTGTAGCCCAGCTCAGGAGGAAAATTGGTATCAGTTCAGAGTATCGTGTTGCTTTTACAAGTACGAGTGTGAGTACTTGACGCTGGTATCTGTACTTACATTGTTTTAAGCTTAGTTCCCATTCTATGGTTTTCAGCTGTTGCAGATAAAAACTGTTGGTTTGAAAGAATGTGAGACAGGATCCAAGATACATTTCAAACAGAAATGTTCTGGAGAAATTGTGTAGTTTTGTTGTGGCTGTGAATGATGTCTTGATATCATTCACTTATTCCCCCTATTCTCCACCCCTTCCTTTTTAAATGCCTCCAGCAGAACCAGGCTCAATATGAACGGTCATCTGCCTCGAAGGACTGTGGGTTAAATAAGACAGAGCAGAGACACAAAAATGCAAAGAAGCACACATTGATCCAAGAATACTTTCTGTTATAGGTTAATTGCAGATAATCTGCCCCACCTGATTTTGAAAATATTGAGATTTTCTAAAAAGAGATATAAGATCAGAATATATTGTTTGTGTCAAGATGGTCTATGTAGCTTTATAATACTTTTATGTATTTCAGTATATTTATTTTTCAGCTGTTTCCCATATTTATCTAAAGCAGTTTGTTGAAAAAGTTTGCCTGTGAGACATTTTGGATAAAGCTTTGATGCTAGCCATTTGACTGGTTACATGCTGAAGTTGTTGTAATTCCATCGGACAAAGGTCGCAAAAGCAGCAAGACAGGCGTTCCAAACCAACAGTGCATCAATTTTTACCAACCAAGAGCGATGTGTCATACCTGTTTTGACAACCACCAATTTCAATTAATTCTATAGTCTACTAATAGTCAATCAATCATCTTTAGGTTTGATCGGGGATGCCAATCTGTGTTATTTCTTGAGAGCCAGCCCAAAGGGGATCAAAGCCGCACTAAATGAAATTGGGTTGTAAAAATAAACCATTTTCATTAAAGAATGTTCTCAATAACTCACATTGTTGTGAAATAATTTTTTTCATTGTAAGATTATGGGTTACAATCGAGAGTAGCATGGTAAAACCAAAGCTCTAATCTGGGATTGCTGGAAATTGCTGATTGTATTGACTGTAAATTGTCCTCACCGTTAAATAATTATAAATCAAAAGCAGATGTGGATAATATGTAAACTGGCATAGAAATATACAAATCTGTAATTATGTGTCAATACATAAAGTAATAAATGGATGTAAATACCCTGAAAAAAAACATTTAATGGGGTAATTTATCACAGACGGGATGTAAGGATGGGTATTTTTCTGTAACACGTACACACACAACCTGGGGGTTCAGTGTCAGTTACGGCTTCAGACTCCCGGAAAGCCCATAAGTGGTTCCCAGCCTAGTAAAACAGGCTGTGGCAGAAGTCATTAAAGCGGCTCGGTCTCTCAAAAAACACTTACTCACACACACACATGCTAAGTGTTTGGTCCCTGGGGAGAGCCGGCTCTTTCCCATGGGCCGCATCCGTATTGCTCCTAAATTCACAGGGTCACTAATGAAGGCTGCCAGATGTGTGCCGGCCAGGTCAGCTCTCCTGTACGATTACAGAGGAAGGAAAAGAGTGATGAACATAAGGAGAGGGCAAGCGCTGGAGAGTCCTGTAATTTCTGCGGCCAGTAGGGATCCAGCGGTAACTCTGGCCTCAGTTCCACTAAAAACAACCGTGGATTTTCCGACTCAGTTAGTTCGACTCGAGAGGCTACTTTCTAATCCCAGTATAGTCGATTTGTGTGATTGAAGCTAAGTCTAAAAATATGTTTGAGTGACAAGTTTCTCATCTTGCGGATGTAAAGTTGACACGGTGGGGTTAGCCGCGACACACGCTGCTGGGAAAGAACGGGAGAGGGCAAAAGAAAAAAGGGGGGGAGAAAAACAAGGAGGAGAGGCCTCTCTCCCCTTGGGCAAAGCTTTTAAAACAGATCAGACAAGACTAAAGAGGACTTAGCCGAGGCACAGAAGCAAACGGCCAGGAAATGAGAAGTAGAGGAGGTGGTGGTGGTGGGGGGACAGACAGGATGAAGAGAGAGGAAGTCAGAGATACAAACATGGTCCACTAACCCAGTTTGACGAAGGCACCTGAAACATCAGAGGAAAGAAATGTCTGGTTATTAAATCACAGCCACTGGGAAATTAAAAAAACAGATAAGCCTACTGCTGCTAAAAAAAAATAAAACCCTATATTTATTATGATTGTAATAATGTCTAAAACTTTTCTTCTTGTAGATTTTGATAGATAGACTTATGTGAAATTAACGGCCCCTAACGGTGGCAGTGGTTATCGCGCTTTTCTTGCTGTTCTGTTAACATTTGCTCCTTTCAAGAATAGCAAACTAAGATTATCTGGTGAGTTAATCAGGTTATGTGTATGCTTGGGTATTTAGCCTGCAGTCAGTCACCTGTTGCTTGCTAACTGTTGTTTAACCCTTGTCTGTTTTTTGTTTTTTTTGCTGAGCAGAAGTATTTCCAAACAGCCGAATCATTTCACTTGTTAAAAAAGTCTAGAGACCTTTGTTTCTACACCAGCTGAAAGGCAGTGCGCAGGAACAAGAGGGTGCAGGGCCAACTTTGTATTCATTTCTGGTCTAAAGAAAGCGTAAGAAAAGTCAGATCACTCCGTAATTGTAGTTTTTCAGCGGTTTTGGAAACTTTGCAATAAAGAAAGCCTCTTTATTACTTCACCACTGCCTGCTAGTGTTGCCAATGTGTTAAGACTTAATTTCAATGCTGGTGAAGATTCTCAGTCATCCAGGTCATGGTCATTCCAAAAAAAAGGTAATAAACAAAGCAACTGGACTTGTTTTTCGTAGTTGAAGACGTTTCGCTTCCTCTCCAGGAAGCTTTCTCAATTCAAAAAGTCTGGAGTAATGTGCAGTACCAAGCTTTATACTACTGCCTAACAAAGGCCTTGTAATGGCTTAGATAACATGCAAATTCAACAGAAACAGGACCACCCCTCAGTAATGGGCGGTCGTTAAAGACATTAAGCCAGCAGATTGAACCGAAACTGGTCCACTCCTCTGTAACGAGGAGTCGTTAGGGTCGTTATTGGCCTGGCTTAAAGGAACGAAGTTTTGATCACCTGAATGAGGGTGAGAGTTAAGGTGATGGTTGGCCGGAATTAATCCTATAGCTGTGTTGTAAGTTTTTGAGAGTTGAAAATTAATTTCAATCCATGAGGGAATTAAATAATTACAGAAAAGACGTCAGGTGAATGTATATCTGTGATAATGCCCAAACGTAAACGGTAAATTAACTGTATCCCGTGTGGTTAAATGTTCCAATAAAACTGTAGTCTGGTCATAATCTGACTGTTACTTATAAAAACAATAGGGAATATTTACAGTTCTTTTTGTTTAACCAGGTGCTGACACCGTAATTGACTAAATAGACAACCTAATTCACTAATCCTCTTAAACGACGTTCAACGTGATCTCCGTGCAGCTGCGTGAATCCGTGCGCTCTCTCTCTCTCTCTCTCTCTCTCTCTCTCTCTCTCTCTCTCTCTCTCTCTCTCTCTCTCTCTCTCTCTCTCTCTCTCTTTCTCTCTGGGCTTTTATTTGTGTACAGTGCACATGTGTAGCCCACATATCACATCGCTCCATCTGTGTGTGTGTATGTGACCTCAGAAAGATGGCAGATGGCAGATTGGCCAGGAAAACCCCCTTCAGAGCGACGCCTGGCCCCGGGTCAGATGTCACCACAACATCTGCCGCGGGCCCGAGCCGCCGCCCGCGTGGGGCGTTCGCTGAAGGGACGAGCGAAGAAGCGAGGACAGAGGGGAACAATGACGGCTGACAGAGGGGATGATAACAGTATCGTCCTCACCGCGCAGATAATTCCACCGCTGTCCCGCAGTCACATTATACCTCCCAAACCACCTGATATTTGCTCAGCTTCTGATTTGCGCCCTCCTTTTCATGTCTTCTTTATTTACCTTTCCTTCCCCGGGTTTACCTGCTGCCGTCGAGATTATCTGGCTCTGCAGGCCATCAGATTCGGCTTGTTGAAGCAGCTGCTTTGCTCTGTTTGCTTTGAACACAGAAAAGACTCAAACAAGGAGTCTCTGAACATCTTTTATCTTCCCGACCCTCTTTTTTTTTTTTTTACATTATTATTATTACACATTCAAAACCCTCTGGGGGCAAACGTTTCTATGCCTGTAGAAGCTGTATATCCAGACGAGTGTGTCTGACAGGGTTTTGACAAGTTAAAGAACAAACTGTTAGCATTCTTTGCCCAGCGTGCGCTACGGTTGACTTTCTGTTAGCGCCTCGGCTGGCGTGTGTTTGCACAGAGCATCCGTCGGCGTGAAGGGGCGCGGGGGACTTTCTGTTTGTCTTCCAGGCCCTTGTGTGTGAGACGTTGGGCCGCTTCGCCTCTTAAGAGTTTTCTCTCTTCCAGCGAGCCGCCGTGTGCAGCTGCTTACAAGTCTCTATTGAGGTTAAAAATCAGGCCAGGAGACTCTTGGAGTGAAAACTTCTCAAGCTGCTCCCTTTGAGAGCGCAACCAAGCCCGTTCCAGTAGCCTTTCATCCAGACCTCTGTGCTTTGTCCCCCTTGTTTGTGTGTGTGTGTTTTTTGGGGGATTTTGAGCTTTGGTTTTTGCTCACTCTTGGCCCCAAACACTCGAGGGAAACAAAAAAAAAAAGCATACGATCAATTTGGAGTCACCAGCATCAGTTATAAATCTGAACGCGGTGTCCCGCCATGAAAAGAGGCTGTGAGTGGAGGGAACTGGGTTTTTTTTGGAGGGAAAGAACTGGTCGCCAACAACTGTTCGGATTTTAAGAGAGGAAACCAAACCAGCCGGTTCAGGAACACGGGACGTTTTTTCGTAGAAAGATCGTTCAAGACGGCGAGAGGCGCAAAGAGCCGGGAAATGAGAGTAACAGCTGAATGCGCCGGGCCTGGAGCGAGCTTTGAATGGGGAGCTGGCAACGGACCCACTTACGCTCCTTCTCCTTTCTCCTCTTTCTCTTGTTCCTCGTTTCACTTGGAAGAACACAGGAAAAGAGGGAGGCCATTGAAATGAGCCGACGGTGCGGAGAATGTCCGCCTCGTGATGTATGCGGCGTTCTCGCACGGGCAACTTTTTTCGTCGTAGTCCCCATTTGATACGAGAAGTCCGATAAAATCTACTTTTCAGTCTGCGAAGATGTTCTTTGCCTTGTTTTACCCCGCGCTGAGGACAGTAGTAGGACAGGATGCCGTGGAGGGAAGGAAGGAGGCAGACGAGAGGAGGGAGGGGGGGGGTGGCTGGCCAGGGCAGCAGCTGCTGTCTCCTCATTAACATGCGCACCTGCTCCCAGCGGCCTTTTTCCAGCAAGCTCGTGTGGCGCCTCGCGACTCAAGCACTCGCCACCGCTGGGGTTTAACCGGACCGGCCTCCCTCCCTCCTTCTTCCCCACAAACAGAGCAACCCCCCCCCCCCTTCGCCTCACACATGTAACTCACATGCCTCCACTGTTCTTCATGCCGCTTTGCATGCAGAAGAATTTGACACTTTGCTAATGTGAAGATAGCATTAGAGAGCGCCTGGGCTCCTTTTTAACTTTCTCATTCTTCTAAAATTGTCACATTGCGACTGTGCACTGCAAAAAAGGGAACTAAAATTAAGTAAATTGTTCTTGAAATGAGTACATTACTTCTTGATTTGAGCAGGTAAATAAGATTATTTGCCAATGGAATAAGATTTTTGCACCTAAAGCAGGAACAATTCATCTCCATCATCATTTTTCAAGTGCAGAATATCTAATTATCTTATTTTAGGGGTAGAACTACTAATCCCACTGGCAAATAGTCTAATAATAATTTTACTTACTTTTACACTGCAAAAACGGACCTAAAATAAGAAAATGTTCTTAAAATTTGTGTATTTGTCCTTGATCTGTGCAGGTAAATAAGATTATCTGCCAATGGAATGAGTATTTTAACCCCTAAAATAAGATAATTAGACATTCTGCACTTGAAATAAGATGATGGAGATGAGTTGCAAGGACAGATACACTCATTTTAAGAAAATATTACTTATTTTGAGTTCAGTTTTTGCAGTGTAGTTCCCTTTTTGCAGTTTGATTGCCAGTTTAATACAAACTGCACCGACACGCTGGATCAGACTCGCTTCTGGATGAGCATGGCTTAGAGTCGGTTTGCTCGTTCTGTTTAGACTATAAACAGAATTTTTGCAGAAGTTGACCGTCTTCTCTTTTGCTTCAGTAAGCTCAAACCAAAGTGAAACGAAATGCTTTTTGGATATCGTGATTTTAGTATTGAGGTTGAATCTGAAAAGAAAGACACAAAAAAAACAACAACATATTATCTGAGTACACCCTGCTACAAAATAAATTTAAAAACATACAAGGTCATTACATGGCCTTTGCTAACACTTATCTAAAACATTGTCATTTTGGGGGGAAAAATTAAATTTCATCACAGATTTAAAAGATTATTTAAAAAAAAAACAACTTTTGGGGAGCACTGGTGGCGCAGCGGGTAGCGCAACCCATAGTCGACCCGGGTTCGACTCCGACCTTTTAAACCTTTTATTCTGGCTAAGTTGTGTCACTAAAACAATGCTGCGTTGGTACTAAGGGACCAAAATAGTGCTAAACAACCACTTCAACCAGCCTGAACCGTAAAAACAAGGCAGCATGGATCCACATCTTCATTTTAACACAGCATTCTGACACTACCTTCTGAATATGGCAGCTGACATGAAGACTCGTCGGACCGGGCGGAGTTTGTTTGCACTCTTGTGCACTCTTATTGTTCTGTTTTGGCGAGGATGTGTGAATTTCAGCCTTACTTTATTTTTGTTAGCTGCCAGGAGTGGCAGCTGGAGGGATCTTTTGCCGCTTCAGACCATTTGTTTTCCTTACAGAGATGGTGTTCTGCACACCTTGGGTTTGAGAAGGTGTCATTTGACCTAGCCTTGCCTTTCTATCTTCTCAAACCAGTCTGCCCATTACTCTCTGACATCACCGGGGCTTTTTCATCTGTTTCCTCACCATTCTCTACAAACCCCAAGAGATAGTTGTGTTTGCAAATCATGTAGATGAGCGGTTCACTGCAAAAATAGAACTAAAAATAAGAAAATCTTTCTTGGAATTTAAGTATTTTTCCTTGATTTGAGCAGGTAAATAGGACTAATTTCCAATGTAATAAGATTTTTGCACTTAAAATAGAAACAATTCATCTCCATCATCTTATTTCAAGTGTAGTATATCTAATTATCTAATTTTAGGGGTAAAAATACTCATTCCATTGGCAAATAAATTTATTTTCCTGCTCAAATCAAGGGCAAATACATTCTTTTCAAGAAAATGTTACTTATTTTTAGTTCTCTTTTTCAATTCAATTCAATTCAATTTTATTTATATAGCGCCAAATCATGAAACATGTCATCTCAAGGCACTTTACAAAGTCAAGTTCAATCATATTATACAGATTGGGTCAGATTATACAGATTGGTCAAAAATGTCCTATATAAGGAAACCAGTTGATTGCATCAAAGTCCCGACAAGCAGCATTCACTCCTGGGGAACCGTAGAGCCACAGGAAGAGTCATCTGCATTGTACATGGCTTTGCTGCAATCCCTCATACTGAGCAAGCATGAAGCGACAGTGGGAAGAAAAACCACCCATTAACGGGGAAAAAAAAACCTCCGGCAGAACCGGGCTCAGTATGAACGGTCATCTGCCTCGACCGACTGGGGTTACAGAAGACAGAACAGAGACACAACAAGAGAGACAAAAAAGCACAGAAGCACACATTGGTCTAGTAATCTGTTCTACATTAGATGGTAGTAGCGGGTGAGCCGTCTTCTCTGGATGATGTCACAGTTAACAGAACGCCAGACCAGGTGTACCTACTATGAAGAGAAAAGAGAGAGAACAGAAAGTTAAAGCAGAAATGACAACACATAATGCATAATTGAAGAACAGTAGAACTCAATATAGTGAGGAAAATTAGATCCTGATATACTCCAGTAACCTAAGCCTATAGCAGTAAAACTATAAAGGTGGCTGAGAGTAACATGAGTCACTAGTTATAATTTTTGTCAAAAAGAAAAGTTTTAAGCCTAGTCTTAAAAGTAGACAGGGTGTCTGCCTCACGGACCAAAACTGGGAGTTGGTTCCACAGGAGAGGAGCCTGATAGCTAAAGGATCTGCCTCCCATTCTACTTTTAGAGACTCTAGGAACCACCAGCAGACCTGCGGTCTGAGAGCGAAGTGCTCTGTTAGGAACATACGGGGTAATCAGAGCTCTGATATATGATGGAGTTTGATTATGAAGGGCTTTATACGTTAGAAGAAGAATTTTAAATTCTATTCTTGATTTAACAGGAAGCCAATGAAGGGAAGCTAAAATTGGAGAAATATGATCCCTCTTGTTGATTTTCATCAGAACTCTTGCTGCAGCATTTTGGATCAGCTGAAGGCTTTGAACTGCATTTTGTGGAATTCCTGATAGTAAAGAATTACAATAGTCCAGCCTTGAAGTAACAAATGCATGGACCAGTTTTTCAGCATCACTCCTGGACAGAATGTTTCTAATTTTGGCGATATTCCGGAGGTGAAAAAAGGAAACTCTGGAAACCTGTTTAATATGGGATTTAAATGACATGTCTTGGTCAAAAATAACACCAAGATTTTTTACTTTATTACCAGAGGCCAGTTTAATGCCACCCAGATTAAGTGATTGATTAAGAAGTTTATTTTTTGAGGACTCTGGCCCAAAGATTAAAACTTCGGTCTTGTCAGAATTTAGATGCAGGAAATTTAAAGTCATCCAGCTTTTGATGTCATCAAGACATGACTGCAGTCGAAGTAATTGATTAGATTCATCAGGATTTATGGATAAATATAGCTGAGTATCATCAGCATAACAGTGGAAATTAATCCCATGCTGTCTGATAATTTTGCCTATCGGAAGCATATATATAGTAAATAGAATTGGTCCAAGGACTGAACCCTGTGGTACTCCACAGGTGACCCTAGAGTTTGAGGAAGATTTATTATTAACATGAACAAATTGGAATCTGTCTGACAGATAAGATTTAAACCAGCCTAATGCTTTCCCCTTAATCCCTACAGTATGTTCAAGTCTTTGTAGGAGAATATTGTGATCAACTGTATCAAACGCAGCACTGAGATCTAACAGGACAAGTATAGACACAAGTCCATTATCTGAGGCCATGAGAATATCATTAGTGACCTTCACCAGAGCTGTTTCAGTGCTATGATGAGCTCTGAAGCCTGACTGAAACTCCTCAAGTAGGTCATTACTTTGTAAATGTTCACAAAGTTGATTAGCAACTACTTTCTCAAGAATTTTAGATAAGAAAAGAAGATTAGATATAGGTCTGTAATTTACTAACTCATCTTGATCAAGAGAAGGTTTCTTAAGTAAAGGTTTAATAACAGCTACTTTCAAAACCTGTGGTACATATCCATTTACTAAGGATAGATTAATCATGTCTAAAATAGGACCACTGATCAGAGGGAATGCCTCCTTAAACAACTTGGTTGGGATTGGGTCTAACATACAGGTAGAAGGTTTAGATGAAGCTAAAATTTTAGATAGCTCAGAAAGCTCTACTGCTTTTAAACAGTTCAAACACTGCGCAGATTCTAAAGATTCCTCCAATGCTGCCTCACTTACTGAGGACGAGGTAATCATGTTTGGGAGGATGCCAATTATTTTATTTTTAATGGCATCAATTTTATTTATGAAGAATCCCATAAAATCATTACTACTGAGAGCTAAGGGAATGGATGGATCAACAGAGCTGTGGCTCTGGGTAAGTTTGGCAACTGTACTAAAGAGAAATCTAGGATTATTTTTATTCTCTTCAATTAATGATGAAAAATATGCTGCTCTAACTCTGCAGAGGGTCTTGTTATACAACAATAGTCTGTCCCTCCAGATTAAGTAGGATTCCTCTTGGTGTGTAGAGCGCCATTTTCTCTCCAATTTCCTAACATTGCGCTTCAAGGAACGCAGCTCTGAATTAAACCAAGGAGCCAGCTTCCTGTGAATAATCACCTTCTTTTTCAAGGGAGCTACATTGTCTAATGCAGAACGCAATGAGGAAGTCACATTGTTAGCAAAGGTATCGATTTGTGAATGGGAAGAAACAGCAATGCTGCCATCTACAGGGCATTTCTGCAATACTGAGGATATTAAGAAGGGGACAGACTCTTTAAGTTTTGATACAGCATTATCCGATAAAAATCTACTATAATGGAACCCTCTTTTGGGGGTGGAGAATTCAGTTAGATTAAACTCAAATGTTATTAAAAATGATCAGACAGGACAGGGTTGTGAGGAAATACTGTTAATTCTTCACAATCAATGCCATATGTCAGCACAAGGTCTAAAGTATGGAGCCGAGAGTGCGTCGGTTCATGCACATTTTGAGCAAAACCAATTGAATCTAGGATAGTTTTAAAGGCTACACTAAGGTTATCACATTCAGTGTCAACATGGATGTTAAAATCACCCACTATAATAACCTTATCAGTATTTAACACCAAATCAGATAAGAAATCTGACAACTCATCCAAAAACTGAGTGTAAGGGCCTGGTGGACGATACAAAACAACAAACAGAAGAGGTTTTATTGCTTTGCAGTTTGGATGAGGGAAACTGAGGGTTAAATGTTCAAAAGAACTGTAATTATTAGTTGGCCTGGGACTAATTAATAAATCAGACTGAAAGATAGTTGCCACTCCTCCTCCTCTTCCCACAGATCTGGGAATGTGGAAATTTGAATAACTGGAGGGGGTTGACTCATTTTTGCAGTGTTCTTGTTTAGTTTTGAGTTCCAGTAAGTCATCTTCACCACATAACGGTGCCTAAATGCTACCAGCTGGTTCAGTCTCTGATAACACACAACTGAACAGCTGTACCTAATAAAGTGGCCGGTCAGTTGTAGCTGATGCACTTTTGCTCTGTCACACTGGAGCTCCAACCATTTAGTTTTTACATAGAATGAGAAATTACCAAGGCCAAAGGGGACATTTATAAATCAATTCATGGATCAATAGGTTAGAACCATCCATGTTTTGTCTAAATCCATCCATCCATCCATCCATCCATCCATCCATCCATCGTCTTCTGCTTATCCCAGATCGGGACAACCCTGATGTAGTCTAATGGCCACTGGGAACAAGCTCGACTTGCGGACTCAACTTTTACTTTGAACGTGGGAAGATCGGATAACTCTTAAAACATACCAAGATACCCCAAATGTCTAAATTAAAAGCTTTAAGTCATCTAAAAAAGGAGAGGCACATTTTTCTATAGAGGACCCAAACTTTGCAGCCATGTCTGTTGAATGAGATGCTAAACCACAGAATTGCCTTAAAACTTTTATGATTCCAAAGGCAAGATAATTATTAGCGGGTAGATTAATTGCAGAGACTTTACTCGTGGTTTGTTGTTCTCCCGTACCTTTCAGCTCAATAATTAAAGCCTTTTCGGTTGCCATACTTGGATAAATGGCCCGTCTACTGACATATGTTTGGAAGCACCTTTCATTGTCTAAATAAAGGTGGAAAATCATACGTTTATCGGCTGTTTGGTTACATTTAACTCAGATTTTGCTTCCCCTTTGATCGTCTTGTGGACATCAAGCCCCGACAGTCAAACCGGGTCCCGCTTTTCCACCGCTGGCTGCTACTGTTGATGTTGCAGGGAGCCAAGCATGTGATGTTTTCTTTTCCTCGTCACAGTCCGAAGGCTGCGTAATCCCCTGAGAGGGGGGGACCCTGTGCAAACACACAACTGTCCCCTCAGAGGGGCCACAGCTCGGCCCCCACACACACACAAAGGTGCCGGACGCCCTGGGAATGTTTGGGGACGTGTCCCTGCCAGCGCCTCAGGGCTAACGGCCTCGCCGGCTTTAGTCAGGTATTTTCAGAGGGACCCCGGGTTTTGATGTCGTGGGAATGCCGCCCCGGACAGGATGTTTTCCTCGTGATATTGTGTCTGCGAGAGGCTGCGCCCACAGCGGCACGCAGGGAGAAAATGTCAGCAGAAATGTGGATTTCTGCTCGCTGCTTGTTGAATAATTCCCTCCTCGTTCTCAATTCTTGACAGACACAGTTTCGCCGCCGGTCCGATGCTGCCGGAGCGAATCCTCTCAGGGGAGGAGAGAATAAGAGCGCCGAGGTGGTGGTGTGGCGCTTTGAAGCCGCTATGATGTCGGCTCACGGCTCGAACTCTGTGGCGAAGCCTTGTCCTCGGGATGAATGAGTGCCGACAAAAGGGTCAAAACGAGCACATTTCATCCCCGAGAGACGCTGGTCGGTGCCGAGATGGCTGATCCTATACTCTGTCAGCGTTTGAAAGAGAGAGATCTGGCAGAAGATCTGAACTGCTTCAGAATAAAATTGTTTTTGGTGCGTGGCGTTGGTGACGATTGAGCCTCGCTGGGAGACGTGCGCCGTTGAAACGAGGGCTGAAAACCTCCAGCGTGGCGACTGTAGGTTCTGTGGCTAGAGCGCAGCGTTAGGGCGGCTGCTTTTGGTCCCCCCCCCCATCAGAGCTGAAAACAGAACTTTTTTGTTGGTCCTAAACTGTAATCGTGTTCCAGTCTGTATAGTCAAATAGAGAAAGCGAGTAAAATCGTACCGGTAGAAGTTTGTACTAGGGCTGAACAATTAATCGCATTTTCAATATAATCGCGATTTTAAAAAACGCAATTTCCAAATCGCAGAGGTCTGCAGTTTTTGGGTATTTAACAATTAGTGAATCAGACGCGTCCTTTAGGTGTTGGTAAAATGTTTAAAGTGGGTTTGCCTCCACATAGAAGAGAAGACAGTTGCAGCAGTGAGATATTCTAATTTTATTACTTGTTTTAGAGTTTTTTTATAATCGTACAAGCATTAAAGTCAATCAGTTTAATAAGATAAGACAAGATAGTCTTTATTGATCTCACATTGGAGAAATTCACTTGTCACATCGGCTCAATAGTCAGTCAATAGTCAGGAGTAGGAAAGGGTGCATCAATTATATACAGTGGATCAAAAAGAAAATGAGAAAAACATAAGAATATAAAAAAAGAATACAAAAGAAGTCGGAGTAGGCATATGATGTCATGTGTACTTCCCGGTTATACACATGTACTGACATATATTCACTTCAATACATAGACTTCTTTGTTGGTTGCACTTTATGTTCAACAAGGATTGATGTCCAAATCAATTAAAAGCTGTTCTATTGAATAATATTCTGATCAATAGAAACATTAAAAGTTCTTTTTTTAAATAGTCCTTGTTTACAAACATCTTTATTTAGAGGCCATTTTTGTTGCTTGTGGTTAATGCGGAGAAAAGTCAAAATTGCAATTTTGGTTGAAATATATCGTAGGCAGAAGGCAATAATTTCTGCTCTGAGTTTAGACGCTGTGGGTCTTTTAGCAACTAATCTGCACGGCGAGGAAACAAAATGATTTGTTGTTTGCATATGTTAAAAAAGACATGATAAATTAAACTTGGGCGCAATATTAAGAAAAAAAATTGCAATTAGATTATTTTCCAAAATCGTTCAGCCCTAGTTTGTACCAACCAAAGGGATTTGCGTAGAATTACGAACTAAACCGAGGGACAATAAGATGCATGCAACTGTGCAAAGTTTCTGCATGTGTGCTGCTGCTGCGGCTCACTCCAAATTTAGGTGTGTGGCCCTTTTTGTGGAGCCGTGTGCATCCTCTGGGGACAGGCCCTCGGCTCCCCTCATTGTAATTGTAAATGTGTGAATGTGTCCCTGTGATCTGAGGCTCCTCTCTCTCTCTCTCTCTCTCTCTCTCTCTGCGGGCGTTTGTTCGCTGGGGTCCGAACGGCGTTTATGACTCAGACGCAACCTGTGAGAAACATCACAGGACTTTGCCTCCCCCTCCTCTCCCTGCCTCTGACACATTGTTCGCTTGGGGGGGCGACGGCAGAAAGACGGATGCGCCTTTTAAAGCGCAGTTTCTCACGAAGGTGTTGCTGCGGGCTCAAAACTGTAAAGCGGGATGTGTTTTTGCTCCGGTAGCCGATTTATAAACACAGTGGCTCACCAAGGAGGCACCTTTGCTTGACCGGGTGGATAAAGATCATGGAGAGCCCTGCTAATTTAATGATGAAATCAATCGAACAAAGGTTAGATATTCGCTGACCTACACAAGTTGAGGATATTGTGATTTTTCTTTAATAAATAAGTAATTAGATGTTCTAAGTTTCAGTGGCTTCTCATCAATTCCCCTTCTCATCAATTCAATTCAATATAATTCAATTCATGAAACATGTCATCTCAAGGCACTTTCCAAAGTCAAATTCAATCATATTATACAGATTGGTCAAAAATGTCCTATCTAAGGGAACCAGTTGATTGCTTCAAAGTCCCGACAAGCAGCATTCACTCCTGAAGAAGCGTAGAGCTACAGGGAGAGTCGTCTGCATTGTCCATGGCTTTGCAGCAATCCCTCATACTGAGCAAGCATGAAGCGACAGTGGAAAGAAAAACTCCCCATTAACGGGAAGGAAAAACCTCCAGCAGAACCAGAACCAGGCTCAGTGTGAACGGTCATCTGCCTCGACCGACTGGGGGTTAGAGAAGACAGAGCAGAGACACAAAAAGACAGACAAAGAAGCACAGAAGCACACATTGATCCAGGAATCTGTTCTACATTAGATGGTCAGACCGAGGGAATTTTTCACGCAGACCCTTATCGCCCCGTTTGCAATGTCATTTAATAGTAAAAACCGTTTATTACTGCGCCCTGCATTGGGAGATGCACTGATCGGGCTTTTATCTGTTCGGATTTCGACTCTGGGATTTTCTATTGAATTTCAAGATTTGTCACATGCGTAGTGATACAACAAAACCCAGCCGTATTTGTTCTGATCCCCTCTTTTATATAAGCGGTGCAAAAAAAAAATATTGAATTGTAATTTACAAATTTACAAAGACTAAGGACTTTAAAACATCCATCCATCTATTATCTTCTGCTTATCCGAGATCGGGTCGCAGGAGCCCAGAAATCTTGCACTCTAGCTCATTCTAAGGGACTCCAAGGGGTTCCCAGGACAGACTGATTCATGTAGAATCAGTGAGTTCTGGGTCTTCCCTGAGGTCTCCTTCCAGTGGGACAGGGAAGGGAGGCGCCCAGGGTGTCCTGATCAGATGTCCAGACACTACAAATGTTCTATACCTTCAAATAGATAAGAAACCTTAACAAGGAGGTACTAACTCTTTGAGAAACCAGCATGTTTTTTGTTTGGTTCACTGGGAGCACTGGAATTGGACCTGCAGAACCAGGATCTCAACCTGAGCCTGGACCAGCCTTTCCCACCCCAGCAGTTTCAGTCTGGATCCTCAGCATCTCATCCATCTGGCATGCAGACATTGTTTTAATTCACTACATTTCAATCTAAAAGCTTTGAAAGAAAAGAAAAACAAAAGGGTTCTGCGGGGTATTTGATAGAGGTAGTTTTGAATCAGAACAGTCCAATGTTACAAAATTATTCCCATTCATAGCATACATCCCTAGGTTCTTTCCCCAATTTCTGTTCAAGTTGGTTAAATAATAAAACACCATTTCACAACAAAACGTCATCTCAAGACACTTTACAAGACCTTATCATCATCACACCCATTTATACAGACAGTCATGTGTTTGGACGGGCAGAGGAAGCCAGAGTGTCAGGAGAGAACCCACACATGCACAGGGAGAACATGTAAACTCCATGCAGAAAGACCCCAGGGTAGGATTTGAACCCAGGACCGCCTTGCTGTAAGCAAAGTGCTACCGTCTGTGCCGCTGTCCATCGCTAGACCCAATTCAGTTCTTGTCAATGCAGTTGATTCCAGTTCCTTACCTGCCCGACTGAATTCAGTTATTAAACAACACTGAAATTCAGTTGATCACAAAATGCAAATTAGTGAAAAACATGTTTATCTAAAGAAGAAGAACAGTCTGATTCTCTGGTGACCTGTCCGTGGTGGGCCCCTCGCCTGCGACCCGGCAAGATTAAATGGGAACCCTGTAGACAATGGATGACTTAGCAGCAGTGACAACATGTTGGCCTCTAAACACAAAGCAAAGTGCATCAAAGAAAGTTTTTTTTTGCTTAGATCCTATCTATCTATCTATCTATCTATCTATCTATCTATCTATCTATCTATCTATCTATCTATCTATCTATCTATCTATCTATCTATCTATCTATCTATCTATCTATCTATCTATCTATTCCAGAGTAGGAAAAACTGAATCGGGTTTTGAAGTATTTCACTTGTTGATTTCTCTTCAGAGCCCATCAAGGGATCGTTTGCCAATTTTGATCAGTAGCCAATTGATTTGTGCATCACTAACGAGAGCCCTGTGAATACTCGCTCCCTGCCTTCCTGGCTCTTTAGAAACTTTCTCTGGATGAGGGACACAGGTTGGGGAATGAGTATGGGCTGTGTGTTGCTCGCTTTGTAAATACGATTAATTTACATTTATTCTTGCCATCAAACCAGAAGCCGTTACCAGAGAGCCTTATTTGCCTACTTTTGAGTGCACCAACCCTGTTGTCCCTTAGGATTATCACACTTTAACATTGTTGATTCCCAGATTGAATAATTCAGAGGTTTATTTTAAACTGAGCCATGATCAGTAGTTATAAGGCCTTTGTCTAACCAGTTGGAGAGTCAAAAAGGGAAGGAAAAGTAAAAAATCTTCTATAAATGAGTATATTTGTCCTTGATTTGAGTTGGTGAATAAGATTATCTGCCAGTGGAATAAGATTTCTGCACTTAAAATAGGAACAACTCATCCCCATCATCTTATTTGAAGTGCAATAAATCTAATTATCTTACTTTAGGGGTCAAAACACTAATTCTATTGGCAGATAATCGTATTTACCTGCTCAAATCAAGGCCAAAACACTTATTTCAAGAAAGTTTTACGTATTTTGTGTTCCGTTTTTGCAGTGGAGAGTCAAATAGGAAAATAAGAAAGCACTAAAAACAAAACTTAACCCATCCCGGTTTTAAACTCAGATCCTTTACCTAATCCTTGCTGTTGACCATTAATTATTCGTTCCTGCTGTGTCCAGATGCCGAGATGGATACGTAGGGAGCAGGTGCCAGTTTCACGACCCGTGCAACAACACGCCATGCATGAACGGAGGCACTTGTCGCGCAGTCTCCAAGGGCAACACGGTGGACTTCAACTGCACCTGCAGAGTGGGCTACACCGACCGCCGCTGCATGACGGCCGTCAACATCGCCTGCCTCAGCTCGCCGTGTCGCAACGGAGGCACCTGTGAGCCGGATGGTCTACAAAGGTACAGGTGCCGCTGCCCACCTGGATGGACAGGTAAGAGACGTGAGCTCTGTCGTGGTTTTGAAGTTGTCAGACGCTGAGTCTGCACAGCTAAGACTGCACAATTCCCCGCGCCCGCAGGTAAAGACTGTGCAACAGCCGACCCGTGCGCTTCCAATCCGTGTGCCAACGGCGGGCGTTGCACCTCCGTGGAGTCCACCTTCATCTGCACATGCACGCCGTTCTTCTTCGGACAGACGTGCAAACAGGACGTCAACGAGTGCGACGCCAACCCACCGCGCTGCAAAAACGGCGGGACGTGCATCAACGAGGTCGGCAGCTACCGATGCCAGTGTCCTCCGGAGTACACGGGGAAGCACTGCGAGAGCCGGTACCTACCCTGCAACCCGTCGCCCTGCCTGAACGGAGGCACCTGCATCCAGACAGGAGAAACCAGCTACGAATGTTCCTGTGTGCCAGGTAGGGTCATCAAAATAAATAAATATATAGATATATATGCTCCCTTTAAAAAACACATGTGACGCTCCTTAGCTTTTTTTAATAAAGGCCAGGCAGTCAGGAAAGAAAACCAACATGCTCAATAGTGCTACGTGCTAAGCTAACAGTACGAAATGGATGTTTGACGTAAAAAGGTTAGTAAGCTCCTGTCTCTCCAACCTGCCGAACAACAAGCTAACGCTAGCTGCTACACTGCAAAAAGGGAACTAAAAGTAAGTGAATTTAAGTGAAACATAGGAACAATTCATCTCTAAAATAAGATAATTAGATTCCCTGCACTTGAAATAAGACGATGGAGATGAATTGTTCCTATATTAAGTGCAAAAATCTTATTCCACTGGCAAATAGTCTTATTAACCTGCTCAAATCAAGGAAAAATACAATGATTTCAAGAAAATTTCACTTACTTTTAGTTCCCTTTTTGCAGTGTAGCAGCTCGAGAAACAGCCCAGCATATATATTTAAGCCCTTTCATATCTCTAAGAGCAACCTTGATACACTTATTGGGCCATTTGCATTTTTCTGCTTTTTTTTTTAATTATTTGTTTCAATCATGCATAGAATTATCCCCGTACTCTTTTGCAATAATCTTTGTTTGTTGTTTTTTTTTTTATCATTTTTTCAAAGTGTCCTGTCTGGCAATGTGGCAATATGAATTGTTGTCTTAATGCCAAAAAGAGCCGAACAGATTTTACTTTCACAAGTGGAGCAGTACGGCTTTCGCCATAGTGCTCCCCTTGATTTAAACATGT